>NW_012121265.1:9419069-9429482 GCF_000951035.1 Colobus angolensis palliatus
TCAGGCACACCAATCAGATGTAGATTTGGTCTTTTCACATAATCCCATATTTCTTGGAGGCTTTGTTCATTTCTTTTTCCTCTTTTTTCTCTAGACTTCTATTCTCGCTTTGTTTCATTCATTTGATCTTCAATCGCTGATACTCTTTCTTCCAGTTGATCGAGTCAATTACTAAAGCTTGTGCATTGTCACATAGTGCTCGTGTTATGGTTTTCATCTCTATCAGTTCTTTTAAGGACTTCTTTACATTGGTTATTCTAGTTAGCCATTTGTCAAATTTTTTTTCAAGGTTTTTAGTTTCTTTGCGCTGGTTACATAGTTCCTCCTTTAGCTCTGAGAAGTTTGATCGACTGAAGCCTTCTTCTCTCAGCTTGTGAAAGTCATTCTCCGTCCAGCTTTGTTCTGCTGCTGGTGACGAGCTGCGTTTCTTTGGAGGGGGAGATGCACTCTGATTTTTTGAATTTCCAGCTTTTCTGCACTGCTTTTTCCCCATCTTTGTGGTTTTATCTGCCTTTGGTCTTTGATGATGGCAATGTACTGATGGGGTGTTGGTGTGGGTGTCCTTTCTGTTTGTTAGTTTTCCTTCTAACAGTCAGGACCCTCAGCTGTAGGTCTGTTGGAGTTTGCTTGAGGTCCACTCCAGACCCTGTTTGCCTGGGTATCAGCAGCAGAGGCTGCGGAAGATAGAATATTGCTGAACAGCGAGTGTTGCTGTCTGATTCTTGCTCTGGAAGCTTCATCTCAGGGGTGTACCCAGCCATGTGAGGTGTGAGGTGTTGGTCTGCACCTAGTGGGAGATGTCTCCCAGTTAGGCTACTCAGGGGTCAGGGACCCACTTGAACAGGCAGTCTGTCCGTTCTCAGATCTCAGCCTCCGTGCTGGGAGATCCACTGCTCTCTTCAAAGCTGTCAGATGGGCATTTACTTCTGCCGAGGTTTCTGCTGCTTTTTGTTTAGCTATGCCCTGTCCCCAGAGGTGGATGCTACAGAGGCAGGCAGGCCTTCTTGAGCTGTGGTGGGCTCCACCCAATTCGAGCTTCCCAGCGGCTTTGTTTACCTACTTGAACCTCAGCAATGGCGGGCGCCCCTCCCCCAGTCTCACTGCTGCCTTGCAGTTAGATCTCAGACTGCTGTGCTAGCAATGAGGGAGGCTCTGTGGGTGTGGGATCCTCTGGGCCAGGTGTGGGATATAATCTCCTGGTGTGCCGTTTGCTAAGACCCTTGGTAAAGTGCAGTATTAGGGTGGGAGTTACCTGATTTTCCAGGTGTTATGTGTCTCAATTTCCTTTGGCTGGGAAAAGGAATTCCCTTCCCCTTTGCGCTTCCCAGGTGAGGCGATGCCTCACCCTGCTTCAGCTCTCGCTGGTCGGGCTGCACCTACGGACCAGCACCAACTGTCTGACACACCCCAGTGAGATGAACCCAGTACCTCAGTTGAAAATGCAGAAATCACTCATCTTCTGTGTCGCTCACGCTGGGAGCTGGAGGCTGGAGCTGTTCCTATTCGGCCATCTTGGGCGTGCCCTCCTGGGGTTCCCTTTTTAAAAATTTCATGTTTATTCTGTCTCCTGTGTGGCTTCTTGAGAATAGGGAATAAGCCCAAGTCATTTTTTTAAGGTTTCCCGTGGGGTGCTCACGTTAAACGGATGCTGTTGCAGATAGACTGAAACCTTATCATAACTGGTATTGTTTGCAACAGCACAGGTGATTTTTGCTTCTTTCTGAGACCTTCCTTACCTCTTGCCCCTCTGCCAGATAAGTCAGTGCAGCGAACTTTTCTTTTTTCTTTCTTTCCTTCTTTTTTAAACGGAGGTCCTGCATTCTCCTCAAGGTCCTGCTTCTGGTCCTGAGGCCTCCTGAGGACACAGCCCACACCCCATCCTCCTCTCCCCAGCATTCCATGGGGAGCCCGAGTTGAGGAGACTCTGACTTGAGTTTGTGCTGCCTTACCCCATTCTCTAGTCCTGTCCTACAAAGGAGTTACACATTTCCCTCTGCCCGCCTCCTCCCTCCCCCACCTCGCAGCCCAGACTTCTTTGCTGCCTGATAAAACCTCATCTGGTCTGTTTCAATGGGGAGATAAAACTGCTGTTTATGTCACTGTGTGGACAGGGTGTGGAGGTTTCAAGCCTCTCCTCCTCTCTCCTTTTCTCTCTCTTCAGAAAAGTCAAGAGTCTTATGTCTGTGCCTTCTGCAGACACTGCTGAGAGTCTGTGGCTGTCTCTTTCATATTCTGTCATCAGAGGGTGCTCAAACCAGGAAGCTCAGAGTCTCAAAGCTTGGACTGGTAAATTACACTGTCCAGAACCCTAGAGCTCAGTTACACCAGCAGGGTCCACGTCTGGGGATGGCCTAGCCCAGCCAAATTTCTGGACAATATAATTTAGAGGTTGAGTTTTCTAAATAGGAACAAAACCACGTATCTCAACAGCAAAAGAAAACAAAATACCAACCAAAGTTCCAGTACTTTGGAGAAATTTTTAAAAAGGGCTATTTTTACAAAACAGATGAAAGAACGTTATCTCAGAATAAAGGACAGTCATTTAACTTAAACACATTTAGCTTGATACCAAAATTTATAGTATTGTCTTTATTTTTCACATATGTAGGAATGTATTGTAGCAAACTTCATGGATGATCCTGAGTGGAGGAAATTAGACATAAAATAGTGCGTATTCTAGGAGTGTACTTGGAGATGGGGCAAACACAGGAGAAACTAATCCATGCTGTTAGTGATAAGGATATAGTTACCCTGAGGGAGGGGTTAGTGAGCACAATGGGGGTTCTGAGCTTCTGGTTATGTTGTGTTTCTCATCTGAGTGTTGATTTCATAGCATGTTGAGTTTGTGAAAATGCAGAGAACTGAAAACATATGAAACATGCATTTTTCTGTCCTTATTACATTTGAATTGTTAAAAACACACAGTTCATCAATGTCTAACCTGGGTCTCTAGTTCTCTGGAACCCACTGATAAAGTTCAACCTCCGCATTTCATAGTGAAGAAAACTGAGGCCCTGAGAGGGGAAGGGCCTTGTTCCAGGTCACAAAGCAAGTCAGTGGCCAAATTAGAAATTGGTCCCTGGCCCCTGGACTCTGCTTCCAGCTTCCTAGTTCTGGGGTCACCATGCAGCTGCAGGCTACTCTGACAAAAAGGGTTCTGGCTGCCTCAGGACACCTGTTCATGGAAGACAGTCAGTACATATTTGTTGGGTGAAACGTGGAGTGGGCGCTGCCAATATCCTGCCCTCGCCCCAAGGCTCTTCAATTCCATCTCCTGAGTAGCTGTCTACTTCTTCCCTGCACGTCCTTTCCTTATGATCCCTGCCTTTTATATATTTTTCAGAAGAAAGTTCCTCTGCTCCTTTTTAAGGCAAACTATTCTCCCACTTACTTCCCTGAGGCTCTCTTTATTTTATTAATTTATCTTGCATTTGCGTCTTTTATCCTCCTCTGCCAAAGGATCATCTCTTTCTGATTACAAATATACTCAGTACTTTTCTTTCCTAAAAAAGAATTCTTTCCCTGGCCCCGATTAATGAGTCAACAGGCATTTCTGAAGGGCTTATGCTTGGCACTGTGCAAGGTGCTGTTCCTGCTCACGGTTATCAGGTCTTACCTGCCCCCCACCCCAAGTTCTTTTTAATGTTTTCAGACTTTTTTGAGGTCGCCGAGTTCGTCTTCATTTTCTCCAGCTCCTCATGTCCTATTTCTCTTCTCTTGCTGTTACCAGGCTTCCATGCTTACTGCCATTGTATTTTATTTTGTTTTAATGACCAGTGCCCTTTTCGTAGGATGAACACACGTCCTGGGTTGCTTGGGAAAGTCCCATCTGACACCAGTTCTCCCAGCATAATTATTGATAGCATCCATTTCACTCTCTAAAGTGCGCTGGTTTGAATTTTAAGCTGTAGAGTAACCTCCTCACCAGCCCCCGCTTATTAGCCATATACAGTGGCCTTTTCTTTTTCTCATTTGTGTTGATTCTTGGGTCTGTTTTGACAAAGTATTGGTTAAAAGCTCAGACTTTGAGGACAAACGGAGACCTTTGTCTTTTTATCTCAGCACCTCATCTATGCACAAGCTACGAGCTTCAGTGTCTTTACCTGTAAACACAGGAATGAAAGAAAAGTGCTTCCTTCACAGAGCGGCTGCTGGTTCCGGGAGGGAAGCAAGTGCAGTGCCTGCAGGCTCTGGTGGAGGGGGTGCCCAGGAAGCAGGACTCTCCCACCCTTGCTCCCTTCTGAAAGCTCCGTTCTCCCTTGACCCCTGGACTTTCCGCAGTCTCCTTCTTGCTCTCTGATGCTTTCTAGACTCCTTTTCTGTCTCTTCAGCCTTTGTCCACCCTAACCTGCTGGAATTCTTGGATTCCTGATTTCTGCAACTCAGCCTAGCTTTGTGACGAAGAGGGTGGGCTGCGGAGACAGATCCCCTAGTTCAAACCTCAGTGCTGTCACTTACCAGTTGAGAGCACCTGGGCAAGTTATTTAACCTCTTGATGCCTCAGTGATCACACTTGTTAGATGGCTGTGCTTACTTCATAGGTGCTTCTGAGGATTCCATGGGCTGGGACCTGTATCAAGTTCTCTGCATAATGCCTGGCACTCAGTAAGCATCCAGTATCTGCTTTTCCTGTCCCAGCTTCCCACGTGTCCTACGTTGACTCCTTCCTCTCCCACACCGCCTTGGTGGCATCTGTTCCATTCTCTCTCTTCCTCTTCCCCTTTGTGGAATCTTGTCTATTCTGTCTCTGTGGCACTCAGAACCCTCTTCTCTCCTTTGTGTCTGCTGCTACCCTAGTTGTTTCAGATCGTCTTCTTTCTTTGTAATCTTCTGAAATAATGTCACACAAGTATCCTTGCTACAAACCTCTCCCCTTTCCAATGCAATTTCCATGTTAATAGCAGGTACATTTTTCTGAAGCACATTTTAGGTTATGCTACTCCCCTATTCTAAAACCTCGAATGGTTCCCTATTGTCCACAGACTAGAGATCCAATCCTCAGTCCTGCCACTCAAGCTCCCTGCATCTGGACCCCACCTGCATAACCAACTTAATTCCCCCGCTGCACCCTTTTGCCTCCAGCAATCCAGCTAGATGGACATGTTCTTTGCCCCTCATGTTCTTCCTGTGATTACCCGCCTTGGGGCTTTTGTCCTTGCTGTTTATTTGGAACACCCATTCTCTCTCATGTACTCAACTTCTTCCATCCTTCAGAGCCCAGAGGAAATGTCATCTTCTCTTTGGAGCCTGCTCTGATTTTTCATATACTCCACATTGGAAAGATGCTCTGGAGCTCTGTGTGAACCTTTCCAGTGGCTGTTCTGCTTTCTACCCTGCATTTTATCTGAAGATCATTTATTCACAAACAGGTCGCCTGTTGCTGGTCTCACGTTTGCCTGTCTCCTGCCTACTGTCATTAGTCATGGCAGTCTTTCTCGGCATTTCCATGACAAGAGCTATTTCTTGCCACTGTATGCAAGAACTGCACAGCCATAGGAGAACCTTGTTTTTCTCCGCCATGAGGGAGCATAAAGCTGAGTTGAGGAAAGTGTGTGTGTGTGTGTGTGTGTGTGTGTGTGTGTCTGTGTGTGTGTGTGTGCACTTAGGAACATTCTCAGAGCAGCACAGCTCATAAATGAGTGCAGATTAAAGATAGGCCCCAGAGAATTGGCAAGTGCTGAGAGGCTGCAGAGCAGGGAGGACTCAACCTTGTGTATAACGGGGCATGGCTCAGTGGAACAGGGAGTTCTGTACAGTGACCTGAAGGCAGGAGGCACAAGGATTGGCTGGCAGTAGATGGGAATCCTGGGAGGGGGCCGTCATGTCTGTTTCCTGACATATTCATCGGCCTGAGGGACAATTTGCAGTCCCAGTCATGGGACTGCTCTAACTCTGTTTCCTCATCTTCCTTCAGTATGGTCTAGTGACTCACATCGCAGGCTTTGGTATCAGAGTGACTTGGTTATAAATCCTGGATCTCCTAATTGCTGACTGAGTGACTTTGGGAAAGTCATCTGAGCTTCAGTGTTCTCATCCTCACATGACTGCAGGAAGCAGAGTGAAATAGCAAGCTGAAGTGCCAGGCAGATCTTAAGCTCACCAAGTTTAGGATGCAATTAGAGTCTCAAGCTCTTCATCTATAAGATGGAGACAACTAACAGCCTTCTCCGAGGGCTGTTGTAAGCTAGGCTCTCTAAGGGCTGGACACACAGCACTCAGTGAAATCGCAAGTTATATCCCAAAGCAAGATGTATCTGGGGTGATTTAAAAACACTCAATACCACTCTGTGTATTAAAAATAACTGTCTTTCCATCCTTCTAAAAAGTGTTAAAAGATATTTTTTAAAGTTAAAATCATGACTTTCTTACATACATAAAATGAGTGTGTGTCAAAGATTTCACTGAAGTCATTATGAATGAAGCGGCCGCTGCTTCTGCCCCCACAGTCTCCACTTTGGTCTTATTGCTCATTCTGATTTTTTCCCCATGTTTCTTAATTCCTACTGGACAGGTAGAAAATGTGTGTGTGTGCACGCGTGTGTGCATGTGTTTGTAGGTGGGGTGAGTGTGAACAAGCTTGGTTTTAGGAATGTGCTTTCCATTTTGTAGTTATAGTGTGTTTTGTTGTTGCTTTGCCTAATTAATTATAGATTGGATTAAAATATAACTCCTCTAATTAGGTTGGAGGAGGAAGGAGTTCCCTGACAGTGAATGCTCTGGAGAAAAGAGACAAAACAGAAAGAAACAAAGGAGAAGAGAGCTTGCTATGGAAATCTAGCTGAGTCAGGCTGGAGCTTAAACAGGGGCCAAGGGCTTTATTCGTCAACACTTACTAAGCACTTCCTGCATGCCATGATGCCATATGCAGTCCCAGGCAGTGTGAGGATTATAGAAATGTTCATGATCAGGACCCCTGGTCTCATGGGCCACAACCCTTGCTTATCACCTGGTTGGGGGGATAAAATCACCTGAAGCCAACCTGTTGAGAGCCTTGACTTAGTAGTCAGAGAAGAAAGACCAGCATGGAGAAGCAGCTTGGAAGCTTGTCCTAGGAGAGAAGTTTTAGCAGGAAGGTCAGGTAAACATATACATATACATATACATATACATATACATATACATATACATATATATCTTGTAATGATTACGCATCAGAATCTGAAAGGGTGGTATATGGAAGGAAATCAGACTTATTCTGTGTGGCTCTGAGAAGCAGAGCTAAGACTCATTTATTCATTCATACGACTGATACATACTGAGCGCTAGCTACTCTATGTGAGGTTGTATTCTAGACATTGGGGTTACCAGCAGTGGAACAAATTTTAAAAAGGACAAAAATCCTTGCCATCAGGGTGCTGACTTTTTTCCCCCTCAACAGGAGAAAGTTGCAGGGAAGAAAGGCTCAATATCAGGATGAACTTCCTATAGCCAGACCTGTGCAAAGATGGACTTTGAATTCCTTGAAGGGATAAAGAGAGCATTCAGGTGTTCTGGTTTGGCAGTCTGGGTGATGATGTGTTTATTCACAAATGACAGAGCCAAATGGTTTTTTAATTCATCCTCTTTTTTTCTGCCCTGTTTTGGCTCTTTTGGAAGACCTGGACAGACCTTCTTTCTGCCTGGGTGAGAGTATTTTGGCATAGGGTAGCCTGGCATTTGACGGAGTCCATTTCTGGTGCTGGGCTTGGCAGTAGCAACATAGTGCTGCTCTCTGCCATCAGCTGTTGAGATTGTGCCGATAATATACAAAATCTTTTTTTTGAGTCTCGCTATGTCACCCAGGCTAGAGTGCAGTGGCGCGATCTCAGCTCAGTGCAACCTCCGTCTTGCGAGTTCAAGCGATTCTCCCACTTCAACCTCCTGAGTAGCTGGGATTACAAGTGTGCGCCACCACAGCAGACTAAATTTTGTAATTTTAGTAGAGATGGGAGTTCACCATGTTGGCCAGGCTGGTCTTGAACTCCTGACCTCGTGATCCACCCACCTCAGTCTCCCAAAGTGCTGGGATTACAGGCGTGAGCCACTGTGCCAGGCCTACAAAATCTTTTATTTTATTTTTTCTGTGTGTGCACTTCTGTGCCAGGTGGTTGAGGAATACTGGCAAGACCCAGCCCCTACCCTTGGATAACTCAAAATAGAGCTGGGAGAACAGAATACCTTCTGAGAGGGGGGATGGGCCATCTTATTTCTGTGGTTTGAAGAAGCCCAAGCAGTCAACTTTATTAAAGATCTAGGTTAGGCTTTATCATCTGCAGTTATCCTTTTAAACAAGGATATCTGGGAAGTGGTAGCACATTGCTAGTAACGTAGTTTACTCTGATCATGATGGCAAGGCATACCAGAAATCAGTTTCCACAGATATTTATGGGGCTTCTGCTACCAACCAGGGATAGTTCTACTACCAACCAGACTACTTTGGATATAAAGATAAAAGCAGCCTCAATTCCTTAACAGTGTAAGTTTCTGTAAGGGAAGCAAGCAACTGCTTACGTAAATAATTTATGAATATACTTGTGAACCACGTATACATAGTAACTGACAGGCATTCATTGCTCTCTTTAACAATTTTCACCCATTTATACACTTAGGATTGCAATTCTCTTAGCCACAAAGCTTCTCTCATTTGTTAAGTTTGGATTCATGTTGATTATCACCTTGGCAGTAAGAAGGCCCAGCCCAGCTGATGGAAAGAGCAGCTTGAACATGAGAAACATATTTTCCTACATTGTCGAGATAGCCGTGGGAGGGCTGATAATTAAGTTGGGGTTCTCAGGGACCTTCTGGAGGATACCGTCAACATGTTGAGCATCCCCAGAAGACTATGGCACGTACTACCAGGCACTCATTGTGAAGTCCCTGCCTTCAAGCAACTGACAGCCTAGGGAGAGTGTGTGTGGCATTGGCATAAAAGGAAAAGTTTTGATATAAAAGCTTCGGAAGATTTAGAGAAGAAAGATATCATGGCCTCTTAAGGGGTAGTACTCAGGAGAAGCTCAACAAGGGAGATATTATCATAATATAGACCATGAAGATTGGTGTAGTTTCTTTTTCTTTTTCTTTGGTTTTGAGATGGAGTTTTGCTCTTGTTGCCCAGGCTGGAGTGCAGTGGTGCTATCTCAGCTCACTGCAACCTCCATCTCCCAGGTTCAAGCGATTCTACTGCCTCAGCCTCCCGAGTAGCTGGGATTACAGGCATGTACCACCATGCCCGGTTAATTTTGTATTTTTGGTAGAGATGGGGTTTCTCCATGTTGGTCAGGCTGGTCTCGAACTCCCGACCTCAGGTGACCCGCCTGCCTGGGCCTCCCAAAGTGCTGGGATTTCAGGCGTGAGCCACTGCGCCCATCCAGATTGGTGCAATTTCAACTGAGGGATAGCAAAAGGTGGCCCGATGGAATTGTGTTTGGATTTGCAAACGTGGTAGATTTGACAATCAGCCCTCTCCCAAGAGATGGGCTATTCAGTTTAATTAGGAAGACAGAATTAAGAATAAAGTTTCATATTTTTAGTTAGAATGTCTTTGTACACAGGGAGTTTATGAGGACTCCCTCATAAATAAACAATATTCCCAAATTGCATCCTGTGATCCATAAAATATGATTAAGTGCCCAAGTGGCTAACTAACATTCCCACTTGAAAAGCTTCCTCAGTTATGGAGCTGTCCTGTCCTGTAGCATGTACCAGAAGCTCAGGGTTACAGTGAGGAATCAGATGTCATTTAAACACTATAGAGGAAAAGTAAATAGGACATTGATTCATATGCAGAATTGATGTGATGAACCTATGGCCCTAAGTCATAGCTGGGATGTCTTGTAGGAGTGAGGTGGCATGTGACAGGGGCCGTTATTCAGTAATGGTCATCCTGGGTCAGGAGAGCAGTCTGCAGTCTGGAGTTGGGCTACACAGCAACACTGTGCTTCCTAGTGGCCATGGTATCCTGCGAGTTTGTGTCCAGTGGAAGATGAGTGAGCCCATGACCACCAGGAGGTGCAGCGTACTTCCGAAGGTCAGGCCACAGACTGATGATCTTTCCCTCACTGTTTTCATTGCGAAAATAGTAGCTCTGCAGGCCAAAAGGCTACTACTACAGGAGAGTTGGTCTCCAATCATCTTGGATGATTTCAAACAGATGATTCCTCTAGAAACAGATGTGCTGATGTAGCAACAGGAGTGGGGAACAATCAGAACTCAATAACGAAAGCATATTGTTATTATTAACCTTGCAGTTCATATTTCTCTCTTCCCATAAGCAGTTCTACTTCTGCTTTCTCCTTTTGTATTAATGATTTCACTCTGGTTTTGAAACCCAAATGCAGATCTGCCAGCCCTCTGCTTAAAATCCTCCAACGCTTCTGTAGCTTTTAGAATAGAGACCTTGGACTGGTACCAAAACAGAGATATAGACCAATGGAA
>NW_012121265.1:9430457-9432355 GCF_000951035.1 Colobus angolensis palliatus
AAACTATCGCAAGGACAGAAAACCAAACACTGCATGTTCTCACTCATAGGTGGGAATTGAACAATGAGAACACTTGGACACAGGGTGGGGAACATTGCACACTGGGGCATGTTATGGGGTGGGGGAAGTGGAAAGGGATAGCATTAGGAGAAATACCTAATGGAAATGATGAGTTAATGGGTGCAGCATACCAACATGGCACATGTATACATATGTAACAAACCTGCATGTTGTGCACATGTACACTAGAACTTAAAGTATAATAATAATAAATTAGAGACCCTGGAACATGGACCTAGAAGTCTGTGTGACCTGGTGTCTCTCATTCTGTCTGGGTTTCTCTCTCACCACACACTCCCTAACTCTTTGCTTCAGTCCTTCAACCTTCTTTCAGCCCTTGGGAACTTCCAGATTCCTTTCCACAGAACTTTGCACATGCCATTCACTCTGCCTGGGACATCTCATCTCTCCCCACTTGTTACCTCTCACTCACAATTGAGATCTCAGTTAAAGCTTAGGTTTCTCTTACCTTGCTGACCAGCTCAGAGCCCCTTACCCTAACCCTTCTTAGAACCAGGCATGCTGCTCTGTCTTAGCACTTAATGCATGAATAAGTCAGCATTTATTTTGTGATGATTTGACTGGTGGTCTGTCTTCCCCACTAGACTTTTAACTTTGCAGTGTGAGCGGCCATATTTATTTTTCCACAGTTTCATCTCTGGCACCTAGCACAATACTTGGCATGTGGTAACCAAGTATCATAAATAATTTTGTATTAATTCAACCAATATTTGTTAAGTATTCACTGACTGACTTTAGTGACTATTTCACAAAGTGAGCAAGGAACACAAAACAAAAGATTAATGGTAGAATCACTGTAGAAAAGGAAGTTGCAGTGTAACTCGATTTGAAGAGGCAAATGAATAAAATGTAGAAGTTAGTAAAACAGTTCCAGTCTCTGACCAAGAAAGGTGCTTGGCATGTCCCACTTTAATGTACCTACTACTACTAAGTGCTTGTGCTTTCCCAGGATTACAAACTCTGTGATGTCCCAGCGCTTCCTATGAGACATCGAAACAGCAGTGGGGAGTTGCTCAGAGCTCTGGGAAATTCCACTGAGAATTTTTATTTCATTTAGCAAATATGTACTTAGACGTAGCCTTTTATGGGGTAGCTCTAAAATGTTAGGAGCAGCAGGAACAGCCTCACCTGTTCAGAAGTGATTCAGCCACAGGCAGAATGTACTTTGATGGCTGTACGAAAGAGTTATAGCCTAGATGTATTTATGTCATCTAAGGCATATCTACAGGCAGCATCTTTCAGAATGGAAATCAAATTCTGGAGATGAAGAACTGTTTTTGAAAGAAATTGTGTTTGTACTAACACGATAACTTGAGAGCATCAATTTGAGGCTTTGTATCCAGAATTTACTGAACTGTAGAATAAATATATGATACATCATGTCTCTTATGCATTGCATTGTGAATATTTCATGGTTTTAAATATGTGCCATGATTAGGTATGTGCTTTAGTAATCAACCAAATAAGAGTTTAAAGCAATGAAATCAAAGTATCTCCTTTCAACTCAGCATGTTTCCTTGTGGGAGGTTTAAAAATATATCACAAAGAAAATTCTATTGCCAAGGCTAAAGCTCTTCTGGTGATATCAGAATTGAGCAATGGGATCCCAAGTCTTGGTCTTTAGTGCTCCATTTTTTAAATAAGAAAATCACTTAAAGTGCTCATAGAAATCTTCAGCTATTTCACAGATTTGTGTTGCAATTAGATAATATTACTCCAAACGTGAATAAAAAATGAGAGTTTTAGCATAAAAGTGGCCTTGAAATGAAATAATAAACAAATAACATTCAACAAATATTATTGTATACATTATATAT
>NW_012121265.1:9432405-9434876 GCF_000951035.1 Colobus angolensis palliatus
TAGTTTTTTTGTATTTTTTAGTAGAGACGGGGTTTCACCGTGTTAGCCAGGATGGTCTCGATCTCCTGACCTCGTGATCCGCCCATCTCTGCCTCCCAAAGTGCTGGGATTACAGGCTTGAGCCACTGCGCCTGGCCTACTTATATACTTATATTGAGCTGTTTAATATCCAATTTGAGATGCCAACTAGTGGCTCCCGGTACCACAGAGATCAAGATAAGGTTTGTTCAAACCCCTAAAGCCATGTCCTGTGAAAGTCCATATTTTTTAGCCTTAACGGAATGTACCATTTAGGAGGGGAGATAAGGGAAGTTCAGCAATGATGATAGCAGTGAAGTAAAGTACGCAGAGGAGAAAGAAGAAAATGTTTAGAAGAGAGGGAGAGAAGCACTTCCAGCTGGAATGTTTCTTGGAATTTTGGAGATGTGTGGAGATAAGCAAGAGAATACAATGAGGAACTGAGGAAATAGTATGTTGGCAGGAAAGTGCGAGGCAGGCACAGGAAAGGGCTGTTCTTTGTTCTGACTGAAGGGGAGTGGTGAGGATTACATGGGAAGGCGAGGAGAAGAAGGCCACTTTACTGGGGGTTTTGGAAGTGAAGTTAGGGATTTTGCTCTTTATTCTGTAGTCCATGGAGAAATGATCCAGATGTCAAGCAGTATAAAGGCTGTTCTTATCCCCTGCCACTGATGACATTCATGCACCACGGTTTGTTTGAGTACCTGTTTTCAGTTCTCTTGGGTATATACTTTGGAGTGGGCAAATGTCATTGTAAATCTTCCCTTTATGGAAGAAACCCATGAAGCTTTTACAGTTTGGTTCCAGATCCAAATCCTCCCTGTGGAACTCCGAAGCACCATTTCCCTGTTTTGCTTCAATATTCTCTTTAAATAAGACTTATATTCTTTTTGTTGAAAGGCAGTGTGGGATAAGATAAAACACATGATTAGAAGCCAGAAGACCCATAGAATAGGACTAGCTCTATTGTTTGGTCAGCTCATCGTACGTACTTCAGCTTAGTGAAACCTCAGTTTACTCAACTGTTCCCTTTTTTCCTCTTAAGCTCATAAGCATCAAGACAATTGGTCTTTTGGAAGGCATTTTCCAAATCTTTCTGATTATTTCATAATAGGCTTGTATTTGGTCTTTAAAACTTCAAGCCAGAAAGGACTTTTACAGATTAATTGCTGCAAAAATGCTGTCATTTCACAGAACTAGCGGATGCCCAGAGGGGTTGGCTAGTTATGGGCTGAATTAGGGGTAAACACCAAGTCTTCTGACTTTAAAGTCTGGGCCCTTTCAACCTCACCCTGGCCAGCCCTTGTCCTGAGGGTCAATCCAATTTTTTGTCTTTTCTTCCTCTAGTTTGAAACAAACAACAGCAAAAATGTACCTCTGAGTCATTCACTGAGTTAGTGGAGCTCAGATTTATCTCCAGGTCTGGCTGCTTTGTGACCTTTCCTGTGTTTTGTTCTCTGGGCGTGGGAGGGAAGCCAGCCTTTCCTCAGCCCCACTCATTAATATCATTGGGAATTCTCTTATTTGTATTCCTGTTAGTGTCACATTTAATGCGCAAAGCTTGCATTTAAAGCAATAACCAGCCTGAAGTGTATGAAATAAAAGATTGATATCAGCTTCATGAACTCAGGCAAAAGCAATATCTTTTCTTTATCTTGTTATGTCCTTAACTCCAGGAACCTTCAGACTTGGCAGCCATTGAAAAGTGAAATAACAACAATAATAATACTGATAATAACAAAAAAGGAGGTACCTTCCAAGAACTGCAGATTTTCAGTAATGTTGAGTAATTTCTTTATTGATTTAATGACAAGGGAAAATTATACTTTTCCCTCAGTTTCCAAGTATATTTTCACTTTTAAAAGAAAAATTCATAGTATGTAGTATGTAGCTTGAAGGTTAATGTTTTTTCACCTGGCTTATTTATGCATTAGGGACCTGGGCAGCTGAAATGTATGGCCATGGCCACTCTGTTTATGAAGAAGGTAACAATCAGGAGATGGGAGAAAGGTTTGCTTTCCATATGAAGTAAAACATCCTGAAAAGGAAGCTTTATACCTGTTCTTCCAGCAGGTCATGCCATTTCATAGGCTTGACTACTTATTTGCACACAGAAGGCACAAGGGCCTGTAGTAAGTATAGGACTTGACATCCATGACCCAACATAGCTTGGCTTCAGTCAAACATTCTAGCCTATCTCCCATTAACTTTCCAAACCTGAGGAGTTGGTCAAACTGGACGCTTGCTATTTTCCATATGATTATTTTCAATTTTATTTTTTTCTAGCCAGATGACCTCCCCACTTTAACTGGCATGTTTATTCCATTTACATTTAACTGGGATTGAGTCTACCATTTTGCTATTTCTTTTCTACTTGGGTCATATGTTCTTTGTTCCTTTTCCCCTTCTTTCCTGCATTTTTAAGGATTAACTGAGGTTTTTTTTTTTTTTAA
>NW_012121265.1:9435741-9436070 GCF_000951035.1 Colobus angolensis palliatus
TTCTCCTGCCTTGATTTTGCCTTCTGCCCTGACCTGAGTTTTACCTGGACAGGTGCATTCATGCAATCTTCAAGGTTTGATTCAAACACTCCCTCTTTCGTGAAGCATTTCCTGGTGCTCACAGAGAAGTGATTAGTACCTATACTGATGGTGTTTCTATTATGCTCATATCTAATTGGTCACGTCCAATATACTGTGTTTCAACCTCAGAGTTCAATAGGGATTGGCCCACAGTCAGTGCTCAATAAATATTTATTGATAAATAAATTCAACAAATCTCCCACATTGGTGATCTCTAAGTTTATTACTAATTCTGCCTTATTTCTCCA
>NW_012121265.1:9436841-9459853 GCF_000951035.1 Colobus angolensis palliatus
TTTGGCTGCTCATTAAAATTAGCTGGGGAAACTTAAAAAAAATCTATGCCTGGTTATGTGGTTTGGCTGTGTCCCCACTCAAATCCCATCTTGAATTGCAGTTCCCATAATCCCCATGTGTTGTGGGAGGGACCTAGTGGGAGGCAATTGAATCATGAGGGCGGTTACTCTCATGCTGTTCTCACGATAGTGAGTTCTCACAAGATCTGATGGTTTTATAAGGGGCTTTACCCCTTTTGCTCATTCTCCTTGCTGCCACCATATGAAGAAGGACATGTTTACTTCCCCTTTCACCATGATTGTAAGTTTCTTGAGGCCTCTCTAGTCATGCTGACCTGTGAGTCATTTAAACACCTTTCCTTTATAAATTACCCAGTCTTGGATATGTCTTTGTTAGCAGGGTGAGAACAGACTAATACACCTGGGATCCATACTCTAGAAATTCTGATTTAATTGGGTTGGGCTGGGGCTTTGACATCCTATTTAAAAATGTATTTTCCCAGGTGATTCTGGTGTGTAAACAGGACTTAGAACCACCGATCTACGTTCTTCATATGACACAGGACGAAACTGCTGCCCCCGGCAGTGCTTGCACATGTAAACTTGTTCCTAGGGTAGGAAACTCTGTTTCATCTTCCCAGGAGGTAGCTTCCCATACCTCCTGGCTCCTGGCACAGACCTCGGCATAGTATGTCCACTCCCAAGGTTCACTCTCATGCTCTGATTCCAAATGAATCTTATGCCTCTGCTTTATTCAGCTCCAGTGAACTGTGACTAAGGGCTAGGATCACACAAGAGGAGGAGGGCCCTGGCTGGAGAGGCCAAAGTGAGTCATGGTGTGAAATCTTCCTTCTGTATGGAGGACATGTCCAGCTTCATCAGGCAAGTAGAAGGTGATATTGCGTCCTTTTGACCAAGAATTAGCACTGTTTGGGCATCCACCTTGCTACCTTTGGGCAAGTTTGGCCTGTATCCTCTGTACCTGCGAATAAAGTCTTTCACTGGCTACACTGATAACAAAAATGGCTTCTGAAAAAAATATCAAAACCAGATTAATCAGGATGGCCAATTCAAGCCTGGTCTGTTTTTGTTTTGACAAGCCACATAAGAATGTTGGGAGGTACAGCTGTGTCCCTTAATGAGAGGAGAAAGATAAGTACCATTAAAACTCAATTAATACATTCAGTCAGTCAGTTAATCACCATTTATTGAGCGCCTAATATGTGCCAAAGATTCTACTAGGTAATGGGGTATTTGAATAAAACATGTCACCTCATCAAATACAGTAAGCAAAGAATTTCTTTACATGCAGGCTTATTTTTTTTTCATGTTTTTAATAATGATTCCCAGAACTGCTCATCCGCTATTTGTTAGGGATAAACAAACCGATTAAAAATAAAAGGGGAGAGCCAGCTAGAATTTCTGCCCAGATTTTGAGCCAAAGTTTGTTTTTCAAAGAAATTCCTCAGCTTACAAGTCTGGCCCAAATCTCCTAATTCTCCTTTCTTCACTCCAGGCTAGAAACATACACAAAAACTCTATGTTCTGAAAAAGAAATGTGTAGGGAGAAAGAAAATGCAACTCTTGAACAGGCTAGACTTGCAAAAGTATCCCTGACTCAGTGAGCCACAGTATAGGTTGGTGGTTGCTGAAACAACCTGGATATCGGATTCAGCTCCACAAAACTCTAGATGTGGTGAGGAAGGGGTCACTGCAGAGTAAACCAGGATTGAACCAAATCTTTATAATTTCTCTGACTCTAGTTCTTCAGAGAACAGCTCCTTTGATCAGTCTCTTCACCCAATACACTCACAGAAACACTATATTTTCGTTGCTTCTCACATCTTCAATTCTAGTGGAAAAGTTACCAGTGTGATATTTATACTGAAAGTTATAGAAATCCAATAATCTTCAAGGCAGTTCTTTCTTTTGGAACTTTCTGCCTTGTCTTTCTAGTTCTCTATCCGAATGGGTCGCAAATAGAGAGCTGAGACATATATATATATATGGAGAGAGAGAGAGAGAGTGAGAGAGAGCGCATGAATAATCATTCTTTGAGCAGACTATTGGCCAGTATAGATTAATATATATAGAAAGAAGGTCAGCGTGAGAGGGTTAAGAATACAGCAGAGTTGCTTTCATTCAGTGTGATGACCTTGACATTTACCTGGGCCCTGTGCTCCTGGAGAGCAAGAGTGATGGTTGAGAAATCTCAGTAAAGAACACCCTTCCTTCTATGATTTGGATAAAACTCAGAGTCCATTCTTTCCCATGACTCTCATAAGACTCGTGGGTGGCTCCCTTGTTTACCCTGTGACAAGGCCAAACACAGACCTTTCCTCTTTGGTCTGAACCTGCTAACAAGGCTGCACACAGCCCCTCCAACTCCTGTTCTTTTTTTCTCATAATTGATTAACTGGATTGGAATGGCTTGTACCCCTGAAATTAGTTAACCATAGAGAAAAATATTTACTGGCCTGATAACTGACATAGACTTGCCCTGCTTGCAAAACAACTCCAACTGTAAACTACCTCCTTTGCAAGCTATTTACCCTCCATCCCCTTCCCTAAAAGTTTAAGGCAAAGCCACCTTGTTGAGACATTCTGGTCTTCAGATCTTTTCACCTTATTGTAATTACCTGAATAAAATCAGTCTCCTTACTCATCTGATTTTTGTCTTTGACAAGCTCCCATAGGTTTTATTGAACCTTTAACATATATGCAGAAAGCAGAGAGAATTATGGCACTCTCGCCTCTAAGAGCTCACCTTGTAATGGAGAAAATATACAAAACTCAAGCAGTCCTAGTACCTGGCTGTCTGTAAAACGTGCTCAGATATAGGTGAAGAGCGGCAAGGTAGCTGTAGAGATGGAGAGAGGAATTCTACCTGGGAATGTGGGATTTAAAATGGGGAGGGAACAACAAAGCAGTCTTCCCAAGTGAGTGTTCTCCCACTAGTAGTGAGGCAGGATAGGTAGTCAAGGAAATGACCATGTCTTCAGGACGCAGCAACCATGGTGATGGTACAATTAACATAGTAAGTCCAGCATCGCATTGTAATTGAGCTCATTCAAATAAAGATATCTTCAGTGGGGAAATTCCCCTGTAGATATCATGTATACTTTGATTTTACCTGTTCTCAAACTGACCCCTTGCTCATTATAATAGTAAAAATCACACCCCGGGTGGAGATTTAAGATGCTAATGAGACAGGCGATGTATGAACAAGCATGAACAGCTACTGCGCATGTGTGCCAGAGGACCACCCAGGACGCGCATACTAATAACACCTCATCCCACCCCCTTATGAATAATCAGATAAGACTCCCATAAAAGGAGTCTCTCTAGCACCGGTCTTAGCTGTCTCTTCCTTATGAGCCACCCTCTCTGAATTCTCTCTCTCAGGGTGTACTTTCTATTCTGCACCTAACTTTCAAAATATTCTTTTTATTTTGCAATAAATTATTCTACAGAATAAATTCTAGAATATTATTCTAGAATAGAATACATCTGTTCTATTCTAGATATATATCCTTTGCTGTGTCTCTTGCTTAAATTCTTTTAAACTAAGAAGACAAGAAGCGAGGTATCACAACAGCTGTCAAGAGTAGTACTGAGGGGTCATCTGGGAGAGTTCTCATTATTCCATGCCATCAGCTCTCTTCACGCCATCTCAAATAAACACATAATTGAATAAGCCCAATGTCTTTTCCATACAAATATAATAGCTTCAGAGAAGTCTCTGGCCCTGACTTATAACCAGATTGCTCCTTTTTTAGAGAAAATTGGTGGCAGACACTGTTTTCTGAAAGTTACCAGAGCAGCCTGCGTGAGACCAACTGACATAGGGCAGGGGAACGTAGTACGTGGGCAGCCTCAGGAAAGTGTCAGGGACTGAGTTGCTGAACTAATTTCTGTGGGAAGCTTATTTACAAAAGCCCAATCTGGTCCTGCCAGTGAAAAGAAGACTGAATGGAATTATCAGTTAGTAGTTCATCATGACTTCAGCCTGGCCTAGTTTGCATAGGCTCGGATTACAGCAGATGGATTGGTTTCCCTCTCTTTCAAAATTGAGGATGGATGAAGGGGAGATACATTTGCCAAACCAAACCAGATTGTAGAGGGCAGTCTATCACAGCTTCTAGGGGAATCATAAAAGGCATCATCTTTATAAGAAGTCATAACTGTGCACACGTTTAAATGCACATTGCAGTAGCCGAAGCCTAAATTGGTACATTTTGTTTCAACAGCGTTTGATTATTCTTGTGGTGTTATGACTCTGATCACAATGACTGCAATTTGCTAGTGTATAGAGATGACTTGTCCAAAGAGATGCAGCTTGCAATCAAGAATCACAGAGATGATTTGCGGTGAGTACCCATTTGGAGGGCAAATGGTCGGGCAGCATTCCACTTAGGAAGCTCAGGGTGTTAGGGAGTGTCTGGCCACTTACAGCGTGGGAGAAGGATGCTCTGGAAACCATCCTTGACCCCAAGACTTGCGGTTAAACAGCTGCAGGACCTTGGACAAGTACTTCATCCAGGCCCCCTACTATGAAGTGTCCTAAACACACCATACTGCAAACTAATCATCCAGATCTTTGCATAACCTCTTCTCACTTTCGAGAATGCCCTCTTCCCTGTTCTTCCAAGGTCCACTTAGTAAATTGTCTTTTTCAGTTCCTGTTAAGAGTATCACCTCATTGATCTTTTCCGGTCTCATCATGGGGGGCAAACAGTAAAATTTTCTCATTAAGAATAAGGACAAGCAGTTGGGTGCGGTGGCTCAAGCCTGTAATCCCAGCGCTTTGGGAGGCCCAGGCGAGCAGATCACGAGGTCAGGAGATCGAGACCATCCTGGCTAACACAGTGAAACCCCGTCTCTACTAAAAATGCAAAAAATTAGCCGGGCGAGGTGGTGGGCACCTGTAGTCCCAGCTACTTGGGAGGCTGAGGCAGGAGAATGGCATGAACCCGGGAGGCGGAGCTTGCAGTGAGCCGAGATTGCACCACTGCACTCCAGCCTGGGCGACTGAGTGAGACTCCGTCTCAAAAAAAAAAAAAAAAAAAAAAAAAAAGAGAATAAGGACAAGCATTAACATTTATTAATACTATGCATATAAGATGGAATGGTGGTAGTGGGCTTCATTTGTCACATGGTATTATAATTGTCTGTCTGCCCTTTCAGATTGTCTTAAAAATAAGATGTCTGCTGGCTCATCTTTCTGTCCACAGCTGGATGATGGCACTTGGCAGACATTCAGTCAACGTTGGTTGAATGTTTCTTCCGCAGTATAAGAAGGAAAATGCTCACAGAATTGTGGAAAGGATCAAGTGAAATGGTATTAAAGTACCTAGTAATGAACTGTCTGTACACATACCACATGTTTTCATAATCTCTCAGGCAGACAAGGAGAATCTGGGTGAGAAATCACACAGCTGCTTAGAAACACAGCAGATGTCTTCTGATCTAAGTCTCCGAGAATGCAAGGCTCCTACATCAGCTGCTGACCTGAAAAAGAAAATCCCACTTTATTGCAAGTCAGAAAGGGAAAGCTGCTGCCATGCTTTAAAAGAGTAAGGAGAGGTGTAATGAATGGCAAGACAGAGGGGTACTTTGAAACAAAATCTACTTCTCAAAAATTGTATTTATACACAATGATTCTGCCATAGTCTCATACTTCACATAGCAGGTCGGCCTCTGAAATCCCCCTTCTTAGGAGAGCCAGGGAAGAGCAAGGTTGCTGTGTGGTGGTGCCTGCCCCTTCCACAGGGTACAGGGAGACATGGGGCATGGGAGGCCAGAGAAAGGAGTTTGGCTCATGGGGGGAGCCAGAAGGGGAAGCCACTTGGCTATGCCTCCCCTGAGCCACCTCTGTTACTGTTGGGCAGGATGGTCACTCAGGCGTGGATGGCCTTAATCTCCATCCTGCCCCCCACACCCATGGACACAGGTGGGAGGCAAATGACAGGAGACACTACCAAGAAACAAGGGGAAAAAGTCCTCAGGACACAAAGGCCCATGAGTCTTGATCTTAACACCAAGATTTGTTCTCCTGAAGTTAACCCGAGGCTTCACCATCGACAGGTAAGTATTTACCAAAATAACTCAGTTTTGGAATTTCAGTTCCATTATTTGCTGTGGATGTATTTTATGGGAGTAGGGCAGGACAAGGAAGGGGTGGTTACTTTCTTTGGCCAGGGAACCAGGGCAGAGCAACCCCAGCTGCTGGTTTGCAGAGGGTCAAGGATGGTTTCCAGAGCATTCTTCTTCCCGGCTGTGAGTGGCCAGACCCTCCCTAACACACTGTGGGAAAGCAAACTGCTTTCTTTGTCATTAAGACTCCTGCCGGGAGCTAGCTGCAGTGGCATATACCTGTACTCCCAGCTACTTGGGAGGCTGAGTCAGGAAGAGCCAAGGAGTTTAAGGCCAGTCTTGGCAATATAGTGAGACCTCAACAAAAAAACAAAAGCCTCTTGGTGGGTGAAGGTGAAGAGAGGAAGGAGAATGTACACCCTGTGTGAGGCGAATGTGTATTAATTCAGGCTATCTTCCTCCTAGGATAGACTGTAAGCTTCCTGAGGGAAGAGGTGATGGCTAGCTTACTTAGCTCTGTATTTCCATCAACATTTACAGAATAAAAGTGAACAAATGATGAATGAATGACAGAATTGATGAATGATCTCTCTTAAAAAACCATCCCTGCAGAGAGAAGGGAAGCTGGCTCTATTTGAGTGGGAGAGTGCTGCAGGAGGGTGGAGAGAAGCATGGGATGAGATAAGGCTTGAATCCTGGACAAGGACCCAGCACCATTAGCCCAGGGGCCAATGATTCCTCCCCAAAAACAGCAGCCAGCCAATCGGTTTCTATCCCAAGGGTCCTGGCTGGAGCAAGGGAGACTGAGCAGGTTCACCTCTCCAGGTTCTATACAACAGTTCCTGGTGCAGCCTCTTGCTCTGTTGAGGGTCAGAGGAAGGGTCCTGGAGGATGAGAAAGTGGAACCTAGTTCCAGCTCTGTCTATAGACTCGGGATGGCCTGGACAAGACCTTGTTCTTTCCTGGACCCCCTTTCGTCATGACAGCACTGGTGGGGAGGCAATTCACTCTGTGCTGCTCTGACATTTCCACTGACTTGGTGGCAGAGAGAGATGGCCTGTGGGTTTGGAGCACCTTGTTCTTTCCTGGACCCCCTTTCGTCATGACAGCACTGGCGGGGAGGCAATTCACTCTGTGCTGCTCTGACATTTCTCTGCTTGGTGGCAGAGAGAAATGGCCTGTGGGTTTGGAGCACAGCTGAAAGCAACTACCTCAATCAATAAAGTTCTTTTATAGTGCCATTTTTCAAGTTCAGGCACATTTCTCATTTTACTTGATTGTATACCTGTGTTTGCTTTAATATATAGTAATGCTATGTATGGATAGAATTCTCTTGGAAGCTGAGTCACGTTTGCCTTTGATTTCTACCCGTCACTGACATTAGCACCTCATTGCTTCAGTGTTGGGAAGCTCAGAGCTAGATGACTCCAGGGTTCCTTCCAGTTCCCAAACCTCATGATTTTTAAACAAAGGTGAAGCAGATGGCTCCTCTTACTTTCCCCTCAAACAAATCCACACTCCCTTTCTTTGTTCCACAATATTTGGATCTGAATGGTGTTCTTTGATGAGAAAGGGCATAGCAAGCCTCAGTGAAGTTATTTAGTAAATCCTTGAATTCAGCAAAGTAGTCTTTGTTTCACTTATTCCTGACCGATCGCCCTGCTTGTCAATATCCCTCATAAATTTAGGTGTAAAACATTCAGGAAAAACTCATTTCCAGATATATCTCTTCTCTAAAATCATCCTTTAACCCTTGTGGTGAATGCCAGCTAAGCTATTTGCTTTTTGATAACAAATTGGTGAAAAAATTGCAGGAAAAATGCTTATTCATTTTTTTCTTTTTGGTGTTTGTGATTCATGTTATAATTGCTAGACTGTGTTGGCACAGGTAAAAGCTGTTTGCCATTTTAGAAGCATGCCTGAGTTCTATATGGTGATGAATGATAGGATTCTGTGGCAACAATAATGCATGATATCACTGGTGTTGCTGTGTGGAATTTACCAGCTTTCTCTGTATAGTCCTAACAAACTCAATGAAGACCTGCCTCACTGTGAGGGACCAAAAAGCAAGTCTCCCTGGTTGCCTCCATTAGCAGAAAACACTGGTTCTGCTGACAAGGAAATTACTTAGTCTTTTAAATCATAATGTCATCTTCATTTCTGAGACAAGAAGGCCAGAGTTGCATCCTCCCAACCTTCATAGCCACAGGGACTTATGACCCATTTGAAGGAATATCTCAAGGACATCTCTCAGGCATTGCTTCTGACAGTTGCATGTCACTAACAGGAAATTGCCAGCTCAGAACATGGGCTTATCAGTGCACTCAGCACTTTGTCTTCTGGGAGGACAAATACCACATGTTAAATGGGAATTAATCTGAAGGGGAAAAAGTATTGTTGCCCTTGCAGCTGACTATTCATTTATGTTTTGTTAAAAAAAATCACCTTACTGAGATTTAATTTATAATACAATAAAATGACTCATTTTAAATGTACAGTTTAATGGTTTTTTTTTTTTTTTTTTTTTTTTAAGACAAAGTCTCACTGCTTTGTTGCCCAGGCTGGAGTGCAGTGGCATGATCTCGGCTCACTGCAACCTCCGCCTCCTGAGTTCAAGCAGTTCTCGTGTTTTGGCCTCCCTAGTAGCTGAGATTAAAGGTGTGTGCCACCACGCCTGGCTAATTTTTTGTATTTTTAGTAGAGATGGGCTTCGCTATGTTAATTAGGCTGGTCTTGAACTCCTGACCTCAAATGATCTGCCCACCTCTGCCTCTCAAACTGCTAATGTTTTGACAGATATAGACACCCAGATAACTATCAGCACAATAAGATAAAGAATATTTTTATCATCCTCCAAAACACTTTCCTGCCCCTTTGCACTCAATCTTCCAACCTCCGGCTCCAGGTAACCACTGCTTTTTGCCACTGTAGATTAGTTTTGCCTATTCAGGAATTTTTAATGAACGAACAGCATGGTACATACTCTTCTGTTTCTGGCTCCGATTGTTCAGCATATGGTTTCTGAGAGTCATTCATGTTGCTATACCTACCAGTAGTTTTTTCGGTTTTGTTTCTGAGTAGTATTCTATTGTATAAACATATAACAATTCGTTTATGCATTTACCTGTTAATGGACATTGCTATTATGAATATTGTTCTGTGATAAAAGACTTAGTTTGTAGACCTATGTTTTCATTTCTTCTGGCTAAATGCTGATATGGTTTGGCTGTGTCCCCACCCAAATCTCATCTTGAATTGTAACACCCACAATTCCCCCGTGTTGTGGGAGGAACCCAGTGGGAAGTAATTGAATCATGGGGGTGGGTCTTTCTTGTGCTGTTCTTGTGATAGTGAATAAGTCTCATGATATCCGATGGTTTTATAAAAAGGAGTTCCCCTGCACAAATTCTTTTTGCCTGCTGCCATCCATATAAGACATGACTTGTTCCTCCTTGCTTTTCACCATGATTGTGACGCCTCCCCAGCCATGTGGAACTGTAAGTCCATTAAACCTCTTTTTCTTCCCAGTCTCCAGTATGTCTTTACCAGCAACATGAAAATAAACTAAGACAGTAAGTTGGTACCAGAAGGGTGGGGTGCTGCTGAAAAGATACCTGAAAGTATGGAAGTGACTTTGGAATCGGGTAACGGGCAGAGGTTAGAACAGTTTGGAGGGCTCAGAAGACAGGAAAATGTGGGAAAGTTTGGAATTCCCTAGAGACTTTTTGAATGGCTTTGACCAAAATGCTGATAATGATACGGACAATGAAATCTAGGCTGAGGTGGTCTCAGATGGAGATGAGGGACTTGTTGGGAACTGGAGTAAAGGTGATTCTTGTTATGCTTTAGCAAAGAGATAGTGACATTTTGCCCTGCCCTAGAGATTTGTGGAACTTTGAACTTGAGAGAGAGATTAGGGTATCTAGTGGAAGAAATTTATAAATAGCAAAGTATTCAAGAGGTTACTTGGGTGCTATTAAAGGCATTCAGTTTTTTTTTTTTTTGAGATGGAATTTCACTCTTGTTGCTCAGGCTGGAGTAAAATGGCATGATCTCAGCTCACCACAACCTCCGCTCCTGGGTTCAAGTGATTCTTCTGCCTCAGGCTCCTGAGTAGCTGGGATTACAGGCGTGCACCACCATGCCCGACTAATTTTGTATTTTTAGTAGAGATAGAATTTCTCCATGTTGGTCCAGGCTGGTCTCAAACTCCTGACTTCAGGTGATCTGCCTGCCTCAGCCTCCCAAAGTGCTAGGATTATAGGTGTGAGCCACTGCACCTGGCTGAGGCCTTCAGTCTTATAAGGGAAGCAGAACATAAAAGTGTGGAAAATTTGCAGCCTGACAATGTGATAGACAAGAAAATCCCATTTTTCTGAGGAGAAATTCAAGCTGGCTGCAGAAATTTGCATAAGTAATGAGGAGCAGGATGTTAATCCCCAAGACAATGGGGAAAATGTCTCCAGGGCATGTTGGAGATCTTTATGGCAACCCCTCCCATCACAGGCCTGGAGGTCAAGGAGGAAAAAATGGTTCTGTGAACCAGGCTCAGGGTCCTTGTGCTGTGTGCAGTCTAGGGGCTTGGTGGTGCCCTGCATCCCAGATGCTCCAGCCATGACTAAAAGGGGCCAAGGTACAGCTCGGGCCAAGGTACAGCTCAGGCGATGGTTTCAGAGGGGGCAAACCCCAAGCTCTGTGGGTGCAGAAAAGTCAAGAATTGAGGTTTGGGAACCTCCACCTAGATTTCAGAGGATGTATGGAAATGCCTGGATGTCCAGGCAGAAGTTTGCTGCAGGGGCAGGGCTCTCATGGAGAACTTCTGCAAAGGCAGTATGGAAGGGAAATGTGGGGTCAGAGCCCCTACTCAGAGTCCCTACTGGGGTGCTGCCTAGTGGAGCTGTGAGAAGAGGTCCACTGTCCTCCAGATCCCAGAATGGTAGATCCACTGACAGCTTGCACTGTGCCTGGAAAAGTGGCAGACACTCAATGCTAACCCATGAAAGCAGCTAGGAAGGAGGCTAGGCTGTACCCTGCAAAGCCACAGGGACAGAGCTGCCAAAGACCATGGGAACCCACCTCTTGCATCAGTATGACCTGGATGTGAGGCCTGGAGTCAAAGGAGATCATTTTGGAGCTTTAAAATTTGATTTTACCACTGGATTTTGGACTTGCTTGGGGCCTCTAGCCCATTTGTTTTGGCCAATTTCTTCCATTTGGAATGGCTATATTTACCCAATACCTGTACCCCCTTTTATTTTGGAAGTAACTAACTTGCTTTAGATTTTACAGGCTCATAGGTGGTAGGGACTTGCCTTGTCTTGGATGAGACTTTGGACTGTGGACTGTTGAGTTCATGCTGAAATGAGTTAAAACTTTGGGGGACTGTTGGGAAGGCGTGATTGTTTTAAAATGTGAGAACATGAGATTTGGGAGGGGCCAGAGTTTGGCTGTCTTCTCACCCAAATCTCATCTTGAATTGTAACTCCCACAATTCGCCCATGTTGTGGGAGGAACTCAGTGGGAGGTAATTCAGTCATGGGGGCAGGTCTTTCTCGTGCTGTTCTTGTGATAGTGAATAAGTCTTACGATATCTGATAGTTTTATAAAAAGGAGTTCCCCTGCATAAGTTCTTTCTTTTTGCCTGCCACCATCCATGTAAGATGTAACTTGTTCCTCCTTGCCTTCCTCCATGATTGTGAGGCCTCCCCAGCCATGTGGAACTGTAAGTCTATTAAACTTCTTTTTCTTCCCGGTCTCAAGTATGTCTTTATCAGCAGCATAAAAATGGACTAATACAAATACCTAAAAGTGAAACTGCTGGATCATATGGTACGTATAGATTTAAATTTTCAACAAACTGCCAAATGATCTTAAAAATGATGGTACTATTTTACATTCCTACTAGCAATCATGAGAGTTGCTCCATATCCTCACCAACACTTGGTATTCTTAGTATTTTTAATTTTAGTCATTGTAATGTATATTTACTGGTATCTCACTGCAGTTTTAATTTGCATTTTCCTAGCAACTAATAACATTGAGCATCTTTTCATGTGTTTATTGGCCATTGGCATATTTTCTTTTGTGAAGTATCTGTTAAATATTTGGCCATTTTTTATTTTTTTGTCTTAGTATTGTTTTGTAAGCTAAAAAATATTTGAGTACAAGTTCTTTGTTGAATGTATGTAGTGTACATATTTTCTTCCAGTCTGTTACTTGCAGGTTTTTATTTATTTTTTTCTAAATTATTTTATTTCTTCCATGATGATTTAGAGGGACTATCTTTAAAGCAGTACAAGTATTTCATAAATACAATCTGGCCATTTTCCAACCAATTGAGTAATTTGTTGCACAATAAACTACCTCACATCTTTCAGCAAGAAATACATTAAATTTGAATAGTAAAGACATTACACAAATGAATTAGGACACAATTAAAATTTGCTTTAAATATTTCTTTGGGAGAGGACCACACTTCTACTCAATGAAGAGAAACATTTCTACAGTCTAGAGGTCTTTTATTTTATTTTTTAACACCTACTATACATGAATTCATAAGGAAGAGTTTCCTGCAGCCCAGGCTCCTTCTCATTGGTTCTCACAAAGTGTGCTTCCCTGGGTGGAGCAGGCTGGCACTTCAGTTGAACCCCAGTACTTTTCTCTTTGGCTTCCTTCTTTTTCTGATCATTTTCCTTCACATAATTCAGGAAGCTATCTCAGCTCTTAGAGTGCTTAATGTGCTCAATATGCACATTAATTCGCTTGACAAGAATCTTGCCCTTAACTTGTTTGTTTACAACAATGCCAGCAACATGCTGGGTCACATTGTAGATTCTTCCAGTTTTGCCATGTTAACACTTTTTTTTTTTTTTTTTGAGACGGAGTCTCGCTCTGTTGCCCAGGCTGGAGTGCAGCGGCCAGATCTCAGCTCACTGCAAGCTCTGCCTCCTGGGTTTACACCATTCTCCTGCCTCAGCCTCCGGAGTAGCTGGGACTACAGGCACCCGCCACCTCGCCCGGCTAGTTTTTTGTATTTTTAGTAAAGACGGGGTTTCACAGTGTTAGCCAGGATGGTCTCGATCTCCTGACCTCGTGATCCGCCCGTCTCGGCCTCCCAAAGTGCTGGGATTACAGGCTTGAGCCACCGCGCCCGGCCGGGACATTTTGTTTTGAACAGTGCTCATTCCCTTGATGTCTACAATATTACTTTTCTTACAGATTTGCATATACATGGCTAAAGGAATAACTCTATGTTTTCTAAAAGGCCTAGAGAACATCTATTGGGTGCCTCTCCTCTTTCCCTTTGTGTTTGTCATTTTGGTAAATTACTGGAAGATGGCAGTTCTGGCTGAAAGGCTGCAGTTTTATTTTTAATAATGCCTTCCAATGAGCAAAAGTTTTCAATTTTGATTAGGTCCAGTTTTTCTTTTCTTTTTTTAAATCATTCATGCTTTTTGTATCCTAGTTGAAAAATAATTTTCCATCCAAAGTCACAAGATCTTCAGTTTTATTTTTCTAGAAGTTTTTGAGTATTAACTCTGCCATAGAATCCTATGACCCATTTCAAGTTAATGTTTTATATATGGTGTGAGGTAAGAGTGAAGATGCTTTCCCTCATATTTATATCTAGTTGTTCCACAAACAATGTTGGAAAGACTATCATTTCCCCATTTTACCTCAACAAAATACCTCAAGTCAACTGACTATAAATGTATGGATCTATTTTTGAACTTTCTGTTCTATTCCATTAATTTATATATTTATGTTTATGCCAGTACACACTTTACTTACTGTAACTTTGGAGTAAGTCTGAAATTGGGTAGAACAGGTCGTCTGTATTTATTATTTCTTTTTCCTAATTATTGAGGCTCTTCCAGTCTTTTGCTTTGCACATAAATTTTGAAATTGGCTTTTTTTCTGAATACAAAAATAGCCTCTATGGATTTTAAGATTACACTGAATCTATAGATTAGTATAGGTGTTTATTCCATTTATTTAGGGCTCCTTCAGTTTTTCTCAGCAATGTTTTATGGTTTTCATTTTACAAGGCTTGCACTCATTTTGATAAATTTATCTGTAAGTATTTCATTGTTTTGGATGCTACCATTGTTTGTTACTTGTATATAGACATAAAATTGTAGATATATCAACCTTGTATCCTACAAACTTGTTAGACTCACTTCTCAGTTCTAGTAGCTTTTTGGGGGGATTCCTTAGGGTTTTCTACATATACAATTATGTCATTTGTGCATAAACACAGTTTTACTTCTTTTCCTATCTATATGCCCTTTGTTTTTCTTGGCTTATTTCATTGACTAGGGCCTCCATTACAATGTTGAATAGCAGTGGTGAGGGTGGACATCTTCGTTGTCCCCAGTTTTACAGATGAAGCATTCAATCTTTCATCATTTAGTATAATGTTAGCAGTAGGATTTTCATAGATGCCTTGTTATCAGGTTGAGGAAATTCTCCTCTATTTATAGTTTGTTGAGAATTGTTATAATGAATGGGTGTTGAATTTGGTCAAACATTTCTTATGCCTCTAAGAAAATGATAATATACATTTTCTATTTTATTCTGTTAACATCAATAATATGTAAAAATAAATATATATTATTAATAATAAATTACATTGATTGATCTTTGAATGTTTTTAAAATTTTCTTTTCCCACTTTTATTTTTGGTTTGGAGGTACATGTGGAGGTATGTAACATGGATAAATTGTGTGTTGCTAGGTATAGAAATGATTTAGTTACCCAGGTACTGAGCATAGTATCTGATAGGTAGTTTTTCAACCCTCACTCTCCTCCCACTCTCCACTCTCAAGTAGGCCGTGGTGTATATTGTTTCCCTCTTTGTGTCTATGTGTACTCGATGTTTAGCTTTCATGTATAAGTGAGAACATGTGGTATTTGATTTTCTGTTCCTATGCTAATTTGCTTAGGATAATGGCTTCCAGCTGCATCCATGTTCCTGCAAAAGATATGATTTTGCTTTTTATGGCTGAGTAGTATACTATGGTGTATATGTGTCACATTTTCATTATCCAGTCAACCACTGATGGGCATCTAGGTTGATTCCATGTCTTTGCTATTGTGACTAATGCTGTGATGAACATATGAGTGCATATTTACTTTGGTAGAATATTTTATATTCTTTTGGTTACATACCCAGTAATGGGGTTGCTTGGTTAAATATTCTATTTTAAGTTTTTTTTAGAAATCTCCAACTGTTTTGTACAGTAGCTGAGCTCATTTACATTCCCACCAGCAGTGTATAAGTGTTCTCTTTTCTCTGCAACCTTGTAAACATTTGTTATTTTCTAACATTTTACTAATAGCCATTCTGAGTAGTGTGAGATGGCATCTCATTGCGGTTTTGATTTCCATTTCTCTGATGATTAGTGATATTGAGCATTTTTTCATATGCTTGTTGGTTGCATGTGTGTCTTCTTTTCAGAAGTGTCCGTTCATATCTTTTGCCCACTTTTTAATGAAGTTGACTGGTTTTTGCTTGTCGATTTAAGTTCCTTATAGATTCTGGATGTTAAACTTTTGTAGGATGCATAGTTTGCAAATAGTTTCTCCCATTCTGTAGGTTGTATTTTATTCTGTTGATAGTGTTTGTGTGTGTGTGTGTGTGTGTGTTTTCTGCACAGAAGCTCTTTAGTAGGTCTCACTTACCTATTTTTGTTTTTGTAGCAATTGCTTTTGGAAACTTTGTCATGAAATTTTTGCCAAGCCTTATGTCCAAAATGGTATTTCCTAGGTTTTCTTCTAGGGTTTTTATGGTTTTAGGTCTTATACTTAAATCTTTAATCCATCTTGAGTTGATTTTTGTATATAGTGAAAGGAAGGGGTCCAGTTTGAATCTTCTGCATTGCTTGTTATTGTCGACTTCGTTGAAGATCAGATGGTTGCAGGTGTGCAGCTTTATTTCTGGGTTCTCTAACCTGTTCCACTGGCCCATGTGTCTGTATTTGTACCAGTGCCATGCTGGTTTGGTTACTGTAGCCTTATAGTATAGCTTGAAGTTGGGCAGTGTGATGCATCCAGCTTTGTACTTGTTGCTTAGGATGGCTTTGGCTATTTGGGCTCTTTTTTGGTTTCATATAAATTTTAGAACAGCTTTTTCTAATTCTGTGAAAAATTGTATTGGTAGTTTGATAGGAATATCATTGAATCTGTAAATTGCTTAGGGCAATATGGCCATTTTAGCAATACTGATTTTTCCTATGCGTGAGCATGAAATGTTTTTCTATTTGTTTGTGTTGTCTTTGGCTTCTTTCAGCAGTGTTTTGTAATTTTTGTTCTAGAGATCTTTCACCTCCCTGGTTTGCTGTATTCCTAGGTATTTTATTCTTTTTGTGGCAATTGTGAATAGAATTGCACTCTTGATTTGGCTCTCAGCTTGGATGTTATTGGTGTAGAGAAAAATGCTAGTGATTTTTGTACATTCATTTTGTATCCTGAAACTTTACTGAAGTTGTTTTAAGAGCCTTTGGGCAGAGACTATGGGGTTTTCTAGGTATGGATTCATATCTTCTATAAAAAGAGATAGTTTGTTTTTCTGTCTTCCTATTTGGTTGCCTTTTATTTTTTTCTCTTGCCTGATTGCTCTAGCTAGGACTTCCAGTATCGTGTTGAACAGGGAGTGGTGAAAGTGAGCATCCTTGTCTTGTTCTGGTTCTCAGAGGAATGTTTTCAGCTTTTGCCCATTCAATGGGATGTTGGCTGTGGGTTTGTCATATATGGCTCTTATTATTTTGAGGTATGTTCCTTCAATACCTGGTTTGTTGAGGGTTAAAATGAAGGGATGTTGAATTTTATTGAAAGACTTTTCATCTATAGATATGATAATGTGGTTTTTGCTTTTAGTTCTCTTTATGTGATGAATCACATTTATTGATTTGCATATGTTGAACCAACTTTGCAAACCAGGAATAAAACCTGCTTGGTATTGGTGAGTTAGCTTTTTGATGTGCTGCTGGATTTGATTTGCTAGCATTTTGTTGAAAATTTTTGTGTCTATGTTCATCAGAAATATTGGCCTGAAATTTTCTTTTTTTGTATGTGTATCTGCCAGGTTCTGGTATCGAAATAATACTGGCCTCATAGAATGAGTTAGAGAGGAATCCTTCCTCCTTGATATTTTGAAATAATTTCAGAAGGATTGGTGCCAGCTCTTTATAGACGTGACAGAATTTGGCTGTGAATCCATCTGGTCCAGGGCTTTTTCTAGTTCATATGTTTTTTTGTTACCGATTCAATTTTGGAACTCATTTTTGTTCTGTTCAGGATTTCACTTTCTTCCCGGTTCAATCTTGGGACGGTGTATGTTTCCTAGAATGTATTAATTTTTTTGTAGGCTTTCTAGTTTATTTGCATAGAGGTGTTCATAATAGTCTCTGAGGATTTTTTTTTGTTTGTTTCTATGGGGTCAGTGGTAATGTCACCTTTGTCATTCTAATTGTGTTTATTGGCATCTCCTCTTATTTTTTCTTTATTAGTCTAGGTAGTGGTCTATCAACCTTATTTATTCTTTCAAAGAAAAAAAAACTTTTGGTTGCATTGATCTTTTTAGTGTATTTTCACATCTCAATTCTGTTCAGTTCACTTCTGATTTTGGTTACTTCTTTTCTTCTGCTAGCTTTGGGGTTGTTTTGGTCTTGTTTTTCTAGTTTCTCTAGGTGTGATGTTAGATTGTTAATCTGAGATCTTTCTAACTTCTTGTTGTGGACATTTAGTGCTATAAGCTTCCTCTTAACTCTGCTTTAGCTGTATCTCAGAAATTCTGGTATGTTTTAATTTCATTTTCATTAGTTTCAAAGAATTTTTTTTTGTTTCTGCCTTAATTTTAGTTTTTATCCAAAAGTCATTCAGGAGCAGATTGTTTAATTTCCACATAACTGTATGATTTTGAGAGATCTTCTTGGTATTGATTTCTATTTTTATTGTGCTGTGCTCCAAGAGGGTGGTTGGTATGATTTCAGCTTTTTTGAATTTGTTTAGAATTGCTTTATGGTTGAGCATGTGATCAGTTTTAGAGTATGCGCTGTGTGCAGATGAGAAGGATGTATATTTTTGGGGGTGTTGTATTCTGTAGATGTCTTTTAGGTCCATTTGGGCAAGTGACAAGTTTAGTTGCTGAATATCTTCATTAGTTTTCTGCCTTGATGCTCTGTCTAACACTGTCAGGTGGGGTGTTGAAGTCTTCCACTATCATTGTGTGGTTATCTAAGGTCTCTAAGAACTTGTTTTATGGATCTGGATGCTCCAGTGTTAGGTGCATGTATATTTAGGATAGTTAAGTCTTCTTGTTGAGTTAACCCTTTATCATTACATAATACCCTTCTTTGTCTTTTTTAAATTATTTTTGGTTTAAAGTCTTTTTGTCTGAAATAAGAACAGCAAGTCCTGTTTCTTTTTTTGTTTTTGTTTTTTTCCATTTGCTTGACTGATCTTTCTCTATCCCTTTGTTTTGAGCCTATGTGTGTCATTGTATATGAGATAGGTCTTTTGAAGACAGCATATAGCTGGGTCTTGCTCCTTTATCTAACTTGCCAATCTGTGTCTTTTAAGTGAGACGTTTGGTCCATTTACATTCAAGGTTAATATTGATATGGGAGGATTTGATTCTGTCATTGTGTTGTTAGCTGGATGTTATGTAGACTTGACTGTATAGTTGCCTTAGAGTGTCAGTGAACTGTGTACTTAAGTGTGTGTTTTCATGGCAGGTAACAGTCTTTTGTTTCCTTGTTAAGCACTCTCTTAAGGATCTCTTGTAGGGAAGGTCTGATGCTAACAAATTCTTTTAGCATTTGCTTATCTGAAAATTATTTAATTTCTTTTTTGCGTATGAAGCTTAATTTGGCTGGATATAAAATTCTTTTACATCTAGTCTGTTGTATCTATATGCCTCTTAGTTTTTTCTTAGTTCTACCTTGGGGTTAATTTGCTTTATTTTTTTCTACTTTTTTAAGATGGAAATTTAGATAATTGATTTTTATACCTTTATTCTTTTTTAATGTAACCATTTAAGGTTCTAACATTTTCTAATAACACTTCTTCAAATGCATCATACATATTTTGATATGCTATCTTAATTTTCATTAACGACTAACCTAACACTAATCCATATTTAGAGATCATTGCAAATCCAGTGCTTTCAACTGGTTCTTAGCTAAAAGGAATTGCTTCTTGGTATCAGCATTTTTCATTTTTAATTATTTGTCCACTGAAAGCAGGTAAAAGAAGTCCAAATTACTTGCCTTTGGCTCTAATATTATGTAGAACTGTATGTTTAAAAATGACCAGAGAAAAACCTACAACTGCTAGATAATGTTACCTTTGTAGTAGATAGATAATTTAATTTTATCCATGGTTAAAATTTAGAAATGATTTATTATGTGATAAATTTGAAAATTATGGTCAAGGTAGGTAGTTTCTTACCTTAATCTATAGTCCATAATCTTGCTCAGAATTAATTGTTGAAACATATTATATTTTAGAAACCCGTCAATTAAATTTGATCTGTGAAAAGTTAATTGACTAGGTAAAAAATATTCTGCATTAAATGATGAAGGTGGTAATGGTGGCTGAGAAAAAGGAAGGAAGAAGAGAAGTAAGAGAAGATGAAAAACAATTCAGTCTCTCAAAAGGGAAGCAGAAAGGAATGACTATGGTCAGCATCTGGTGGGTGTCCCATATAAGTAGCTTATGTAACTTTTAAAAATTAAACTTTTAATTAAAATTTAATATATAAATATATACAAAAAGGTGCACCTTACTGTCAGATCAATAAATCTTCATACACTGACACCTTTATGTAACTACAACTCAACATTTTTTTCATTTCTTTTGTGATTTCTTCTTTGACACTTAGGTAATTTAGAGGTGTGTTATTTACGTTTTAAATATTTGGAGATTTTTAAATATTTTAAAAATTATTTTCTAATTTAATTCTATTATGATCAGAGAACATACTTCGACTTCAATTTTAAAAAATTTACTGATGCTTGTTTTATGGCTTAGTATCTAATCTATTGTGGTGAATATTACATGTGAAATTGAAATGGAGCATTGTCACACCTCCAGGAATCCTCTTGTGCACCCTTCTGGATATCACTGCTCAGGGAGAAAGCACTATCCTGACTTATGACAGCATACATCAGTTTATTTTTGTATTTTATATTAAAAGAAGCATATAGTGTATACTCTTTGGCATTTGGCTCTCTTAATGTTGTGTTTCTGTGAAATTTATCCATAGTTTGTTATTTGATTCTCATTGTGTATATGCATACCATATTTATTATATGAATGTAATATTTATATATTTATAGATATATAATATAACATAATAATATGAATATATTATATTGTAATTGTAGTGATATGGTTTGGCTGTGGCCCCACCCAAATCCCAACTTGAAGTGTATCTCCCAGAATTCCTTAGTGTTATGAGAGGAACCCAGGGGAGGTAACTGAATCATGGGGGTTGGTCTTTCCTGTGCTATTCTTGTGATAGTTAATAAGTCTCATGAAATCTGATGGGTTCATCAAGGGTTTCTGCTTTTGCTTCCTCCTCATTTTCTCTTGCCACTGCCATGTGACAAGTGCCTTTCACCTCCTGCCATGATTCTGAGGCCTCCCCAGCCATGTGGAACTGTAAGTCCATTAAACCTCTTTTTCTTCCCATTTTTGAGCATGTTGTTATCAGCAGCATGAAAGCAAACTAATACAGTAAATTGGTACCAGTAGAGTTGGGCATTGCTGAAAAGATACCCAGAAATGTTGAAGTGACTATGGAACTGGGTTACAGGCAGAGGCTTGAACAGTTTGGAGGACTCAGAAGAAGACAGGAAAATGTGGGAAAGTTCGAAACTTCCTAGAAACTTGCTGAATGGTTTTGACAAAAATGCTAATAGTGATAATGAACAGTGAGGTCCACGTTGAGGTGGTCTCAGATGGAGATGAGGAACTTGTTTGGGAACTGGAGCAAAGGTGACTCTTGTTATGTTTTAGCAAAGAGACTGGTGGCATTTTGCCCTTGCCATAGAGATTTGCGGAACTTTGAACTTAAGAAAGATAATTTAGGGTATCTGGCAGAAGAAATTTCGAAGCAGTTAAGCATTCAAGAGGTGCCTTGGGTACCGTTAAGGGCATTCGCTTTTAAAAGGGAAGCAGAGCATAAAAGTTTGGAAAATTTGCAGCCTGACTATGCGGTAGAAAAGAAAAACCCATTTTCTGGGGAGAGATTCAAGCCAGCTGCATAAATTTGCATAATTAGCAAGGAATCTAATGTTAATCCCCAAGACTATGGGGAAAATGTCTCCAGGACATGTTGGAGGTCTTCATGCCAGCCCCTCCCATCACAGGCCTGGAGGCCCAGGAGGAAAAAGTGGTTTTGTGGGCTGGGCTCAGGGTCCTCATGCTGGGTGCAGCCCAGAGACGTGGGTGCCCTGTGTCCCAGCTGCTCCAGCCATGGGTGAGAGGGGCCAACATACAGCTTGGGCTGTGGCTTAAGAGGATAGAAGCCCTAAGTCTTGGCAACTTCCATGTGGTGTTGAGCCTGTGGGTGCACAGAAGTCAAGAACTGAGGTTTGGGAACCTCCACCTAGATTTCAGAAGATGTATGGAAATGCCTGCATGCCTAGGCAAAAGTTTGCTGCAGCGGTGGGGCCCTCATGGAGAACCGCTGCTAGAGCAGTGTGGAAGGGAAATGTGGGGTTGGAACCCCCACACAGAGTCCCTACTGGGGCACTGCCCAGGGGAGCTGTGGGAACAGGGCCACTGTCCTCAAGACCTCAGAATGGTAGATCCACCTACAGCTTGCACTGTGTGCCTGGAAAAGCTGCAGACACTCAGTGCTAGCCCATGAAACTGCCAGAAGTGGGGCTGTACCCTGCATAGCCAGAGGGGCAGAGCTGCCCAAGACCATGGGAACCCACCTCTTATATCAGTGTGACCTGGATGTGAGGTCTGGGGTCAAATGAGATCATTCTGGAGCTTTAAAATTTGACTGCCCCACTGGATTTCAGACTTGCATGAGCCCCGTAAGCCCTTTGTTTTGGCCAATGTCTCCCACTTGGAATGGGAGTTTTTACTCAATGCCCATACTCCCATTGTATCTGGGAAGTAACTAGCTTGCTTTTGATTTTGCAGGCTCCTAGGTGGAAGGGACTTGCCTTGTCTCAGATGAGACTTTGGACTGTGGACTTTTGGGTTAATGCTGAAATGAGTTAAGACTTTGGGGGACTGTTGGGAAGGCATGATTGGTTTTGAAATGTGAGGACTTGAGATTTGGAGGGGCCTAGGGAGGAATTATATGGTTTGGCTCTGTCCCCACCCAAATCTCAATTTGAATTGTGTCTCCCAGCATTCCCATGTGTTGTGGGAGAAACCCAGGGGAAGGTCATTGAATCATGGGGGCCCGTCTTTCCTGTGCTATTCTCGTGATAGTGAATAAGTCTCAGTAGATCTTATGGGCTTATCAGGAGTTTCCACTTTTGCTTCCTACTCATTTTGTCTTGCTGCCACCATGTGAGAAGTGCCTTTTGCCTCCTACTGTGATTCTGAGGCCTCCCCAGCCATGTGGAAGTGTAAGTCCAATTAAACCTCTTTTTCTTCTCATTTTCGAGTATGTTGTTATCAACAGCATGAAAGCGAACTAATACAGGTAGTGTATTAATTATATATTACAATATATGATCATGATATACGCTGTATCTTATGAACTTTCTCTTCTTAGGAACACACAGGTTCTTTAAAATAGATTCCAATTATCCCTCGCTGTCTTCCCAAAACACTGGTGCAGATAGGGTTACCAGGTCTTCTTTGGGAGAAAATTTTCTACAGCCAAATATAATTGAGAAATATACATATACACATACATAATACATAATATAATATACATA
>NW_012121265.1:9460068-9481056 GCF_000951035.1 Colobus angolensis palliatus
ATATGAACATAACAAATCAATTTATCCATTCTGCTTTTGATGGGCATTTGAATAGTTTGAATAACTTAAAAGTATGTTTTCTAGAATCTTTTTATATCTGTGGTTAAAAATTCATGTTACACAGAAATACATGTATATATTTATCTACACATGTATACAAACATATATACTGTGTGTGTATACATACCTGCTACATATTCTTTGGAAAAAAGATTGTAAGAAGTATATCAACATATTAGTCCTTAGTACTACCTCTAATTGAGTTTTTCAATTGTCTTTCTTCCATCTGTTCTTTTCAATTTTCTCTGATTAGTAGCTATTCATTCAGCACTCAAAATAAAAAGTCAGCTCGTAAAAGACTTACGCTCTGCCAGATTAACCCAGCCATAGGCTATTGGCACTTACTAAAATTTGCCAAGCCCATGGCACAGAGCAGAGCTTCTCTGAATGACAGAAGCCAGTAACCAAACGATTTGTCTGCTGGCCCATGCAACTGCAAGTTTACTGATCAATCTGAGTTCAGTTTGTGAAAGAAAAGCAGACCATTGGTCCCTAAATTCTCGAGTCTGTTTATCACAAAAAGGAAAATCTGTTATTCAGTTGTCATAATGTGGCATATGGAGAAAGAGCAAAGACGCACCAAACAGCAGATCAACACTGAGGTTCTGTGCCAGTGCTGGCAGTGATTTTTGCTTTCTCTAGTGTTATTCTCTTGAAGTTGCGTCTCTTCAAGGAATGGTAGCAAAATTTTACTTGGCTTAATTCCCCAAGCCCTCTTTTTAAAATGAGAGACCAGAATATATTCCTTTGTCTTCTATCTTTCATATATTCTGTTTCCCCAACCTCTCTTCACTCCCAGATTGTCTATAAGCTTTACCCTGAAGACCTTGTTTGGAGAATATGTCTATGCAATGGACAGAGCTTGTGATATACACTACATCTCATGACCTTCTCTTCTTATGAACACACATAAGTTTTAAAGAACCCTTTAAAACGTATTCTAATAATTCCTGGCTGTCTTCCAAAAACACTGGTGCAGATAGGGTTACCAAGTCTTCTTTGGGAGAAAAATTTCTACAGTGAAATATATTTGAGAAATATTAGGTTAAAACAATTAGACAGATTTATTCCTTGAAATGTTTCTAGAACCATAAGTGAGTTGTGAGGCCTCAGGTGACTGAGGAGTTATTATGAAGCGTTTTCCAATAAATGTGACCAAGGAGACTGTGTGTGCATGTGTGTGTGTATCAAAAATGTGTTAGCATACAGCAGATGTAGGGATTCTAGGAATATCTTTGTTAAGTGCTGATTTGAGTTCCAAAACTCTAAAGCCTACAAGAGCTGGACAGAAAGTACAAATGAGTAGAGTCTGCAACATAGGTGTAAGGTGGGTTCTTCGGAACCAGACAGACACTTGCCAGCTCTAGCTAATTGTTGCCATGCTCAAGTCCAGCCCCAGGACTGTCAGATCTTCTGATTTGTCAGGAGAGAAGAAAAATCTAGATTTTTATATAAAATACCCTAAGTTTTAGGTGTTGAGAAACAATTTGAATGTTTTAAAAAGCACTGAGTGGATCATACAAAACATGGTTGCCAACTGGATTCAGCCCACAAGCTGACAGTTTGCAAACTCTGAAGGCTATACATCCATCACTTACCACAGAGTGCTCTGTGCTGTCTGATATAGTTCAGGGTACTATGTATGATATTTAAACCATGCATTATATTATGTAGTTTGCCATATGCATAATGATAACAAATGAGTTCATTCACTGACTAATACTAATCAAACACGGTGTTAAGAACTCAACTGTAAGGTGTTTAACTGAATCTTTGCCATATGAAGGCACATATTAACTAAATTTTAAGGTGAAGAAATGGAGAAATTAAAGAAATTAAGTCAATCATTCAAGGTCAAAAGTTAGTACATGGTAATAGGTGAAAGAGGGAGGATTTAAATCTGAGGTGCTTGACTCCAAGTTTGTAAGGTTTACCACGAATCTTATGGTCATATCTTCTGTCTTCAACTAGGTTGGAGAATGCATAATAGGTATTCAGTAACTATCTCTTGCATTTATGATATTAACTATAAACTCTTTGAAAATGAGAATCATACCTATTACTTCTTTTTTTTTTTTTTTTTTAGGAGGCGGAGTCTCGCTCTGTCGCCGGGGCTGGAGTACTGTGGCCGGATCTCAGCTCACTGCAAGCTCCGCCTCCTGGGTTCATGCCATTCTCCTGCCTCAGCCTCCCGAGTAGCTGGGACTACAGGCGCCTACCACCACGCCTGGCCAGTTTTTTGTATTTTTTTAGTAGAGATGGGGTTTCACCGTGTTAGCCAGGATGGTCTCGATCTCCTGACCTCGTGATCCGCCCGTCTCGGCCTCCCAAAGTGCTGGGATTACAGGCTTGAGCCACCGCGCCCGGCCTTACCTACTAATTCTATAATGTAGTTTCTTCTGTGTAGAAGGTTCTTAGAAATATTGGTTAGGTAAATGAGTAATTGGAAAACTGACTTATTTATTCATTCATTCACTCATTCATTCATTCTTTCATTTACAATAACGAACCCCTAGAATGAGCACATCGGTGGTTCTCAAAAATCCCTAATTAGGCTGGACAAAGATTTTTAAAATAAGACCTCAAAAGCATAGATAACAAAAGCAAAAATAAACAAATGGGATTATATCAAACTGAAAAGCTTTTCCACAGTAAAGGAAACTATTAACAGAGTGAAGAGATAGCCTGTGGAAAGGGAGAAAATAATTGCAAACTACGCATCTGACAAGGGGTTAATATCCAGACTATATAAGAAACTTAAAAATTCAACAACAACAAAACAAATAACTTGATTAAAAAATGGACAAAAGATCTTAACAGGCATCTCTCAGAAAAAGACATACAAATGACCAATAGGTACATGAAAAAATGCTCAACATAACTAATCTTCAGGGAAATGCACATTAAAACCACAATGAGATACCATTTCACTTCAGTTAGAATGGACATTATCAAAAAGACAAAAGAAAACAAGTGTTGGTGAGGATATGGAGAAAAGCTAACCACTTACACACCGTTGGTGGGAATAGAAATTGGTACAGCCATTGTGGAAAACAGGATGGAGGTTCCTCAAAAAATAAGAAATAGAAATACCATATGATCTACCATACTATTCCAATACTGGGTATATATTCAAAGGAAATGAAATCAGTATGTTGAAGCAATACTAGCCCTCCCATGTTTATTGCAGCACTATTCAAAAATAGCCAAGGTATGGAATCAACCTAAGTGTCCCACAGTGAGTGAATGGATAGAGAAAATGTGGCATATGTACATAATGGAATACCATTCATCCATAAAAAAGAATAAAATGTGATCATTTGTGACATCATGGATGAACCTGGAGAACCTGAACTAAGCCAGACACAGAAAGACACATATCACATATCTCACTCATACATGGAACCTAAAAAAAAGTTGCTATCACAGAAGCAGAGAGTAGAACAGTGCTTACTAGAGGCTGGGGAGAAGAGTAAGGGGAGAGGTTGTTTAAGGGGAACAAAGTTACAATTAGGAGAAATAAATTCTGGTGTTCTATTGCATAGTAGGGTGACTATAACTTACAGTAAAATATTGTTTATTACAAAATAGATAGAAGAGAGTCTTCTAAATGTTCTCACCACAAATGAATGATGAATACATGAAGTAATGGATATACCAACTACCCTGATTGGATCATTATACAACATAGATATATATTGAAACATCAAATCATACCCCACAAATATATACAATTATAGTATGTCAATTAAAAACATTAAAAATGAAAAAAATGACCGTCTAATACATTCTTAATATAATATTAAAGAAGTATATAGTAGTGGAATAAAGTCAGTTGACTTCAAATCAAGAAATTTGATCTTGATAGATAACTTGTCACCTACTAGTGGGCCTTTCTCTCAAACACTGTAGACTTTAAGTCTTCCAATCTGTAAAATAAGTGTTTTGTACTAGAAACTTGATGAGTTCTATTCTAACCCTAAAAAAGTCCATAACTCTGACTGATCTGTTTCTGTGGAGACCAGCCTGGGAAACTTGACTTTTGGTATGAGTTTGCCAGTGGCAGTGTTTTGGTTAGGACAGTTCCTGCTGCTATGTAACAAAAAACAAAATACAACCCTCTTCCCATCCCAATCATCCCAAGCCAAAAAAGAGCTCAGAGAGCTTCAAAGTTCAAAACTGATGTTGGCTTCACGTATAGTTTAAAACATTTTCACCAGAACCCCCCCTTTTCCCTCTCTCTGCACAGGCTGTGTACGTCTCATGCTCCTCAGGGTCACAGAATCTCCAAACTTTATATCTTTTTAGTTTCAACTCTAGCCAGAAAGAGAGAACTTTGTCTTCCTTTCCTCCTCTTCCAAATAGACAGAAGTTTGGGGGTCCAGGTTTCCCTCTGTTAGGTAATGTTGAATTCCTGTTTCTGAAGCAATCACTAGAGCCAGGAGGATAGGATGTGCTGATGAGGTAAACCAGTGGTTCTGTGTTCTGGCTTCACATTATAGTTACCTAGAGTAGTTAAAAAATATTTAATGACTGTGACAGAATGATGACAGAATATCTGGGGATGGGATACAAGCATTAGCGTTTTCTAAAAGCTACTCAGTTGACTGTTGTGCTTCCATGTTTGAGAACTATTGATTTAGGCTATTCAGTACCCAACCCTGGAAGGGTGATTAAAGCCAATGCTATATGAAACTCATGGACTGAGAGTATGGGAGGGGTAATCTAGCAAAGGAAATTTAGATCATGATTTTTCCAAAGAAGGGTGAAGTGATCCTGGATGGTATAAAATAATAATGTCCTCCTCTTTGAAATAAACATAATTTGACTCCTCTTCTTCCCTGTTTGTCTCCATGTTTTTCCCTAGGTAGGTAGAAGCTGAGATTCTTCTAGGATTCTGTGGCCTGATGATTCAGCATCAAAAAGCCTGAGAGTTAGAAGTGCAAACCCAATTGGGTTTCAATTGGACAGTCACATATTCCTCTCTCTAGAAAAGTGACAGGTTGTCAGAGGATGGAGTATGGTCTTTTCCCTGGGGTGGTATGGGAGTCAGGCAAAGAGAGAGGAAGTCAGTGAGACCTTGCCTTCTCCTAGAGATGTTCCTGCCTATGGATTCCATCCCAAGAATCATACTATTTCCAGTTTACCTTGAAATATAATATCTTTATGGCCAGCCAAGCTGTTTTCCCTAAGGAAAATGCATTCCCAGCTTCATGAAAATATAGAACATTAACTCCTGGATTCATAAGCCAGCCCTATTCCCAGGCAATAAAGCCTCTGAAAAAGACAAAAAACACCAAGAAAAATAAGATGAGTCTTACAATTTCCCCCAGAGCCCGGACTGCATCTTCCAGGATACAGAGACTCTTGCCAAGGCCCATGCTGACCTCACTCAAGGTCTCAGAAGGTCTCCAGTTGCCATTAGGTCTAGAGTCTTGCAGTGATGTCTGGTGAGGTTGAGTTTCTTGGTCCTCAGTCCTCCTTTCATTGTTCTAGCCAAACAAATTCTTGCACAGTCCTGAATGCTACATATCTTATAGTGAGATCCACACCTGGGTCTGGCCTCGCAGGTCCCCACCATCTCTAATGATACCCATCCTAGATTCTGTCCTCCCATTGGCCTGCTCTCTACAAGAATCTTCAGAAATAAAAGCCATGTGACTGGGAAGAGAAAATAAACTTTCCTATGCTAGGCTCTGTGTCAGATGCTTTACATACCTTATCTTCATAACATTCCAAGAAAGTGGATATTATGATTGCCCAGCTAGTAATTAAGGAGACTTAGTAAATCTGCTTAATTACTAGCTGTATGTTAAACATAACACACCCATTTTATTTTATTTATTTTTTTTGAGACAGGGTTACTCTGATACCCAGGCTGGAATGCAGTGGTGCGATCTTGGCTCACTGCAACCACCACATCCCAGGTTCAAGCAATTCTCCTGCCTCAGCCTCCCAAGTAGCTGGGATTGCAGGTGTGCACCACCACACCTGGCTAATTTTTGTATTTTTAGTAGAGATGGGGTTTTACCATGTTGGCTAGGCAGGTCTTGAACTCTTGACCTCAAGTTATCTTGAGGTTATACAGCTAGTAAATCACTGAGTTCAGATTTGGTGCCATGTTTTTCCAATGTATCAAGTTCACCATATTAACCTTTCTGGTAATTATAGTTTTCTTTCCCATGAGGATCACAGGGTCATTGAAGGTAGTGCCTGTGTCTAGTACACTGTAGAAATTCCTCCTGGCCCAACACAACTCAGGGCGTATGTGTTGCATAAAAGATATGGTGGGTGGTGAAGATATTTTTGACCTGGGACAGAAGTTTCAGCTTCCCCTTAACTGATAGTCAACTCTTTCAGTTCACTGACCAGTTTTGTTTGTCAAAATTAAGACTATAGATGTGTCTATATTCCTTCTGGCAGCTCGGGCATGCCCCAGTACACCCTAGCACTTATTCTCAGGGTAAGAAGGTGCTGAGGAACTTTCCAGACTCACAAAATCCCTTCTTCTTTTGCCCTTCTCCCAGACTGCCTATGCAAGGGCCTCATTCTTAGAGCCTCATTCTTCTCAGGGCAAGAGAACCTCACCAGAGTGACTTTAAACCAGGAACATGTACTTCCTATAAAAACCCATGAAAAAGACTTACGGTGGGTCCTCAAAAACATTTGGAATTTTGGAATCAAAGCATATTAAAGGGTGAATGACAGCAAACTTGATTTAGTTCATCTGCCTTATTTTATTACCTTTCCAAATTATAAAAGCAGCAAATATTGTGTATACTATTGACTGGTTTTGTACAGAGGACAGATTCTCCTGTTGACTCTGTATTAGACAGGTTGAGAATTATAACACTGGTGGTATGTCTAGAACATTTAGCTATTTAATCTCAAGGGGTTCAAAATAGACTCTAGAGTCCCATCGTCAGTCTTGATCCCCCGACCCTGTGAGCACTGATCAGTGCCTACGTTCAGGACTGGATAAGACAGATATTCTGGCAGAAAGGGCTGTGGAAAAAGCATTCTCATAGCAAAAATTAAGGGATTTTTAAAAATGTAATTAATACCTGAAATCTGTTCATTTTGAGTTAATCAAAAGGGAGACTATTCTAAGTAGACCTAAATTAACCTGGTGAAAGCCCTTAAGAGGGGAACTGGGGTCTCTCCCTGAGATCAGAGACTCTGTCCCCAACTCGCCTTGAAGAAGCAAGTCCCCATGATTCTACACTGCAGGAAAATGAATTCTTTCAACAGCCTGAAGTACCTTGATTGCAGTCTTGTGAGTCACTAAGCAGAGAACCCAGTTAAACTATGCCTGGATTTCTGCCCCACAGGAATTGCCAGATAGTAAATGGGTGTCGTTTTTAAGCATCTAAATTGGTGTAGTGTGTTACAAAGCAACAGAAAACTAATACACTGCCTCTCCCCCTGTGACTTTGTGAAGGGTAATGGTGGGTTATATTAGTTTGGATTTTGGTTGGGGGTGGGAACAGTGCTGGTGCTTTCCACGATTTTTATACCCCTGATGTCTAAGACAAATCGAGTCAGGGGACTATTCAGCATAAACTTAGTTAACAAAGATATTACTTGTAAATATGATCATTACTGACCTTTGGGGGCATAGCTGCTTTGAAAACCCCTCAATAGCGGAATATAAACCTAGGTTGTGGGGGAAAACATACATGATTTATACATCTGATGTCATCCAAATCCTCCAACTCTATGAGGTAGTATTAGCCCCACTTAAGGATGTAAACCAAGATGTAGAGAGGGAAATCCACTTAACCAGGGCCATTTAGCTGTTAAGAGAAACTGTTGAAAACATGACAGTGTACCCATTTGATGTCTAACTCACCCCCTCAGGTATTATTAATTCTTTAGGTGAATGTACCTTTGTATGATGTATTAGTTTTCCATTCTTCTGTTGATGAAATCCATTTTCTTATGGTTGTAGGAATGAGGGCCCCAGTTTCTTTCTGGCTCTTATTTGGAGATTGCTCTCAGCTGCTGGAGGCTGCCTGCAGTTCCTAAAGGCCACTCAAAGTTCCTAGAGGCTACCTGCAGTTTCTTTCCACACGGACATTTGCAACATAGCTGTTCCTTTCTTTGAGCCAGCTAGGAGCATCTGGTAGAAAGACGGAGTATTCTATGATGCAACCTAATCATGGGAGTGGTGTTTCATTACCTTAGCTATATTCTATTGATTAGAAGCAAGTGTCAGGTCCCGCCTACCCTCAAGGGGCAGTGATGAGTTTTAAATTCTTTATTGAGGTCCCTGTTTGTAGGGTATTAATTCTATGTTTGCAAGGTTATTTCCTTTCCTCTTTGTCATCCTTAAGGTCAATTTTTTGCAGGTTTTGATGGTTTCTTGTAATTGGCAAAGAGAAACAGCTGCAGAAGACAGAGAGAGCCTGCTTAAGACGTTGTGAGGATTTATAGTGCTTGATCTTCTTTAATCAACAGTAAGTTATTAATACGCCAACACTCTATTTTCACAAAGCCCAGGGAAACAGCCTTAAGCACTCTAGTCTAGTGAGGTAAGGAAGCTAGGGGGATGATGGCTCTGCAAAAAGAACAGGAAGAATGGACCCAGTTTTCGAGTAATCAGGCGAAGGCTTAATTCCTTCAACCTGGAGACAAAGTCCAAATTAATTTGCATGATTTTTTCCCTGTGAATGAAAAATGCTTGAAAGTCATCAAGCAACGATTTCATCTGGGCCACTGACTAAAATACTGTTTTTATTAATACACTGTCTCTATTTGAATGTATGGCTTTTTGGCCTGGCTTGTATAGTGGATGTGTTCAGCATATAAAACTCATCATCTGTATGTTTCTAGAGGCTCCCAAAAGCCCTGAGGAGCACAGGGTAGTAGAACAGGAAGAATCCAGGATTTTGGAGTCAGATCCCAGATTGTGTTTTAGCCTTCCCCTTGCTAACTCTGTGCCACTGAGCAAATTATTTCTTCTTTTGTGAGCTTTAGATCTTTCATTTGTAAAATGAACTTAATAATACCCAAACTGAAGATCAAAAGAACGGATACTTGTGAAAGAGCTTATAAAGTAGAAGTACTCTATATATGAAGTACCATTGGATTATTAAACCATGGTAGATTTTTTCAATGAAGTTTTGAGTAAAATCAAGGGATATTTTTATCTGACAATGTCAGTATAGAAAACCACAATGTTTTTCCTTAGACTCTAGAGTGCTAGGTAGTAAGGACGTTGATTTGCCTCAGTGTAATAATGCTTATATTTCACATATTTTGAACCTGATAAGATTTCTACAATGCTCTGCAAGGATTTATAAAAAAAAAAAATCAATGGACTTCAGAGAAATTGCCATAAACACATAATGGGAAAACAGGTGCTGTTTAGGGGAAAAAGCTTTACTTGGTGGACAAAAATTATATGCAGGAAGCTTGTATAACATGGCAATTTCTCCTGTTTCCAGAAAATTTATCCTTTGATCACAGAATAAAGAGCAGGACTAGGATAAAAGCTGAGAGTCCTACACTGATTTTCTCCCATGGGACCCGGGGGTTTCTTGATAGTTGAAGGAAGGATTCTTTAATATCCCCTCCCATGCTTTTGTTCTAGTTTCTGATGAATTTGGCCACAGGAAAGCAGTGAATCCTGCTGTCTGTGGATATAGCTGATTTCAGCATGAGTTAAAGAATTCAGTCTAAAGAAAAAATGAGATGAGGAGATAAAAGTTCTATTAGTATTATTTTCTGCATTACAATGCAGTTGAGACTAGGGCCTTTTTGCCAGCACATCCTTGGAGACTTTGTCCAGTTGATTTTCAAATAATTTGGGTAATTGGCCTCCTCTTAATTCTCTTGGGCATTCATTCTACCATGTAATGGAGCTGACTCTTAGGATGTTCTTGAGATCTTAGGATGTTCTTGAGATCATATTATTGTATTCAATTTCTCAATACATTTTCCTCTATTTAATTTCATGTCTATAAATAAATCAGTAAGAATAAAAAAGGGAGAAGAAAGTAGTTAGGAGATGGACTGGGCAGGGAGGAACAGTTGTTGGTTGGTGGGAGGAGGGAGAGGAGGCAGGACCTGCGATAGTAAAGGGCTAGTTGGGGAAAATGGCTCTCAGAATGGGTCTGAAGAGGCAGCGGCAGCCCAGGATTAACAGCGAATTTCCTTCCTAACTTTGAGCTCCCTCTAAGCTGAAGTGTGCCTCAGGATGTTTACTTCATTAATCTGTATGGATTTGATCAATTTTCTGGTTGTTAACTTCAAATTGATATTTAATCCATTTCAAAATTCTATAGCTATCCATGTTAACCTGCACAATCCAAGTTTTTAACATCAGTCCCAGGAGGACTGGGGAGTGAGGGTGAGGAAGATAGCCTAACTCTCTTCTTCATTTTGACTTAGCCCGCCCTTTTCCCATGGACTCAACCTATCCCCTCCTCTAGTTTACATTCCCATGTTGCTCTGCTGTTGAATGCTGGCTTACAAAGTAGTAGATTTCTGAAGGAAACACAAGAGCGCATACCCACAGCGTACAAGAGGGCTCCAGAGCCCAAACAGAACCACAGTCATCTCCATTCTACCTCTCAGGGCAGTCAAGAGTAGAGATTCCAGATGGATGCTGGAAAGACAAAAGTAACACATGGCATTCTTACGGTTCCCTTGCAAAAAGATACCCACAAACAGGAGAGATATTCAAAGAATTGTTAATATCAGCCAAAGGTAAGCATGCTTTACATATTTGAGCTCTGCTCTGCTTTCTATTGCTACTGGACCCCAAAGCCAACTGTTTAATTGACTTCAATGACTTGCCATTGCTTTTGGAATAAAATTCACAATCATCAGTGTGAACCACAGGACTCTACTTGATTGGGTCCTTGTGCTCTCTGGCCCCACATCTGACCAGTCTTGCCTGCATTCTGGCCACACTAACCAACATCCATTTTCTTAAAAATGTTAGCTTCTTTATGCTTCAGGGCTCCTGTATGCTGCTGGCTTCTCACCCCCTGCTATTTCCCTGATTAATCCCCACTTACTTTTCATACTATCTTAATTATCCCATCTTCGGGGAAAGCTTCTCTGACCACCTTGCTCCCAAACTAGATCAGGCCCCTGTTGTGAGCTCTCACAGGACTTGGCCTCTAGAGAAGGTGTAATTAAACACATAATCTCATGGTACACAGGTAAGGGTATCCACTTCCCTGGACTGTAAACTCCAGGAGGATAGATACCTGGTCTGCTTTGCTCGTCTGCATCCCCAGAGCCTGTTAGTGTTTGGTGCATACTAGAAACTTATTCCTTTCTGTGGGAAAAAAATGGCACTGTAGCTTACTGCCCATGCTCAGAAAAAGGTCTCTTTATGGCAGGGTGTGACCCCTCCAGGAATAGCCAGGGAATGACCCCAGGGTTGTTCAAAGTGATCTGAACAATTAACATCTCTTGTTTAAATGGATTAAAGGAAGCCTTTTCAAATGGGAAACTAGCTTGTTGCCAGTTTAAGTCATCAAAGTAATACTCTAAGGGTGTCACAGGTACCTTCTGGTGGATTCCTGGGTTTATTAAACACATGATTAGAAATATACACCCCTTCATGCTGTTAAAACATCTTTACAAATGAATTCTCAATTTCCTGGGTATTTTATGTGCTTTCACTGACTTCATAGTATATACCTATATATTTACATAAGTTTTTTTTTCCCATTTAAATTGTTAACCCACTGAGAAATAAAGACATCTTTCTCTTTGTTTCTTCACAGCAGCTGGTGAATTGTTAAATAATGTTTACAATAATACTTAAGGATAACAACTGTAGCATATGTCTTGGGAAAATTAAAAGGGCTCTTAGAATACCTTTTTAAAATTTTTCTTATATAGTGGATAGCTCACTGGGATATTTAGGTCCAGTTAAATGTGGATAAGGAGGGTGAAGACACCCAGTGGTGTTCCATGGATAAGCACAAATCAGCCATTATCCAGAAACTGTATCATCCAAAGGCACCAGTTCCTTTTACTGGTGAACAGTAACCCTCGTGGTTTCAAAGTCACTAAGACACACTAATACGCTAGTAATTTTGGAAGAAAGGAGACTCTTCAGAGGCCTTGTTAGGGAAAGGGGCCATGAAGATTTGGAGAAATGGGAGTGAATAGTATTAAGGGCCCTGAGAGGAAGACATGGGGTCTGAAAAGAGTCCAAGCAGGACCATGACACCACCGTCATCGCGCTGTGTTAAGGTTGAGTTGCTGAGGAGCTTCCCACACAGCCTTGGCTGGTGCTGGGGACACAAGAAAGCAGCACAGAAGCAGGAGTTCATGTTCCCAACTTTTCTGTAAGTCCTGAGTAGGAATGAAGAGGTCAGTAGCAGCTGATGCTATAATGGCCCAAACTGAACCACCACCAATATTAAGACACATGGGCCCAAGAGGAGGTGATTAGGGAGGGGGACAGATCCAGGATATTACCTTTAAAGTCCTTCTTCACTCCCATCCCAGGATGGCGGCTGTGGGGCTGGGGGAGGGGGCAGGGGTTCAGCAGGATTCCTCCTGCTCTTGCTGCCTGTTTGCTAGCAGCTCTTGCTGTCTCACCTGGCACTGATGTTTCGCTGCTTCTGGTGTGTGTGTGTCATGAATGTGTCTTTGCAGTTAGATTAAGGAGACTGTGGTCCATCCTCTGCCACTGTCTTGGCCACCTCAGTGCATGGTACAGATATGGTTTCTGTACAAATCTTACATTTGAAAATAGTCTTGGTCTTTATTCAAGTCACACATGTAGAAGTCGTCAGGTCCACACTACCAATCCTTCCTGGTATCATTTGGTCCTAATGCCAACCTCCTAACTGAATGACTCTGTATTTTCACACCTGGCTACTTATTGCATACATCAGAAACCACAGCATGCTTTTCTTGGAATCAACTACAATTGTAGAATTTTCCTTACTTTTTCTTCTTCTCTCAATGTTCAAACAATGCTACAATTGTTTGAGTAAACACTGGTTATTGATGATGCAGGTGGTCCAGCTTCATTTCCTGCTGTGTACTTTCATTGGCCTCCTTTCTGGGTCATGCTGTTGGCCTCCTGCTGGGTGTTGCTGGATGCTGGGCCATATGGGTGGTCTGAGATAGTGCCTGTATTTCCTTACTGGACTCTGCAAAGCTTTTTAAAGATTTTTGGGCTCCATGGAATTACTTTGTTCTTGCTGCTTTCTGAAATAAATCCATAATTATGCCTGTTCCATTATCTTCTGATTTAAAAACTTAGACGCATAGTCTAGAGCCAAGATGAAGTGGGAAAAGAAATTAAAGTAAAACCAAACTAAAATTTTTCAACTAAAAATTTAGCAGGAAGCCAACCAAGAGAAAATTGTGGTATCTTCAATTTCAGCTGTTAGGTGGAATAACAAATTAGAAGAAGGACTGAAGTAGATGTTAATCTGTACTTTGCTACTATCTGGCCAAATGACCTCGAACCAGTCATCTTAACATTTGTGATCACTGTTTCTTCATCTATACAATGAAAAGATTACAATAGATGGACCAACTTGAAGGCCCTGATTGGCTCTAACATTCTAGGTCGATATAACACACAAACCTCAAAGGCTTATAGAGGAATGGAACTGTTCTAGTCCAGTGGGGAATTTGGACATGACTAATGTAAAGATTATTAGAAGTTGGAATAATTATGACATGATCCCCTTCATGAAAAGAAGTCTCATGCATGGGGCTACTGTGTGCAAACCTATTACACAAGGCAAGTAGAAGAGAAAACAGCAGGAAATAAAAAAAAAAAAAAAGAAAGTACTTAATCTATATAGTAAGCATAGAGTAGTGCTGAGCACTTGGTAGAAATTATGATTTTCACAACTCCATACGTAGATATTATAATCTTCACTTGGCAGATGAGAAAAATGAGGACTAGGAAGGTTAAATAAATTACCTAAGGTGGCCGGGCGTGGTGGCTCATGCCTGTAATGCCAACACTTTGGGAGGCCGAGGCGGGTGTATCATGAGGTCAGGAGTCCGAGGCCAGCCTGGCCAACCCCATCTCTACTAAAAATACCAAACCCCATCTGTACTAAAAATGCAAAAAATTAGCCAGGCATGGTGGTGGGCGCCTGTAATTTCAGCTACTTGGGAGGCTGAGGCAGGAGAATCACTTGAACCCAGGAGGCGGAGGTTGGGGTGAGCCGAAATCATGCCATTGCACTCCAGCCTGGGTGACAAGAGCAAGACTCCGTCCAAAAAAAAAAGAAAAAAATGCTTAAGATTCAGTAAATTTCCTAAAATTGTAAGATACACCAAAAGCAGGTTGTGTATCTGAGATTCAAATTCAAATCTTTCTGATTCCAAAGTTTCTACTCCTAAACTCTATTAAACAACAACAACAACAAAGCTGTATTTAAAACATTATAAAAAACAAAGAAGAAACTCCACTCCCCCAAACTTGGATTTACTGCAGATGTGAATGCAAGTGATTCTACAAAGGATTCAGACTGATAGTCAATAGGAGAGAAATGCTGCCTCATTTTTATAGTAGGGGAGGCTCCTGCAGAAGATGGTCTTCTGAGAGCCTTTTTCAAGTTTCCATCATTATTGCTGAAGGACTTATCTTTGCAGTGACACTATATCATCATCATCGTTGTCATCATCATTATCATCATACTTGAAGTAGGATGTATGAGCATAGTTCCTTCCTCCAAGCTGTGAAAACTGCCCTCTTTTACTGCTTGGGCAAATGCAGATTGACTAAACTACAAGGAGATACCAGTGAATGATGAAGAGACTGACAGCAGTAGGAAGAGTTTGGAAAAAGGCACGTTCTCCGGCCTGCCTGCTATACCTGTGTGGAAGGCAGAGATTTGCCGGTCCTCAGCAAATTCTCCAGGAAGTGCACTCCAGTTGGCCTTGACTTCTGACTCCTCCACAGGGTCTGGCTTGACTCAGAGCACACAATGTATTCTGTGCAGGCCAGGCAGGAAAAGCACCACATCCCTAGGGATACGGAGACTTCGGGACCACCTCATGCTTTCTGCTTAGCAGTAAGATTTAGTAGAATGCAGACGTTCTTAACCTTCCGGGAGCATCAGAATCCCCTGGGGGACTTGTTAAAATTCAGATAGTTGGGCTCTACTCCCGGAGTTTCTTATTCATTAGTTCTGGGGTGGGGCCCACACTTTGCATTTCTAACAAGTTCTTAGGTAAGGTTGAGAACCACTGGTGTGCTGGCTTACCTGGTGTAGGGAGGGCTGCAGGAAGTTTCATGTAGGGTTGTATGAAAGGAATTGGAGGCACCTGTGTCCATCCACAGATTAGCTCTGGCTGAGTAGGAAAAAATTATGCTCACATGAGGTATCAAGTCATATGAGAGCATCACTCTTGCAGCCTGTCCCTTCCTGGGACAGAGTGGCTCTGCTACATGCCCCAACATTGCCCCCAACTCCCTCACCTTCATTCTTGACCCAACTCCTACCTGCTGTCTAAACTACTGGAGGGAGTTGAGAGTGAATAGTTGGTTAGTTGACCAGTCCTATGTGTAAGATACAGGAATTTTACCACTCATGCTAGAAGTTTGGAACTTTCCTCATTGCTCACTTGGAAAACTTCATTTGCTTTGTTTTTTTTTGTATATACAAATATCAGAAAGGCGCAGTTTGCTTATTCTAGCTCAGTGTCTGTTCATAGACAGTTGATGCTATCTGAAAAGCGCATTTAAATCTGTAAATTCTTCTTTCTTTTGCCCAGATCTGTGCCTCTGTCAACAATCCTTAATGAATATGCTGGTTCTGGATCTAGAATGAAGGGCTCTGTGAATACTTGACTAGTCATGCATGCTCAGCTAGTATACACTTAGAGGTGTTTTTGTATCAGCAAGGTGGCATTGTATTGAGTTTTACAGTGCCTTTGGGCTGGTCCTCTCTGTCATGGGCTACACTTGTAGAAGCTGTAGATTTCTCATGTCAGAAACTACACAGAGGCACCTTACACAGAGCTTGAGAATCAGAAGAGACCCAGGGACAATCTGGACTAGCATCAGATTGTCCAGGGCTGGGGCACTGAGCCATGGGTACGGATACATAACTTTGGTCTCGGAAACATCATGCTCTTCTGAATTAGTTGAGAACATCTGATTTCACATAACAGGAAACCAACTGAGCTATCGTAAAATGGAGATGGGCATCTATCATAAAGATGGGAGAAAAAGGACTCAGAGGCAAAGGAAAGCAGTTGAGATGGAAGGAGCTGGAACCCTCCAGAAAAGGGAAAAGTGTCAGGTGTCAAGAATCCAGGGAAACCTCTTTGTGCCTCTCACATGTCTGCTTTGTTCTGTTCACCTGCTTCATTTTTCTGTGTCTACAGATGGGCTGTCTTTGCCGGTAGTCACACAGTAGAAGGGGTTATGCCACAGGTATCCAGATCACATCCATAGAGGTAATTTCTGATCTCTATCCCCATCAAAAGGATTCACATTCTTCCAGCTTAGGCAATAGACAGTGTTACTTACCACTGTTGGTCCCAATTCTTTGCTACCCTTTCAAAGAATTATATATCCAAAGTATTTGCATTGCCTCTTGGTGGGTAGATGGCAGTGAAGAGACTGTTAGAGGATGTTGGGAGAATGGTAATTCGTGTGCTGGCAAACATTTTGTAAAACTATTGCCTGTGAAATCTGGAAAACAGAAAGTGCTCTAAATGAACTTGAGCATCAGGTTCGTCAGTTTGAAAGCAGAATTTGAAAGTATGAGCCGGTTGCTACATGTACATTTGATAAAAGTAGTACAAGAAAGGGATTAGCTCCAGGAAAGGTTTATACACAGTTTCAGATGAATATAGAGATTCCAGAGATTCTGGACTTTCACGGTTGGGAAATGAAACTGCTGCTGTCTCAAAGGTGTGGCCATTAAACCACAGCCTTAGGACCGAGACCCCATTCAGAGCACTGCCATCAAGAAACAGTCTCAGAGCAAATAAAATTCACAGCCTTTGTTAACACTCCTGAAAAGACCGTGGGGTTACTGAGTAGACGAAAGGCATTGTGAGAGATATTAAGGATGTGGTCCTACCCAAGCCCCACAGAGCAGATGCTTCCTGTACCCCACCCAGAGTCCCTTGACCAGGCTGATACACTTAGGCCTCAGCTGCTGCAGGTGCTGGCTGCTAATGGCTCACACCTGTGCTCTTACAAACGTACTTGCCCTTGGTGGACTAAACGGATCCTGACCTCCCTTTGGCCTAATGCCTCACCATCCACTGGCCTTTCCACAAATAATTCCCAATGATTTCAAACTTAGATTAAGAAGGCAGAGTTTTAAAAGGAAGCCTAAAGCAGCACTAGAAGTGAAGTGGTCACTAAAGTATGGAAAAGTGGTCCTGCTTTATGTACATATTGAATATATGAAATCTCAGAACTATATCATAGTTCTATAGCATTTAAGCAAGTTCACTCCATGTGATGTAGATAAAAATAATACTCAAGTTTCAGGCATCATCCTTTCTCCCATTTTCCCTGATATTTTTGCTGAAGTTTGAATGAGAATAGGAAAAGTGCTGAATATTACATTATACAGAACACTTATAAGAAAGCCAGCTCACAAAGCCCCAGGGACTATAACAAAAGGCAACTGATAAGAATAGCAAGAAAGGGGAGTCATTACCGCACAAAATATCTTGACAGGTGAATGTCGCTGACCTTCTGATGTAGAGCTCTGAAAATTGTAAAAATTGTAAAAATGTGCAGCCCTATTCAATCTAAAGTAGCAGCTTTTTTTAGTTCTGATTATGACACAGGCTCCATGGCTCTAGCACTGCATTTCTTCCAGTAGCAACTGATGCGGAAGAAGGCTACTGCTCCCAGGAGACCCTTAAGAAAGGACTGCCCAGGGCCTTCTCAATCTGGCCCCGAGTATCCAAGTTCTTCAGCCTCCTATTTCATGACGCTCCCCGCTGGGTACCATCTTCACTCCTGTCTTGGTTCACTTCCTAGTGGGCCATGAATGTACTATACCACGCCACTTGCCCATCCTCTCTGTGGTCAAATCATTCTTCAGTTCCAAAAATATGTAATTTCATTATTATTATTATTAATTTTTGAGACAGTCTTGCTCTGTCGCCCAGGCTGGAGGGCAGTGGCGTGATCTCAACTCACTGCAACCTCCACCTCCTGGGTTCAAGCAATTCTGGTGCCTCAGCCTCCCAAGTAGCTGGGATTACAGGCGTGTACCACCACGCCCAGCTAATTTTTGTTTCTGTAGTGGAGATGAGGTATTGCCATGTTCGCCAGGCTGTTCTCAAACTGCTGACCTCGAGGCCTGCCTCAACCTCCCAAAGTTCTGGGATTATAGGCCTAATTTAGTTCTTTAAATGAAGCAAAGTGATCCCTCTTCTGAGCTCTCTTGAAATATTGCATGCACATTACAGCTTTTCTGACGGCTTTGCATTGCATGTGAGATAAAATACTAAATCCTGTCCCTAGCTTGCAATGTCCTGAGTAATCTGCTTTGGTTTCTTTCTTTTTCATACATTGTTTCATGATTTGCTCCCAATGTCTCACAAAGCTGTAGCTGGCTTCTTTCCATTCCTTTAAAGCGCAGAAGCCCCAGGACCTTTGTCTATCCCTTTCTCTTGACCTATAACTGGTCTATTCCTATTCTTCATTTGTTTAATTTCTACTTATTCTGATAGCTAATGACACTTAGATGCAGCCTTGCGGAGTGGTTGGTAGTATGGTCTTCATAGGCAAAATGACTGGATTTGTATTTGGCTTCTACCACTTAAAATGTTTGAGAAATTTAATTTCTCCAAGTACCATCGTAAAATTAAACAGAGCAATTAGATAGAAAAATCCCAAGCCCCCCAGTCTATGATAAACAATAATTGATAAAGTGTCTCCATGAACCCTAAATATGAGTAGGTAGGGACAAACCACTGATCCTTCAAGACCGGAATTGTATCAAAGCTGTGCTGGTGAAAGCAAAGGAAGGCAATGGGGCATCTAATGTATGTCACAGTCCCCCAGTCAATCAGACAGGTTTTCACTGGAAACCTCAGAGGGCCAACCTGAGAGTAATTGCCAAACTCAGAGTTTTGTAGACTCTGCTAGCAGTGTGTGCAAGTGGTCAGATCTGATGGGGCCTGAGAGTCTGGACCCCACGAATGCTTTAAACTAACCAGAAAAAACTCCCTTTTAAGACAAAGCTCGACAGTGAGTAGGAACTGCTTGGAATAAGATTCAAAGTGAGCAGTACAGGGTCAATAGAGATAAAGAAAAAACAAAGTATATATGAAAGTAGGGGAGGAGTCCAGAACTAGGAGATTGTCAGGAAGGAAAACATATCATGAACACTTCACAAAAAGAGCAGAAGAGGGAGCTCTAGAGCTATGAAGATAGGAAGGAAACTAACCAAATCGCATATAAAAATGAGCAACAAAAAGGATACAAAATTCTGTAAAAGATGTCAAAAATTAAAAAAAAGAAATAAGGAGTGCAACAACATTCCAACAAACAATTAAAATGTGCCAGAGGAAATGTGTTTACAAAACTGATGGGAACATATTCTCAAGTGTAGACAGAAAACGGGAGGAGGAGCTTGCCAGCATGGAGATGTGTCTGCTAGAGAAGGTGTTCTGGGAAGGGGATCACGAAGGAAGTTGTGGGTCTTTTCTAATCCTTTCCCTCATGGAGAAGCAGGCAGACCAAGCTGGGTTCCATGTTGGTCAGAGGTTTAGTTCCAAGGAAGTAACTGGCAGTGATCACCATGCAAGAAAATGCAGAGCAAGGAGCACGATCTTGCATGGATGATGGAGCCAAGACTCTAGACTAGAGCAAAGAGCATAAGAGCAGAGCAGAGTTTAACCAGTTCATAAACCAAGCAGTGCAACAGCCAGCAGGAAGTGATTCAGGAAGGTGTCCATAAATGGCTTTGAAACTATTTCAACCTCCATTGGGTAGTCAACCTACGCGCAGCCCTCAGACACATCAAGCTGGTTTAAAGTTACAGAGTGTGCAACAACATCCATGGATGAATTAATGCCTGAAAAGGAGAGAGGATATTTTGGAGCAGAGCAAGGACACCAGCATAGCAAAGTTTTAGGATTTGGAATGGGTAAACTAGCCTAATGAGGTGCTTCTACAGCAGAGGTCTCTACTCTGAGCACCATCTCATATCCTTCCATCTCACTTACTCTAGATCTCCCACTTTAGAAATTACACAGCCTCATTGTGACTTTCAATCCTCTACCCTATTACTTTTCTGTATTCTCACTGTGCTCAGGTCTTTCTTTTTCTTCTCACCCATGTAGGTTCCTTGGTTCTTTCTGTTCACTCACTTGCAAACCTCATGGATGTCAACCCCTCACTCCATTGTACTCAAAAAGCAGCCCTGACTCTGGCAAACCTCTCTATAGGTCTATAATTGACCAATATCTTTTTCCAGCTCTGATGCCTCCTAGCAATTCCATCTGCTTTCCTGACATTTCCACTTGGATATCTGAAAGATATCTCAAATCTAACTTATCAAAACAACATTGACTTCTCTCCCTCACCTACTTTTTCCAGTCTTTTTCATGTCAATAAACAATGCTGCATTTACTAATTAGCCAAGCCCAATCTTAGTTCTTCTCTGTCCCTCAAGCACCATATTTAATCTATCAGTATATTGTGTGGTGTCATTTGCTGAGTTCATTTAATCTATCACTGTATTGTGTGGAACATACACTGAATGCATTGACCCCTCTGCACCTCCATAAAACATCTCTGGCACAACAATAGTCTTCCAACATCTTCTAAAGTTGCTTCTACCTAGATCCATTTGCAAACAGTAGCTGGAGTACTCAACTACCGTATAGATCAATACAGATCATGTCATTACCCTGTGTCAAATCCTCCGGTGTTTTCTGATCGTGCTTAGAATAAAATCCTGAATGAAGCTTTCATTTTTTTTTTTTTTT
>NW_012121265.1:9486111-9596513 GCF_000951035.1 Colobus angolensis palliatus
CAATTGTCCGGCACTCACTAGTGAGATGACCCCAGTACCTCAGTTCAAAATGCAGAAATCACCGGTCTTCTGTGTCCTTCGTGCTGGGAGTTGGAGACTGCAGCTGTTCCTATTCGGCCATCTTGCTCCGCCCTGAATGAAGCTTTCATGCACCTGACTAATCTGGCCAGTTTGCATCTCTGGTCTACGTATCCCTCCTCCCACTATACCCTGGTCACACCGGTCCTCTTGGGATAGCTGGAAACTGTCAAATGTTCTGACATGAGGTCCTTTAGGACAAAGAAGGAATGAATCATACTTGCTGTGGAGGAGTAGCGTATGGTGCTGAGGAACCTCTAGTAGGGAGGCCTGACCTTGTCTGAGGAGGCAGGAAGGCTGAGATGTGAAGACTAAGCTGGACTGGTAACTCTGTGCAGAGCTGCAGAAGAAAGTACCAGATAGAAAGAAGGGTGTGTGCAAAGGCCCTGTGTCTGATGGGATGGTAGTGTGTTTGAACAGGGAGATGAGTGTCACAAGTAGTAGAATATATCAGAAATCTGGGTAGAGGCCAGATCCTTTAGGGTGTTAAAAGCCGTATCAAGGGTGATTTCACTGGGTCCAGCCTACTCATAAGACTACCTGTCACTAATATTCCACTCTTGGCAATTCGTTCTTTAGACTTAGGGCTTGATCCCAGTTGAAATGTAAAAATACAGAGAGGAGGACATTCCAATGATATCTTGGTGTAAATGATGGCTCTGTGAGTAGATCGAAAGTGAGGTGGCAGGGGGAAAGATGCTTTCTCTTTTGAGAGCCCTGAGGGAAAGACACAAAAATAATTGGGGCTACTTCTCAATTTCATCCACAGAAGCCCTTGTAGCAATGCCTCAGTGGGAGCAGGAGAATGAAATATCTTCCAGTTGCTCCAGAGGACAAGGAACTCACAGATAGAACCTGTGGGTCAGGAAACAGTGGACTCAGAGCTCCCTCTGTGTGGTTAGAAGAACCAGCAGGAGCTCAAGCCAGTGTGACATGAAATGTCTGGGTGTTTCTATTTTCAGAACTAACAGGAGAGAGGAAGCAGGTATCCCTTAGAGCTCATGAGCATTTGAAAATGAGAATAACATTAGATTTGGGCCAAGTTAGCTGAGCTGATGAGCAATTACAGACACATCATGATTCTAGGCAACTTCCTCTGGCTCCCTTTGCTTCTTTGATTAGTAAATATTTGCCTTCTTTTTTCTTCTTTGGTTTTGTCTTTCACTTTCTCTCCCATTTTTGCTTCACTCTTGATCCTGTCTTTCCTCTTATTTTGCAGGTGGAATAGCTAAGCAGCTGCTCACTCTATATTTCCAAAACCCCGGCTTGACCACCAGCCTTTAATCTCCAAATCTTATTTCTGGCCACAGATAGAAGACTCATGGATTCATGCGTGCTCCCCCATCAACTGCAGGAATAGTTGAAAGCTTCTCCCTTTAAGATAGACCTCTCTTGTCTTCCTATTTTCCCTTCTGTGAATGTATTTTCCAAAACTCAGCTCCTTTTTAGGCCTTAGAGCTTTAAAGTCAATGACAAAATTTCTTTCTGTTCCCTGAAAACCAATGTCAGAAAGAGGCTTTCCCAAGTGCGCTTGGCTCAGACTCTCCAGTCCAGTGAGATGGGCTGGCAGGAGGCTGACAGCTTCCTTTAATGGGCAGGATGTATTTTCTAGTGATTGATCACTTCCTCCATAAATTGTAGATATCTCTGCTGAGGCCAATGAGTTATCAAGAAGCCGTTTGAGCAGTAAATCCCTTCTCTCACCATTCTTTGGGCAGTATAGTACTGACATTGTTCAAGTCACAGAGAAATACAAGGCTTTGCAGGAATGATACTTTCCTAAAAAGCAAATTTTCACTTGTTAAAGCCTCAGCAGGGAAGGCTTTGGGGGAGACGTGCAACTTCAGTCTGGGCAGGCTTGCTTCCCTCAACTCATTTAGGAGGGAGGCCTGGCTGGGATCAGAGCAGGCTTGAATTTGAACAAAGTGTATGATTTGAAATGAATGACTTTTGGTTCATTGCTATTTTTTTGGCAAAAGGGTATTTATTTGTGGGCTGATGCAGGAGGGATGGGAAAGGGAAATAATAAGTAGCAGAGAGTTAGGGGAGATCACAGGGGACTCATTGTAATGGGGACTCTGTGAGACTACAGGCTCAAGCAATTTCCTTTTGGGACCTAGGAGAATAAATGTGGCATGGAATTGAAAATAGATCATTTTCTCCATTTTTTTTTGTGGGAACCCCTCTGGTACCTTCAGTACTACATCTTAGGGAATGATATCTTAGTCACAGACCCTGGTGTTTTCATGAGCATAAGACATGAGAGATATTAGAACAGATGTGTGAGTCAACAGCCCAGGATACACTCAGTCTCATCCTTCTGTAGCCAACCCAGCACCGAGGACTTGGGTGGTGACTGGCAGCTGCAGAGACCCTATAAGCCGAGAGATCATAGGTCTGAGTCTTGGCTCTGCTGCTTCTCTTAACCTCATGGGTAATTTTGAACAAATTTTCCTTTTGTGTTTCCAATTTCTTATCCTTAAAATGAGACATTTAGGGATAAGAGATCTTTTAGGATCCTTCTAAATCTAGTATTTAATGTCATTCCCATTAGTCAACAGGCATTATTTTAAAATGTTAAAATCATGATTTCAGATTAGGCCAGGTCCTTGCTTAAAACTTAAAACTTCTCTACAGCTTCCCACTGAATGTGGGTAAATGCTGACGCCTTCACGCCCCACAAATCCTCATAGTCTGGCCCTTGCGCAGCCCCTGACCCTCCAGCCAGCCATCCCCATGGTGCTTATGCTGCAGCTCCTTTCATCTGCCAAGTTCATTCTTACCTTAGGGCCTTTGCACATGCTGATCCCTCAGCCTGGAAAGAACTTCCCAAGCTTTCCACACAGATCGATTCTTATCACCTAGCTTCAGTCCTGATGCTGCCTTCTCAGAGACCCTCCCTTACCACTGCATAGGTGATGCAATCCCCACCCAGACATTCTCTATCCCATTCCCTTACTTTATCATCCTCATAACCTTTCTAACTATCTGCAGTCAACTCATTTATTTTATATTTATTTATTTGGTCTCCCATTAGAGGGCAAACTCCATGAGAGCAGGGCCCTTGGTTGTCTTACTTACCACTATAGTCCCAGTGTCTGGCTTTCCTCAGTTGTATACAAACCTTTGTTGATGGGGACAGCACAGACATTTCACTAGCAGTAGAAACAGCAAAGTCCAAAGTCTTTGACTAGACCTTAAAAAGGGAGCCTTTTAAACTTTGATCAGCTTTAGGAACATTTACTTTTTCTTAGTCTGAGTTACAAGGTTGGAAAGAGGTTCCCCCATCCCAGTTCCTGCTAAAACTGAATAAGAATCAACATGATACTCAGTTTAAAATAGGGAGAAAGGAAGTAACACATATTGAGTACCTATGATGTACCAGGCATTATACTAGGCATCTTAGTTGCAAACTTATTTACTTCATGCAACTCTATCATACAGGTCTTATCACCTTGGTTTCACATGAGGAAACTGGAATTCAGTGATATTCAGTCACTTTTCTATGGTTGTACTTCTAAAAATCGTAGGACTGGAGTTTAAAATGAGAAATACATGGTTAGAGGTTCATGATAATTTCTCTCTATGTCACTGTCTTTTCATTGGTTGTCCCCAGGGTCACTCTCAAATTTGATGACTCACTAGAAGACTCAAAGAACCTAGGCAAGTTGTTATACTCATGTTGCAGTTTATTACAGCAAAAACATACAATTTAAAATCAGCAAAGGCAAAAGGTGAATAAGACTGAGGCCATGAGAGAAGAGTTGTTCTCTCCCAGTGGAGTTGCTGGACAGCCCTTAATTTTCCCAGCAATGATATGTGACAACATGTGCAAAGTTTTGTCAATCAGGGAAGCCCACTTGAGCCTTGGTGTCCAGGGTTTTTATTGGGGGTCAGCTGCATGGGCATGTGGAACCTCTGCCATTCAGTCTCCAGCCAAGAATGGGCACAAAATTGGAATAAGGTTCTATCAGCCTAGAAAGTGGGAGACTTCATACATAGCCATTTAGGGATAAGGGATCTTTTAGGATCCTTCCAAATCTCTCTAGGGGAGGCCAGGCCTAGGTATTGATCTGACTTGGGTATCTGAGACCCAGTTTGAAGGGGCTTGACTTGATCTCCATAAGCCATGACATGGAGATAACACCAAAAGTGGAAGTAGGGGAAGCTGAAGTCGGCTTTTGTTTTGATGCATTTTTGTCCTGGTGTCACTCAACCATGGGGTGAAAATTAGATTGAAAAGAGCACATGATTTTATGAATAATAATACCTCTGCTGTCATATGTATTGGTCTCAGGAACAACCACCATTTGGTTATTACCGTGTATGGAAACTAAAGACATCTGTTGTAGCATGACGTGAACAGTGAATCAGACCGTTCATAATTTTGAAGCCATTTATCATATTGTTAATATATTGGCTCCCTTTGGTGGCAGGATACCTAGCTGTGATATGTTGCTCTCTAGATTTCCACTTTTTGTGTTAATTAGTAACAACTTAGTCAAAGCTTAAGATGATATATTATTTTAAGTTTGCTGGCATGAATTTAAATCACAATAAGCTAAAATCCATATTGTACATTTTATAAAACTTTAATAAGCTGGAAAAGGGGAATTGTCTTGCTGGTAGGAAATCTGATTCACTTTGTTGAATGGGGTTTGAGCTTCCCTTTATGGGGGAGGAAGAGTTTTTTCAGTTTCAAGTGGCAAATCCTATAGTCATTTAATATTTTTAGAGAACCAGATGGGTGTTCAGAGATTTGAGTGGGAGAAGTTTGTATTGATTGCTTAGTTTGAAATTACAAAGGCAGGTAAGGGAAACAGGTGCCTTTCTTTCAACATAACATGTGTTTCTCTAACATTAGTATTCTAACTTTACTGAATTATTGAGCAGGAATAATAATTTTGCATGACAATATATGGGCTGACCAATGTCATTCTCCCTAGGAATTAATAAATTGTGTCTTTGTGTCTATGAACTAACACACTCTGAATAGTGGTTGGATTTATTTTTCCTTGCTCCTTTTGGGCATATCAACTAACCCACAGCTGAAGTCTCACATAATGGACATAAATACTTCAGCTGCCCAATTCCACAGAAGGGAGAGATGGGGGTATGTGGCATTTTCTGATTTTTCAATTTATGGATACTGGAAGCTCATTTATTTTTGTAGTCAAAATTCAATGCTTACAACTATTATTATTTGTTTGGGTTTTGTTTGTTTGTTTTTGATTTTTGAGACAGGGTCTCATTCTGTCACCTGAGCTGGAGTGTGGTGGTGCAATCATAGCTCACTGTAGACTCAACCTCCCAAGCTTAAGTGATCCTCCCACCTCAGCCTCCCGAGTAGCTGGGACTACAGGTATATGCTACCATACCTGGCTAATTTTTAAAATTTTTTCATAGAGACAGGGTCTCATTATGTTATCCAGGCTGGTTTTGAACTCCTGGGTTCAAGCAATTGTTTGGGTTGTGTTTATTGGTGAGCTTCGCCTCTTTTGTTTATTCGTGTGCTCTGACATAGCCTCATCAGCAAGTTGGGAGACATAGTGCCATAGAGGGTCAGATTTTCAAGGATCTTGGAGATTTCAACACTTTCATTCTACAGGTTGAAAAATTCTATTTCAGAGTTGTTTAAGGAAGGGATTGGCCAACCATTGTCCTCAAGCCAAATCTAGCCTACCACCTGTTTTCATAAATAAAGTTTAATGGAACACAGTCATAATTCCTTTTTGTCTTGCCTATGGCTGCTTTCACACTACAGCAGCAGAGTTAAGTAGTTGTATGTTTGCACAGTTGTGACAGAAACCATATGTTCCCCAAACGTGCTGACCCCTGGGATAGACAATGTGATAACCTCCACTGATAAAGATACTGAACTTGTATTTAAAGTGTGCACCAGATGGGGGTAGTATTAAAGTGAGAAATATTCAGATTGTATTGGTTGTAAAAGCATGTGTTCAAAGTGACTATTCTGTACTTGCTCCCTGCTTAACCATGGGAAGTCGCCACCCAGGGATGGCAAAGAAGTCTCTAGACTCCTTTCTGAGTCCCTCACAAAATCATGCTTGTTCTACACAGAATGAGGCAGTCATGTGAGCCTATTTCTGAAGAAAGTCTCTTGTCTACTCTACACACAATAGGAGGGCCACCTGAGTGCCACCTGAACCCAGTGACTGCTTAGACTTATTGCCTGATCTACATTATCTACTTGGGTAGAGGGCTCCACTATCAAAGTAAACTTCATACCACCCTTGCCTTCTTGGAGGTTTTATATGGGTCTTGGAGCTGGGACTGGTTGGCAATCAGTTGTAACACGTACATTGATTTCAGACTTATTTTATATATTTTGGATGCATTCAGTTTTCATCAGAGCACTTAGTTATTTTTCTTTTAAATCATGAACATAGAAAAACAATCACTGGCTTGGAAAAGGGGTTTTAAGCTCCCTGCTACCAAAATCTAGAAGTCCATAATTTCAAGGATGTTGGTTTAGACTTCAGTAATACAAAACATGACTCCATGACTAGTTTGCAGCCTAGTTAGTAAAATAGGGCACAAACAGGAAATATGTAAATAATAGAATCTGAGAGCTGTCAGAGTGCAGGAAGAGAGAGGTGACTAAAGGGCTCAGAAAATCAGAGCAGGCACCTTTGTGAATATTTTGACCCAGACAAGTTGGGCTGTCTATGTGCTTGACTTCTTTCCACAGACTATACATTTCACTCATGTTCCTTCCTCACCTTGAAAATTTTCTGTCCACTTCTCTTCATCTGGCCTAATCCTTCCCATCTTTCAGAGCCCGCCTCACAACTTATAACTTCTTCTTCATTGTTCTGAGCAGTGCTGGTCTAGCAGAAGTTCTGTTCTATACCTACACTTCAGATGAATTGCATTGTCACTGCTTCAAGTATTTAAACATTTACTATAAGATTCATGAGGACAGACCTTAAGTTTAACTTTTCCTCTGCTTCTCAGAAACAGCCCATTTTGAGCACAGAGGAAGCATAAAATCAGTGCTCAGTGTATAGGTTGATCAAAATTGCAGAACAGGAAACATGATGCCAGATCTAGGCTAGGACTCAGTTTGGAAAGAGAAGGGAGCATGGCAGAAAATGGCCAAGGAGGTCCTCATCCTATTGACTAGAGCAGTCTGTCTATTTTCCCTCAATGATCCATAGGACTAGCCCCATACATTTCCCTTATCAAGTCAACCTTTCCCTTCTGGGATAGTCCAGATTTTAGACAAACATTGTCCAAACCTAGTAATTTGATTTCACCTCTCCCAGGAATGGATGACCAGATCTCACACTTGTGCACACCTTCTCAACCCCTTTCCAGTTCATGTTCCTTGAAACCCATCAGTTCCTTTCTCACTATTCCAATCCTCATCCTCACTGAGGTTACCTCCTCTTTTCTTTTACTATTGGCCTTCTCTGTGTTCTTTCTTTCTCTGTGTTCTCATTTCCTTTATTCAGCTGCACACACCTTAAAAGAGGATGCATTATCTGTGGACCTTATTTTTTTTCTCTCTGTTTTTTTTCATCTCTCCACATTCTCCTTTATTTTCTTATTGGTCTTCTCATACAGGTAGATGAGATTTTTCTAAACAGGGATATGCAGATACCACTCCAACTAGAGTTAGGATATTGATAAAGAAATTATCCTAGAGATAAAAAAATTAATTCAAAATCATGGGCTCTATTGGAGTATGACTCTTTATGAAGAAAAGAGGTCAACCAGAATCTTGAAGGAGATGTTCCTAGAATTTAATATACAAAGTAAGTGAATCCTGTCAGCTCAAAGGGGTGGACTATAGTGGATGATGTGTGTCCTGCCTGCCTCTCCCCGCTTTAGGACTAAGGCATTCATTCTCCCAGTTGCTGGGATTGTTGGCAGCTGACAGCTCTCAGTTGAGCCAGTGATTGCCCTCAGCTGAGGAGGGCCATCTCACCCACGCTCACACTCCCTCCCAGTGGGAATCAGCTGAGGACTTTGTGGTGACTGCATCACAGTTCAATTCCTACTTCACAATTCTATTTTCTTTTTGACTCACAGGTGCCAATTATGAGAACATTCTCCAATAAATTTCCTGCACACTAATCTCCATCTTAGAGTCAATTTCCTGGGGAAACCCAACCTGTGACACAGAATATCTATGAAAGAACCCCACAATTTTCATAACATTGCTTGATCACCTTTGTGGACTCTGTTACTGCTCGATGAGAACTGCTTGCTGCTCTGATAGCCTTCTCTTATATTATCAAAGGGAAACATTCTTCCAAGGTCCAGTTTTTAAATTTATTTGGCTTCAGTGTGATGATTGAGATAATGTTTTACTTTCTACTCATGGCAGGCTGTACACTGCTAAGTTTTCATGATTGCACAGTGCATCTGACAGTCATCCTAATAATGTGAACAAACAGTTGTTGCAAAAATAAATGACACACATTGATTCTACTTTGGCTGCACATCTGGGAAGTATGCTTCAGCACCTTTGCTGGAAACTACTGTGGACTATACATTGGTGCAAATGAATGTTGCATTGTTCTAATTGGCTCAACATGCAAGTAATGAGCTTATTGTCACTGGACATGTTAATGCAGAGAAAGAAAGTGAAGGAAGGGAAAAAAATATTTATTGATCACCTGCTCTGTGCTCGCTAGGCTAGGGCTTTATATATGTTATCTCATTTTATTCCTCAAATGACCTTATTTACAAAGTGCTATTAGGCCCATTTTTTAAGTGAAGATTTAGTGGCCCGGGGAGGTTAAGAAATTCCTAGGTAAAATATTGAGAAAATTGATGACTGGGAGAAGGGCAGAGCAAGATGGCCTAATAGAAGGCTTCTCTGATTATCCATCCTGCAAGGACACCAATTTAACAACTATCTACACAAAAATTCATCTTCATGAGAACCAAAGTCAGGTGAGCACTCACAGTACCTGGTTTTAACTTCAAATAGCTGAAAGAGGCACTGAAGAGGATAGAAGACAGTTTTGAATCATTGACACCATCTCTCTTTCATTCCCTGGCAGTGGCCATATGGTGCCGAAAGAGAATCTGTGCTCTTGGAAGAGGGAGATTACAGCAATGGTGAGACATTGTATTGAGCTCAGTGGCGCTCTCTCACAGCAGGAAGCAAAACCAGGCTGAACTCAGCTGATGCCTGCCAATGGCAGGGGGAGGGGAGTGTGGGTGGGTGGGTATTTAAACTACCCCTAGCAAGATGGGAATTGTCCATCCCAGTGGTCTGAACTTGAATTCTGGTAAGCCTCACCACTGTGGGCTAAAGTGCCTTGGGACAGTAAATAAACTTGAAAGGTGGTCTAGGTCACGAGGAATGCAACTCCTAGGCAATTCCTAGTGCTGAACTGGACTCAGAGCCAGTGGAATGGGAGGGCATGTGACCTAGTGAGACAATAGCTGGGGTTACTAAGGGAGTGCTTGCACCACCCCTCCCTCAACCCCAGGCTACACAACTTGAAACTCCAAAAGAGACCTCTTCCTTTCTCTTGAGGAGAGGAGAGAAAGGAGTAAAGAGGGCTTTGTCTTGCATTTTGGATACCAGCTCAGCCACCATAGAATATGGCACTAGTGAGAGTAGTAAGACACCCATTTTAGGCTTTAGTTCCTAGATGACATTTCTAGACACATCATGGGCCAGAAGGGAACCTGATGCATTGAAGAGAAGGACCCAGTCCTGGCCTGGCAGGACCTAGCATTTGCTAACTAAAGAGCTCTTGGGGCCTGAATAACCAGCAGCAATACCAAGTTAGCACACCCTGGGCCTTTGGTGAGACTCAGACTTGCTGGCTTCAGGTGAGACTCAGCACATTCCCTGCTATGGTGGCTATGGAGAGAGATTCCTGCTTGAGAAAAGTAGAGGGAAAAGTAAAGGGGACTTTGTTTTGCATCTTAGCTACCAGGTTGGCCACAGTGGGGAGTAGAGCACCAAGTGGGTTTTTGGGATCTCTGATACCAGGACTTGACTCTTGGATGGCATTTCTGAACCTGCCCTAGGCCAGAGGGGAGCTCATTGCCCTGAAGAGTGAGTCTTAGGCCAGGCAGCATTCACCAGAAGCTTACTAAAGAGCCCTTGGGCCTGAAGGGAACATTGGTGGTAGCCTAGCAGTACTCCCTGTGGGCCTTTGGTGGTGGTCATGGGAAGAGGCTCTTCTGCCAGTGGAAAGGGGAGGAAAGAGTGGGAAGGACTACATCTTGTGGTTTGAGTGTCAGCTAAGCTGGAGTACATTAGAACACCAGATAGACTTCTAAGGTTTTTGACTTCAGTCCTCAGCTCTCACATGGCCCCTCTTGACCTTCCTGGGGCCTGGGTGAACTCACCTCCCTAAAGTGAAGGACACAAGCCTGGCTGGACTCACTGCCTGCTGATTGTGGTTACAGTGGGCCTTGGGTGAGACTCAGCGCTGTGTTGGCTTCAGATCTAACCCAGCACAGTCATAGTGGTGGTGGCCATAGGGGTGGTTATACCACTTCATCCCCATCTCTATACATCTCATCACAGAGGGAGAGACTCCCTTTGTTAGGAAGAAAGTAAGGGAAGAGAGCAAGAGTCTCAGCCTGGCATTCTAGAGAAATTCTTCTGGATCTTATCCAAGACCATCAAGGTGGTAACTCTGAGTCTGCAAGACCCACAGCATTACTGGGCTTGGGGTGACCCCCTAAAGCAGATACACCTTAGATAACAACACCCAACTCATTTCAAATATCTGGAAAGCCTTCCCAAGAAAGACAGGCGCAAACAAACCCAGACTGCAAAGACTGCAATAAACACTTAACTCTTCAATGCCCAGACACATATGAATGTCTGCAAGCATCAATTCATCCAGGAAAACATCTAATAAAAAGTGGACAAAAGATTTGAATAGACATTTCTCAAAAGAAAACATACAAATGGCAAAGAGGCAAATGAAAAAGTCCTCAATATCACTGATCGTCAAAGAAATGCAAATGAAAACTACAACGAGATACCCTCTCAACCCAGTTAGAATGAATTTTATCCAGTTAGTCAATAACAAATGCTGGTGAGGATGTGGAGAAAAGGGAACCCTCACACTGTTGGTGGGAATGTAAATTAGCACAACCGCTACGGAGAACAGTTTGGAGCTTTCTCAAAAAGCTAATAATAAAGCTACTGTATGATCTAGCAAACTCACTCCTAGGTATATACCCAAAGGAAAGGAAATAAGTATATCAGAGATATCCACATTTCCATGTACATTGTAGCACTATTTACAGTAGCCAAGATTTGGAAGTAACCTAAGTGTCCAGCAACAGATGAATGGATATAGACAACGTGGTACCTGTACACAATGGAGTACTATTCAGTCATAAAAGAATGAGATCCTGTCATTTGCAACTACATGGATGGAACGGAAGGTTACTACATTAAATAAAATAAACCAAACATAGAAAGACAATCTTTGTATATTCTCACTTATTTGTGGGAGCTAAAAATTAAAATAATTGAACTAATGGAAATAGAGAGTAGAAGGATGGTTCCCAGAGGATGGGAAGGGTAGTGGAGGTGTTGGGGTGAAGTGGGGATGGTTAATGTGTACAAAAATATAGTTAGAAAGAATAAATAAGATCTAGTATTTGATAACACAACAGGAGGACTATAGTAAAAAATAATTTAATTGCACATTTAAAAACAACTGAAAGTAAAGTCAGATTGTAACACAAAGGATATATGCTTGAGGGGTTGAATACCCCATTTGATGTGATTACTGTGCCTTGCATGCCTGTATCAAAATATCTCACATACGTCATAAGTAAATACACCTACTATGTACTCACAAAAATTAAAAATAAGAAAGCAGAAAAAAAGAATATGGAGGGTTGAAAATTCCAACCAGCATTTACCTGACTCTGAATCTCACAATTTTTTTCTTAATACACGCTTTTTCCCAGAAGTAAGAGATGAATAGGGTGTACGTATATGCCTTTTACAAGAAATTCATGCCTCAGTAGGTGGCTTATGCATAAAGGTGGCGGGGTGGCTATGTGGACTAATGATTAAAAATGAAGATTTTAGGAGAATCGCTTGAACCTGGGAGGCAGAGGTTGCAGTGCACACAAATCACGCCACTGAACTCCAGTCTGGACAACGAGAGCGAAAGTCCATCATGAAAAAAAAAAAAATTACTGGGACTCATTGGGTATCTATCACTGGACAAATTTCTTAATTTCTTAGTGCGTAGGTTTCCCCATCTATTAAAAAAAGGAACAATAGTGGTATATAACTCATAGGGTTACTGTAAGAAATCCATGAGATAAAGAACTAGGATGGGGCCTGACACATCATTAGCATTCAATAGATGTTAGCTGTTTTAAAAGTTATTAATAGATAAAGATTGCACTTGATGAATGGTTCAAAATACAGTGTGTGCACTGAAATCACTTGGCATTAAAAAATTACCTAGGCCTCAAATACAGAGGGTGTGATTAATATATCATGGGTGTAGCCCCCACATTTGTATTTTGAAAGAAAACCTTTTCCCAAATAAGGCTACTACAAACCAGTGAGTGAAAACAATTCGATCAGCAGAACCATACATTCCCTTATATTTCCGAGATTCTGTGATTCTAAAGGGGAGTGCATATTGGCTGTTCAGAAAAAAACATTGTAGATCATTCATTCTAAAGAGGGGCGATATTACCATAAAGGGTCAAACATTGGTTCTTGGCTGGGTGCGGTGGCTCAAGCCTGTAATCTCAGCACTTTGGGAGGCCGAGACGGGCGGATCACGAGGTCAGGAGATCGAGACCATCCTGGCTAACACAGTGAAACCCCGTCTCTACTAAAAAATACAAAAAACTAGCCGGGCGAGGTGGCGGGTGCCTGTAGTCCCAGCTACTCGGGAGGCTGAGGCAGGAGAATGGAGTAAACCCGGGAGGCAGAGTTTGCAGTAAGCAGAGATCCGGCCACTGCACTCCAGCCTAGGTGACAGAGTGAAACTCCGTCTCAAAAAAAAAAAAAAAAAAAAAAAAAATTGGTTCTTTTGGGAGGGGGATGGTGAAAAAATGTTACTCTTTCAATATGTAGCTATACATACAATACATACACAAATATATGATATATCTGTAGTATTACAGTTTTATTGGAGGGAGCAATTAGAAGGAAAAAATGTCTAAAAGGTCTCCTAAGAGAGATGATAATGTAGAAAAGGTTGAAAAACACTGTGGTGAAAGAGTAGGTTTGACTTTAACATTAAAGATATAAATTTCCTACTTGCCTTTCTGCTTGACTAACTCATACTAATGCTACTCTTGAGTTGTAAGTACTGGGTACAAGAAAAGAATCTTCAAGAGGTTTGAAGATAGTTGTGGGCTGTGATTTAAAGTAGACCTTTCATATTTGAGAGTTGTTTATTTTTTCTTTGTCTTGTTTGTTTTTTATATCGGATAATTCTTTACTCTTTTTGCCTACCCAGCTGCTGCATGATTGGCCTAGAAAACAATATTGGACATAAGAGGCAATGAGCTCTCACAAACAGAGAAAATGGTTTTTCCTCTGGGACCATGTATTAGAGTTTTCAGAAGTAAGCTGCAGACAGGTTAGGCATAAGTGATGTGGGAAATGCACATTAATCAAGGTTCGATTGCTTATTTCTCAAACAGCTTAGTGACAATATAGTTGGAATTTTCTATTTCCACCAAAGGCTCTCACACTAAATATCTTGAACAAGACTTTATGGGCATCTCTCCGGTAGATTTATTACATTATCCACAAGAACATCTGCCTCCTTAAACGCTGGGCAGAGGGAACTCAGCTGGTGAAACAGGTGTGTCTGCTTGAATGAGAACCAAGAGAAGGGGAAAGCTCCTTATAAGACTATCCGATCTTTTGAGAACTTCCTATCATGAGAATAGCACAGGGGAAGCTGTCCCCATGATTCAATTACCTCCCACTGGGTCCGTCCCATGACACGTGGGGATAATGGGAACTACAATTCAAGATGAGATTTGGGTGGGGACAGAGTCAAACCATATCACATGGCAAAGACAAAGAATCAAATGTCAGGTGCTACCACAAATAAAAACATAGTTCTTCCAGGGCATTTTTTTTCTATTCCATATTTCCAAATCCTCTGTCTTTCATCAAAGTGAGGGGCACAGTCAGGGTTTAGTTATAGATAAACAGAGGCATTTGCAAAAGCTTTTGAGGATGCTGTGGTCTAACAACTGCTGTTCTCGATAGAGGGAAATGTGACTCCTCTAAGGTTCCTGTCTGGAAAGCAGGATGGTTCAGGGGACACACTGCTGCCTCGGGGACTGGAAACCTTCGCTTCCTCTAATTCTACCAGTCACTCAAGAGGGACCCTGGGCAAAATCACCTCACAATTTGGGACCTTATGGTTCTCATTATAAAATAAACTTGGGTCTGCTTATTTTCAAGGCCTTGATATTCCAACCTGTTTATGTAACGTAGAGCTTAATCTTTTCTCAAGCTGGACACAAATAAGCCTCCCATGACATAAGATAATTTTGTTGCAAAGTAATCAAGTAGGAGCCCTTGAAAATGAGGAGGCCCAAGTTTATTTTATAATGAGAACCATGAGGTCCCTTGTTATTATATATTTATAATATATATTATATCATTAAATCCTATTCACCTCTATTTCCTGTAGTGTACCTTCAAGTATCCATGATACTGAATAAACCATGTTCTGCCTATATCATCTTTCAAGACCTCAATGATCAGTGCTAGCCTGAGGCTAACTTAGGAGACTGTATATGTATTTGGGTGTGAACATGTATATAGCTATTCTATAATATGCCTAGATGTTTGAGACTAGCTGCACCATTCATGAACACTGATGAACGGGGCATCTCCCCTGTCAGGTTTCTCCCTTCGTGGTCTCTGTTAAATTCTGTTTCTCCCTTTCCAATATTCATTATGTCCCTCCCAGTCAGTATGATTTGGTACCTTGGTTCCTTAAAGGCAGACTGTAACATAAAATACTTTGTAGTTTTTATTTTACTTTAAAAATAAAATCCACTCCCAACCTATCATACAGATATATTAATTATAGCTATTCTGGCATATTATTTCCAAACTTTTTATGTATGTTTGTGTGTCTACATATGCACTAATTTTGGTAGAAGAGGAAATAACTTTTTTTTTTCTATTGTTTCTGTATTATTTCCCATCCCCTGTTATAACACCACTACATTTCTTTTCAAAGAAAAGAACCTACATATCCCCAAAGGACATAGGTAAATAATGGCACATGTCTGTCATGGAGTACCAAGCCACTATTAAAATTATTTATAGGAGTATTTAAAGGTACAGGAAAAATTTCTCAATATGTCACTTAGTAAAAAAAAATTACCTGAAATTATATGACCAAGAATGAGCTTCTTCTTTTTTTGTTAAAAAGGCATTTATCTAAAAGTGTATTTATTATAATATATCATGACATAATAAAGAACCAAAAATATATGTAAGCAGTCAGACAGAGAAGCAGATCTGGCCAGCCATTTAGGAAGAGAAATGCTAGCGATTAGCACCACAGCAAACAACACAGAGGAGTGTTTTGGAGAATTTTGACCACATGAGAATGGAGGATTTTGACCACATAAGAAAGGGTCAAAATCTCAAATGTGACTAGAATGTTAAATACGATGAAGACAGGGATCTATCCATTGGTTTTGTCAACAAGGGAATGAGTCAAGTCATACTCTTCTATTAATTTATTTAAATTATTTAAATTATCTTCACTCTTTGTTTAAAAATTATGACAGTCAGCCATCTTCTGGGAATAAGGGAATTTTTTTTTTTCTCTTGAGCAGGAAGACTTTTCATGACGCAGAACCCCAAATTCCTGAGACATGGCTTCAAATAACTACAACGTATTTATCAATTAACTCTACAATAAAGAAATCTGGCAGGCACCATGTTAAATGTTAAATGATAAAGTTAACATCTCCCGTTATGGGGCTCATTGATATCATGTGCCTTCTGATGTGGTACACTCAGAAAGCAAGACATCACTGCAGTGAGATTCCTGGAAAAAATGCAAAAAGCGTGACACAACAATATAAAACCTAAAACAAGGACCATCTGTAAAGTAACAGATGGTTGGCTGGAGGCCAACCAATTCAAACCATTACAGCAACTCATAACAGAAAAACCCTGCTCCAAAGAAGGGGAAAACAATAGGTAATTCCACCACCGGCAACAGCCTGGCTAACCAGAGGTCCTGACCCTGTCCACATGAGAAGTTCACTGTTAGCATAACCGGCATTCAAGACTACCAGCGCACTAAACAAAGCTACAATCAAGAACTCCCACAGAGTCCACTCCACTCCCCTGCCACCTCCACTAGGGGAGGTACTGATATCCATGGCTGGGATACCTGAAGACGGATCATATCAAAGCTCTTTGCAGACATTCCTCAGCACCAGCCTGGAGCCTGGTAGCCCTATTAGTTGGCTAGACCCAGAAGGGCAATAATAATCACTGCAGTCTGGCTCTCAGGAAACCCCATCTCTAGGGGAAGGGGGAGAGCTCCACATCAAGGGATTATCCCATGGGACAAAAGAATCTGAATAGCAGCTCTTGAGTTCCAGATCTTTCTGGTGAAACAGTCTACCCAAATGAGAAGTGACCAGAAAAGTAATTCTGGTAATATGACAAAACAGGGATCTATAGCACCCCTCAAAAGATCATACTAGGTCCCCAGCAATGGATCCAAGCCAAGAAGAAATCTCTGAATTACCAGATAAAGAATTCAGAATGTTGGTTATTAAGCTACTCAAGGAAGCACCAGAGAAAGATGAAACCCAATGGAAAGAAATTTTAAAAAATACAGGATGTGGATGAAAAAGCCTCCAGAGAAATAGGTATCATAAAGAAAAGACAATCACAACTTCTGGAAATGAAAGACACACTTAGAGAAATGCAAAATAAACTGGAAATTTTCAACAATAGAATTGAGCGAGTAGAAGAAAGAACTTCAGAGCGTGAAGACAAGGCTTTTGAATTAACCCAATCTGAGAAAGAGAAAAAAGAATAAAACAATGAACAAAGCCTCCAAGAAATTTAGGATTATGTTAAATGACCAAAGGGGTTCCTGAGGAAGAAGATCAATCTAAAAGTTAGGAAAACTTACTTGAGGGAATAATTGAGATAAATTTCTCTGGCTTTGCTAGGGGTCTAGACATTGAAATACAAGAAGCTCAAGGACACCCAGGAAATTCTTTGCAAAAAGATAATCACCTGGGCACACAGTCATGAGGTTATCTAAAGTCAAGAGGAAGGATAGAATATTTAGAGCTGTGAGGCAAAAGCATCAGGTAACCTATAAAGGAAAATCTATCAGATGAACGGTAGATTTCTCAGCAGAAACCCTACAAGCCAGAAGGAATTGGGGTCCTAACTTTAGCCTCCTTAAACAAAATAATTATCAGCCAAAAATTTTGTATCCAGTGAAACTAAGCTTCATAAATGAAAAAGAGATAAAGTCTTTTTCAGACAAACAAATGCCTAGATAATTCACCACTACCAAGCCAGCACTGTGATAAATGCTAAAAGGAGTTCTAAATCTTGAAACAAAACCCTGAAATACACCAAAATAGAACCTCCTTAAAACATAAATCTCATAGGACCTATAAAACAATAGCGTAATGAAAAAAACCCCACAATGTATTCAGGCAACAACCAGCGTGATGAATAGAACACATGTCAGTACTAATGAATGTAAATGGCATAAATGCTTCATTGAAAAGATACAGAATGGCAGAATGGATAAAAATCCACCAGCCAAGTATCTGGAGTCTTCAAGAGTCTCATCTAACACATAAGAACTCACATAAACTTAAGGTTAAGGAGTGGAAAGAGATATTCCATGCAAATGGAAACCAAAAGCAAGCAGGAGTAGCTATTCTTATATCAGACAAAACAGACTTTAAAGCAACAGCAGTCAACAAAGACAAAGAAGGACCTTACACAACGATAAAAGGATTAGCCCAACAGGAAAATATCATAATCTTGAATATATATGCACCTAATACAGGAGGTCCCAAATTTATAAAACAATTACTACTAGACATAAGAGATAGACAACAGAATAAGAATAGTGGGGGACTGCCTGGCCAACATAGTGAAACCCCGTTTCTATAAAAATACAAAAATTAGCTGGGCATGATGGCAGGTGCCTGTGATCCCAGATACTTGGGAGGCTGAGGCAGGAGAATCACTTGAACCCAGGAGGCAGAGGTTGCAGTGAGCCGAGATCGCATCATTGCACTCCAGCCTGGGTGACTGAGTGAGACTCCATCTCAAAAAAAAAAAAAAAGAAAAAAAAATGTGGGGGACTTCAATACTCCACTGACAGCACTTAGGTCATCAAAACAAAAACTCAACAAAGAAACAATGGACTTAAACTATACCCTAGAACAAATGAACTTAACAGATATTTACAGGACATTCTACTCAACAACTGCAGAATATACATTCTTTCTATTCATCATCACATGGACATTCTTCAGGATAGACCATATGATGGGCCACAGAACAAGTCTCAACAAATTTAAGAAAATCAAAATTATATCAAGTACTCTCTCAGACCACAGTGGAATGAAATTGGAACTCAATTCCAGAAAGAACCCTCAAAACCATGCAAATACATGGAAATTAAATAACCTTATCCTGAATGATCACTGGGTCAATAATAAAATCAAGATGGAAATTTGAAAAGTATTTGAACTGAATGATAATAGTGACACAACCTACCAGAACCGCTGGGATACAGCAAAGTTGTGCTAAGAGGGAAGTTCATAGCATTAAATGCCTACATCAAAAAGTCTGAAAGAGCCCAAATAGATAATCTAAGGTCACACCTCAAAGAACTGGAGAAACAAGGACAAACCAAACTCAAACCCAGCAGAAGAAAAGAAATAAGAAAGGTCAGAGCAGAACTAAATGAAATTGAAAAAAATACAAAAGATAAATGAAACAAAAGCCTGCTTCTTTGAAAAGGTAAACAAAATCGATAGACGATTAGTGAGATTAACCAATAAAAGGAGAAGATCCAAATAAGCTCAATTAGAAACAAAATGGTACATATTACAACAAATACCACAGAAATACAAAAGATCATTCAAGGTTACTATGAACACCTTTATGAACACAAACTAGAAAACCTGGAGAAGATGGATAAATTCTTGGAAATATACAACCCTCCTAGATTAAACCAGGAAGGAATAGAAACTATGCACAGACGAATAACAAGTAACAAGATAGAAACAGTAATAAAAAAATTGCCAACAAAAAAAGTCTAGGATCAGATGGATTCACAGCTGAATTCTATTAGACATTCAAAGAAGACTTGGTACCAATCCAACTGAAATTATTCCAAAAGATAGACAGAGAATCCTCCCTAAATCATTCCATGAAACCAGTATCACCCTAATACCCATACAGGAAAGAACATCACACAAAAAAAGAAAACTAGAGACCAATATCCTTGATGAACATAGAGGCAAAAATTCTCCACAAAATATACCACTGCTATACAGCAACAATGACCAAACTGAGAATCAAATCAACAGCTGCAAAAAAACAAAAAGCAAAAAGAGAGAAACAAACATACTTAGGAATATACCTAACCAAAGAAGTGAAAGACTTCTGCAAGAAAAACTGCAAAACACTACTGAAAGAAATCACAGAGGACACAAACAAATGGAAACACATCCCATGCTCATGCATGGGTAGAATCAATATTGTGAAAATGACCATACTGCCAAAAGCATTCTATAAATTAAATGCAATTTCTGTCAAAATATATCATCATTCTTCACAGAACTAGAAAAAACGATCCTAAAATTCATATGGAACATAAAAGGGCCTGCATAGACAAAAGCAAGACTAAGCAAAAAGAACAAACCTGGAGGCATCACATTACCCAATTTCAAACTATACTACAAGGCTGTAGTCACGAAAACAGCATAGTACTGGTATAAAAACAGGCATGTAGACCAATGGAACAGAATAAATAACCCAGAAATAAAGCCAAATACTTACAGCCAACTGATCTTTGATAAAGCAAGCAAAAACATAAAGTGGGGAAAGGACATCTTATTCAACAACTGGTGCTGGGATAATTGGTGAGCCACGTGTAGAAGAATGAAACTGGATCCTCATCTCTCACCTTAAACAGAAATCAACTCAAGATGGATCAAAGACTTAAATCTAAGACCTGAAATCATAAAAATTCTAGAAGATAACATCCAAGAAACTCTTCTAGACATTGGCTTAGGCAAAGAGTTCATGACCAAGAACCCAAAAGCAAACGCAACAAAAACAAAGATAAATAGATGAGACTTAATTAAACGAAAAAGCTTCTGCACAGCAAAAGGAATAATCAGCAGAGTAAACAAACAACCTACACGGTGGGAGAAAATATTAGCAAACTATGCATCCAAGAAAGATCCAGAATCTACGAGGAAATCAAACAAATCAGCAGAAAAAAAAAAAAACCAAATAATAAACAAATAATCTCACCAGAAAGTGTGGGCTAAGGACATGAATAGACAATTCTCAGAAGAAGATATACAAATGGCCAACAGACATACAAAAAAAAATCCTCAACATCACTAATTATCAGGGAAATGCAAATCAAAACCACAATCCAATATCACCTTACTTCTGCAAGAATGGCTGTAATTAAAAAATAAAAAAATAATAGACGTGGCATGGATGTGGTGAAAAGGGAACACTTTTACACTACTGGTGGGAGTGTAAACTAGTACAACCACTGTGGAAAAAGGTATGAAGATTTCTTAAAGAACTAAGAGTAGAACTACCATTTGATCCAGCAGTCCCACATGTGGTTATCTACCCGGAGGAAAAGAAGTCATTATTTGAAAAAAACAATGGCACAACATGTTTATAGCAGCACAATTTGCACTTGCCAAAACGTGGAACCCATCAACCATTGAGTGGATAAAGAAAATGTGGTATACATATATATATGTACATATATGTGTATAGTTATACATATATGTGTATATATGTGTGTGTATATGTGTGTGTGTGTATATATATACCATGGAATACTACTCAGCCATAAAAAGGAACAAAATAATGGCATTCATAGCAATAGAGTTGGAGACCGTATTGTAAGTGAACTAACTCAGGAATGGAAAAGCAAACATCATATGTTCTCACTTGTAAGTGGGAGCTAAGATATGAGGATGCAAAGGCATAAGAATGATATAATGGACTCTGGGGACCTGGGGGGAAGTATAGGAGGGGAGTGAGGGATGAAAGACTACACATTGGGCGCTGTGTAGTCGGCACTGCTCAGGTGATGGGTGCATCAAAATCTCAGAAATCAACACTAAAGAACATATCCATGTAATTAAACATGAACTATTTAATAATATTTCAAAATATTTTGAAATAATAATGATAATTCAAAAACTATTGTAATAATAATAAAAGCAAAAAAATACTGACAATACTAAGTGCTCACAATAATGCAAAGTGATTGGAACTCCTGTACACTGCCAATGGGGATGCAAAATTGCACATCCACTCTAGGATCCTCCCACTTCAGCCTCCCGAGTAGCTAGGACTACAGGTGCGTGCCACCATGCTTGGCTAATTTTTTAACTTATTTTGTGGAGATAGGGTCCTTGTTGCCCAGGCTGGTCTCAAACTCCTGACCTCAAGTTGTCCTCCTGCCTCAGCCTCCCAAAGTGCTGGGATTACAGGTGTGAGCCACTGTGCCCAGCCCCACTTGGCAGTTTCTTCTACACCTTAACACACACTTATCATATAACCCAACAATGCTAAGTGAACTGAAAACGTGTTCACACAAAAACGTATGCATGAATGTTTATAGCAGCTTTATTCATAACCACTAACAACAGAAAACAACCCAAATGTCCTTCAGTGGGTGAATGGGTAAATAAACTGTGGTATATTTCAACAATGGAAACACTACTGAATTTAGCAATAATTAAAAGATCCTGGATACACCTTTGTTCTGATGTTTCTAGATGGTAAAACCACAACATCACATTCATGGATCTCACATTGAATTCTATTCTCATATAAAGGAGAGAGGAAGAGGTCATCAAAAAGCCAAGGGCAGGACTCCAAATATGACAGCAGCATCAGCAATTTGGGCAGAGGTGTAATCAGCATTTCTGCCTCCTAACTGATGGTCGAGGAAGTTGTGGGCAGCCGGGCAATGACAACACTCAAGGAGGCCACCAAACCCAGAAAGAAAGCTAAGGCTGCTTATGATCCAATAGAATAAGGCAGACAGAATAAAGGCACCTTAGAATGTGTTCTTGTTTTTTTTTTTTCCTGTGTGAGCCAATAGAGACACATTTTATCATTACATCAATTTTGCAGCTGTAACTTTGCAGGATGTATTCACTGCAGTGTTCTATACCCTTAGAAATATCTTGCACTTTCTGTACATCTTTCAGTCTGTGAATTCCCATTCTGGGTTGCAGTGGGGTATGTCAAGGGAGAGGAGAGGATCAGATGTCAGTCCTCAGGATAACTTATACTTCAGAGTTTAATTTCCAACACTGTGTTTCACCAACATAAATCATACTGTTCCAGTGAGAGAACTAGTTATATACCTTTCTCAAATATGTTTTCCCAATGAATGATCCTACATGGCTTAAAATTATACTGACAGAAAAACAACTGCAGTGGCTTTCAAACTAATGATACAATCCATGGATAATTTTCTTTAAATAGCTCAGAGGTGTGAATCAATGAATCATATATCATTGCAGGAAGCAATTTCCCTCAATGAATTTTACCTGATGGAATCTCATTGCATTTCAGATTGGGTAAAATCTTCCCATTGAAATGGGACTTTTAAACTGGCTCTGGAGCAAAACCTAAACCCTGAGGGGAGACAGCTGTGAATATATTTAGACTTTTCCGCTTTCCAGGAGCTCTTGTGTTACAAACATCTCCCTTTTGTGCACAGTACAGTACTTCGTGAGGATATCCAGTGACATAGGTAGCTTTCGATAATCCTTCCCAAGTTTTATTCCCTTTTCTGTGGGCCAGCTTTCTTTAATGTGTCTCCATCCTGCCATGTCTTAACCGTATTTTCCCAGAGGTTGATTTCTTTCTGATCTACATGTCACAGATGTGCCGATTTTATCAGGAAATCAAGGAACCTGAAAAAACTAAATGAAATGCATTTCAAACCCAGAGAGATTTAAAAAATAATGTACTCCTTTTTTGCTTCTAGCGCCATCATACTGGTACTTGTGTGTGTGTGTGTGTGTGTGTGTGTGTGTGTGTGTGATGGAAATCTTTTCTTGTAATCTGGAGTAGGACTCAAGTGGGCAATTCTGTTATTTTTACTTTCCCGAGTGTTCCTTGTGCTTGACCTGTTTATAATTTCTTTCTAGGAGAGGAGTAACCAAAAACTCTTCTATGAGTAACTTGAAACTCAAGGAAGACAAATGAATTATTCAAAATCCAGCACCCCATCCATATGGCTGTGGACTGGGATTCTGGTGCATCTTCTAATGCTCCTTCCTTTATGTGATGGCTACAAAATATATTTGGCCTCATCTTGTTTTCATGACAGTTATGCTTGTTCCTCCAATAAGACCACAGGCACCTTACAGATAGAAAAGGGGCTTCAGGGTCACCACTGTCCTCTCCAGAGTTGAATACACTAATAGTTGATATTTGATGTACTTCAGTATGGCTTGGCTCAATAAAGGCTTACAATAGAAGAGAGGGGTAACATAGTTACTTTTGATCATCTGATTTGCAGGTTTTGGGGAGATTTGGAGCATGTCATAGACTCATCCTGTAATATGGAACCAGAGCTTAGGGTGAAAAATCATAAAGTCTGGGCTCTGGTCCCTTTTCTGACAGCCGATTAGATGATCTTCTGTGACCTCACCTAACCAATGGGGATAACACCCGTCCAGAAGCCCATTTGGCTATTGTAAGAGATAAAGTAAATACTATTTGGTGCCACACAAATGCCCATGCTTCACCAATGACATTATGCCGTGGTGCTCTCTGGGACCCCAGAATAGCTATAGAGAGAATTACATGATACAGGAAAGAAAGAGACACAGTGAAGGTAGCAGCAGATGAAAAGACTTATGAGCACCTGCCTGTCTATACATTTGTAAAAAGGTAAAGAAAAAGGCCTTGAAATAACTAGCATTCTTCCATAAACACTTGTTTGGCAAGAATTATAGTTCAGGAACTTGGAACTTTCACATGTTGTACTGGTTGTGATAACAATAAGAGCCATGATAGATTGAAAGCCCGTTATGTAGCGCACCTGGCAATATATTGGGTATGATCACCATGAATGGGATGGTATTATTATCGCCATTTTACAAATTATGAAATTAAAGCTCAAAGAAGTTAAGTAAGTGTCCTAAGCCCACGCAGGTAACAAGGGACAGAAAGAGGAAAAGCCATGGGGGCATCAGATTTGGGATCAGCACCTGGAGCTGTTCCACCTGGCTGCCTTCCTATTCTGGTGGCTTTCTGTTCTATGGAACCAGGGGTCACCTCCACATTAATCTGTCTGGTTCTTTATAGCAAGTGGCTCTGTGGGCACCACTTCAGAGGCCCCGCTGGCAATGCTGACGGTATGTCAGACCAGGGCAGGGTTATCGTCTCCAGCTAGTTTTCTAGAAGTTGTATGGCTTGTGATGGGGCTAATCCCCGAGAAAACTATTAAGTGCAAGAAAAACACCACAGTTCATTCTATCCTAAGACAGTATAAATAACAGATGGAAAGGTGACTTGGGTCCAGAGAACTGAAACAAAAGAAGATGATGCATGCCACTCTTAGCAATCCAAACAAGAGTATCCAAAGTCTGGGGATCAGTGCCCTGGGAAAACTGGCACTTCCCAGTCAAGAAGGGACATTCAGGGAAAACTTGGATTCATCCTGAGAAGCTGTTGAGCCAGTCCTGTGAATGCTGCCTGCTGCGTAGAACCATCTGTTCTTAGAGCCATTTGGAGGCAAGTAGGTCACCCTAATCCCTGACTGGGACAGGTCTGGACCCCTAAGGACCCTCACATGGAGAAGAACTTGGGTTAATGTGCAGGTGACAGTCATTTCTATGACTGAGTGGGCATCTCTTAGGCCCCAGAGCAATTCAGACATTAACATCAGTGCTCAGGCTTACAGGAAACAACGAAAGGATAAATTCCTGCTTCCTATGCTAGTGACGGGATGCTGGAGCGTTCATAGTGACATCAAGTCTGTCTATGGACACGTGGTCCAGGCCTGGGGCAGAGAAATCTTATATCTCTCTTTGTTCTACAGTTGAAAACAACCACATATCCCCAAACTGCACCCAGTGCTTCATTTCATTGTATATTTAAGGGAAATTGAAACCTTTGCTCTTTTATTCTGAGCTCGATTCATTTCATGTTTCTTGCATTCGCTGCTCTGATAATTTGCAGCACAGATGCTACCCTTGACAGAGGGTAGGCATGATCTCTATAAAAGTTCTTAACAAGGGGACTTATGGCCATGAATCCTGCCTGCAGCAGGCAGCTACTCCTCACATCTCATCCTGTGCAGAGAACAACTGTCTTCATTTTTTCAGGAATCCCTGAACAGGACCCCTGGTTGCCTGTGAACAAAAAATCAGGTTATTTCAGAACCATCCCTAAACTCCCAACCCAAATGGAAGTTTAACTGAGAGCCACTGCCAGTGATTCAGCATTGTTACAATATGCAGATGGAAAATTGGAAGCTCTGTGCTTGTGGAATAGGAGAGCCTGGTTCTGCTCCCAGCTCTTTCACAAACTATTAGACTTTGTTGTGTAACCTATCTGGGTATCAGTTTACTCATCTGCACAACATGAGGGTTAGATGGAATCTTCCTGCAACAAACTGTGAAGCTATAAATTATAAATCAATACATGTGCATATGATGAAGGCATTTAGAATTGTGGATGTGGATAAGTCATAACATATTTTTCTGTTCCAGATGTCTAATAGCTATTTAATGCAGGAATAATACTATTTCTACCATAACTATGTCTGGGCTTTCTGTATGCCATTTAATGATGAACATCTTTAGAATTATGACTCAAATAATATGTGTGTATGTCACTGCCTATTTAGTTTACTGGTTATGACTGTCATTAGACTTATACAGGCCATACAAATGTTGTGAGTTATTATCTTCCTTTGAGCACAATAGAATGTAAAGATCCTGCTCTGCCCCCTCCCTTGCCCAATTTCTGGTATTATGCAATGACCTGTAACATGCCCTACCCAGTCCTACACGAACGGTTTCCAAGAAGAACAACTTTTTCTATACCCTCCTATAATGCGTCTCTTGATTGTTTTGTGACAGACAGCACAGGCTCTAGCCTAAACCGATATGTTCTTTATTAAGTACACTGGGGGGGAAAAAAAAACTGCAAAATGCTCTTCAAACCAAAGGAATGACTGATGAATATAGCTCCATCATCGTTACACTTCCACTAGAAGGGTCATGACACTTATATTGAAAAAGAAGCATAACATAGTATGAAATCAACCTTTGTGCAGAATTTCAGCCATTATAAAAAGTGAAACAGCCCAGGCTTGAGTGGCAGCACTTGCCAAGTTAATGGACTGCACCGCACGCTGAAAACAAGTGCCAGGAAGCTATTGCGAGATTCATGTCCTGTGCTTCCGTGGAGCTGGATTTGCTTCACTCCCAGAATCTTCCTTATCTTTAGCCACGTGCCTGGGAGACAGGTTCTGTGAGTGCTTTTGACTCAAGCTGTGTCTTCCTTTTAGACACAAATTTCTTCGTTGTTAAATGTCCACACTATTGTCTAAATCTCTCCGTGTGTCTCTTCGTCCCAGCTGGACTGTGAGACTTTGAAGTCACTGACGACCCTTTTATCTCCCTTATTTCCCTCTTTATCTCCCAGCAGGGTACCTGGCATAAAGTAGATGCTCACTGTTCTCACTTGTAAGTGGGAGCGAAACTGTGGGTACTGACGGACGTAAAGATGGCCACAGTAGACAATGGGGACTGCTGGGGTTGGGGGAAAGGGTTGAAAAGTTATTGGATATTATACTCACCACCTGGGTGACAGGATCATTTGTACCCCAAAGTCCAGCATCATTCAATATACCCAGATAACCAACCTGCACATGTACACTCTGAACCTAAAATAAAAGTTGAAATTATAAAAAAAGATGCTCACAAATATTTATTGAATGAATGAACCTATGAAAGAATGGCTAAGTGAGTGAATTTGAATTTGAATTTTTAGATTTAATTTAATTTTTAAAATTTCTATGAAATCTTAGATATACAAAGAGATACAAAGACTAAAATGATGAATCACTGTAAACTCACCACCTTGCCTTGCATTGTGAATACTTCATGCCCCTTTATGGTCGTATCTCCGCCTTCCTTCTTCTCAGGGAAATCATTATACAGAACTTGTTCATTTCTATCTTTACTCTTTATATCTTTTTTTTTTTTTGAGATGGGGTCTCGCTCTGTTACTCAGGCTGGAGGGCAATGGCGCGATCTCGGCTCACTGCAACCTCCACCTCCACTTCCCACTGCAATCAATTCTCCTGCCTCAGCCTACCAAGTAGCTGGGATTACAGGCATCCACCATCATGCCCAGTTGATTTTTGTATTTTTGTAGAGATGGTGTTTCACCACGTTGGCCAGGCTGGTCTTGAACTCTTGACCTCAGGTGATCCACCCACCTTGGCTTCCCAAAGTGCTGGGATTATAGGCGTGAGCCACCGTGCTCAGCTACTCTTTATGTCTTATGACATGTGTATGAATTCATAACAAAATTACAATATTATAATTGCCTATTTTTCAAATTTGTAAAATATTACATTGTATTCTTCTGAAACTTGCCTTTATAATCAAAACTATACTTGTGAGATAAATCTATGTTGATACGTATCATTCTTGTTTGGCATCCTGTCTGCTGAAGGGTATTTAATTGTATGAATATATAATAATTTATTCATTCTCGTGTCGAAGGAATTACACACAATGCTACTATGAACATTCTTACTCATGTTTCCATGAGCACCTTCTGGTAGGATTCTGCAGGGCACTTCCTGAGGGTCGGAATTGCTGGATCACAGGGGATACATACTCTCAACTTTCCTAGGATTTCAGGATAGTGATCCAAAGTGGCTGTACCAATTTACACTCCCATGGATCTGCATTTATAAAACTTTCAGTTTTCCAACCCTAATGCTTACCTGTTTAGGTGCTGACTTCTGCAAGAGGATACTCCCTGCTGTCAAGGGCCTCTGAGATCTGCTTGTGTCTGTTTAAGAGCTGGGGCTCTGGCCCACAGTGGTTGGAGTGGATCATTTCTCCACTGTTGTTTAATGAGCTGAAGCTACCAGGCTTCATCAGTGTCTGAAATTTTGGCGTTTCTCCCTCCTAACCCTCAACTGTCTATAGCCCATTCTTTGTAGACATAGGTTCCACCAAAATAAAAGGTTGCCTTTAATGGCAAAGAGTTACCTTCATCTAAATGTGACCTGTGTGCAGAATGGATTGAGATCCTTTTCCTCTGCTGCTGTTCCCCTCACGCCCTGACAGCCTGAAAATTCCATTACATTGTGTTGTGGGATCATAGCACTGTGAAGCGACAATATTACTGTTAAGATTCTGTGATTTCGGTGACAGTAGGCTTAGGGCCTCCTAATTGCACGTTGTTAAATGCCATAAAGCTTCAGAATAGAAGGTTTCATAACAAACTGGACTATGTAGTATTCAAGCCATACTTCAAAAGGGAAACTTGTGTTAGATAACATGTAGATAAGGATTGCTGCCCAAATTACCCCATCATGATTTGGAGCTGAGGGATTTTTTTCCCCTTCTAGTAGTTACTTTTTCCCTATGAATGAGATGAATATTCATAGGAGGTTTATACACTTTTAAAAAGCAAGTTTCTACATGTTTATACTTGGCCTTTTCTTCCCTTTAGGATTTGAAGTGGTAGGTCTATTTTTGCTATTTTTGATTTGTTTGTTTCCTTTTCTTTTCTTTTCTTTTTTTTTTTTTTGAGACAGAGTCTCACTCTGTTGCCCAGGCTGGAGTGCAGTGGCGCTATCTTGGCTCACTGCAGTCTCCAACTCCCGGGTTCACACCATTCTCCTGCCTCAGCCTCCCGAGTAGCTGGGACTACAGGGGCCTGCCAACACGCCCGGCTAATTTTTTTTTATATGTTTAGTAGAGACGGGGTTTCACCGTGTTAGCCAGGATGGTCTCAATCTCCTGACCTCGTAATCCACCCGCCTCGGCCTCCCAAAGTGCTGGGATTACAGGCGTGAGCCACCGTGCCCGGCCTGGTTTGTTAGTTTCTAATGTAAACGTCCTTCTCAAAAAACAGAATCCATATAGAAAGTGCACCAATAATAAACATACAGATTGAGGATGTTTATGAAGTAAACACTTTCTCGTACTAGCAGTCATGGAAAAATGAGATGTTACCAGAACCTTAATCCCCACCATGCTCCCTTTCAGAAACTGCACTCCCCATACCCAAGGTAACCACATCTGTTTATTTTTTCTTCAATGGACATAATGTATCCTTTAGACCCAATTCCTCCTTTTACATCAGAGTTCAGTAAGAGCCAGAGATATGAAATGACTCACTCAAGTTCACTCGAGAGTTAGTGCAGAACTAGTACTGGACCTTGACCCCTCGATGCCCTGTCATGATGTGCTCCACCTGTTCTTATTTTCTCTTTCACTGAAATGTACCAAGAAATGCCCATTGAAGAATGCAAATTCTCCCTACACCGTGGAGATTGTAGCTCCTTTGCCTATGCTAGGTTCTCTCTTCCACCAGCATCTCTCTACTCCTAGAACTTTATGCCCTCTACACGTGAAGATCAGACTTTTGGATGCATATATAAGTTTCAGGACCCAAGGATAAAAGGATTTGAAAAACAATGCATGAACTATTTTTTACTAAGCACTGTTTTGATGCTCAGAAATAATGAAAGAACCCATTATGCAGCATATTAGCCACCTGTGCCCTCTGCTGAGGAGGAAAGTAACGACAATAACAGTCAGGTTCACATCACGTATGTAAGGCACGACTTAAAACCTCTCTGGGCATCTACTAGAATCTGGTCACATTCAACACACATCAAATTTCTGCATCATATTGAAGCCATTTCCATGACACAACCCCTGAATTTTCTGATTAATTGAGGTTTTGCAGTCGTGTGGTGCAGGAGAAAGAGCTTGAAATCCTGAAGTCAGGTCAGCCAGAGTCTTATTCCCAGTTTTCCTGTGTATGAGCAGTGTGGCCTTGGCCCAGTCACCTCAGCTCTCTAAGCCTTGTTCCTAATTTGTAAAACAAGGAGAGGCCGGCACGGTGGCTCAGGCCTGTAATCCCAGCACTTTGGGAGGCCAAGACGGGCGGATCACGAGGTCATGAGATCGAGACCATCCTGGCTAACATGGTGAAACCCCGTCTCTACTAAAAAATACAAAAAACTAGCTGGGCGAGGTGGCGGGCACCTGTAGTCCCAGCTACTCGGGAGGCTGAAGCAGGAGAATGGCGTAAACCCGGGAGGCGGAGCTTGCAGTGAGCTGAGATCCGGCCACTGCACTCCAGCCTGGGCAACAGAGCGAGACTCCATCTCAAAAAAACAAAAAACAAAAAACAAAAAAACAAAGAGAAAAAGGTTCATGTTAGCATTTGGGATAATGTGCACAAATCATTTACACAATGTCTGGTACATAACGAGCTCTCAACAGGCAGTAGCTGACTGGGGTCTGTCCAGGGTGGGGGATAGGGGAGGGATAGCATTAGGAGAAATATCTAATGTAAATGATGAGTTAATGGGTGCAGCACACCAACATGGCACATGTATACATATGCAACTAACCTGCATGTTGTGCACATGTACCCTAGAACTTGAAGTATAATAAAAAAAAATAATAACAACAACAAAATCCCATATCATTACTGTGTTCCATTCTGCATGGTCTCACCCCTGCCTGCCTCTATCTGCTCAGCTCACACAAGCACCTCTGGGCTCCAATGTCACTGACCTTTTTAGTGTTTGGAACTCAGGGCAGTTGTGTGTGCTTTTCCTCTGCTTTGAATGCTTTCTGTCTCTGCTCCCATCCCCCTTGCAGTAGTTATTTTCTGCTTATCCTACAGATCTGAGCTTAGTCATTATTCTTCAGGGAAGGCTTCTCTGAAAGCCTGTCGAGATTGTATCTCCCTTTTTTCATCCTCATAGTACCATGCATCTCTCTTTTGTAACATACAGCTCTCGTAATTTTACATTTATCTCTCTGATTTGTTTTTTCAATTGACAGCTCATAGATGTGTATATATCTGGGGTACAAAGTGGTGTTATGATTTTTGAATACAATCTGGAATGGTTAAATCAAGTTAATTAACATATCTATCACCTGAAATATGTAACAGTATTGTGATAGGAACATTGAAAATTTATTTCTTTTTAATGAAATTTAAAGGTACAGCACTCAATTATTAGCTATATTTACCATGTTGTGTAATTGATCCCACAAAAAGAGAAATAAATCAAATGTATTCTTCCTATCTCACTGATAGGGCCTTGTACCCTTAAACTGTCAGTTCACCATTCCCCTCACCCCTCAGTCCACCCCCCTCTTTTTTTTTTTTTTGAGACAGAGTGTTGCTCTGTCGTCAGCCTGGAGTGCAATGGGGCCATCTTGGCTCACTGCAACCTCTGCCTCCCTGGTTCGAGCAATCCTCCCGCCTCAGCCTCCTGAGTAGCTGGGCTTACAGGTGCCCACCAACATGCCCAGCTAATTTTTTGCATTTTTAGTAGAGATGGGGTTTTGCCATGTTTCCACGAGTCCAGTTGTTTTACATTCTACATATAAGTGAGAACATTCAGTATGAGAACATTCTGTGTTTGACTTATTTCACTTGGCATAATGTTCTAAAATTCTCTTGATGCTGGTGTTTTTGTTTGTTTTTAGCTAATCTTGAAATAACTATTAAGAGTACACTTCAGTATGAAAATAGTAACACAAAAAGAAAAGTGTGGAAAGGATTCTGTCACACACACACACACACACACACACATACACAAAGAATGGAAAGGAGAAAGCTATTATGAATGGTAACTATATAGATAAATCTAAGTAAGTATTGACCATAATATTCACTACAGCTGTTACCATATATAGAGGATTTTTAAAAAGCTAAATTTGGAATACTAGACAGTTATAAAATGGAAACTATCAGGATATAATTTCAGTCAAGGCATTTTAAGGTCTTTATTTTCTTAGGAGGTTAGTAATTAATTTTTAACTTTTCAAAGGCAAGTATGCATGTTAATATTAACTCATAACCTCTGAAAGAACAGAATATAACACTGATATAACTTTGCAATTGATAGAAACAAAAGGGGGAAATAAAAAAATTCCACTTATCCAAAAGAAATTGGGAAAGGAAAAGACAAAAGAAATAAAAATCATGGTGACATAAAAACCAAATACAATCGGTGAACCTTGATTGAACCCTAGATTGCAAAAACAAGTAAGAAGACTTTTTTGGACAATGGGAAAATTTGAATATTAACTCAGTATCAGATGATATCAGGGAATTATTATAATTTCTCTTAAGTTTAAACATGGTGCTTTAGATATGTAGAAAAATGCCCTTCAATTTAAGAGATGAATTTTAGGAGATAAACTCTGAAGTACTTATAAGTGCAACTCACCTTGAAAAGGTGGCCATGCAAATCAGATAAGAGGATGGAAGGCCAGTGAGCCTTATACACTGGAAATGGTAAGCGACTCTTCACTATTATTAGTTGCACCAAGATAACTTGGCAAGTGCTATGAGCTGCAGGTAGCTTCCACTCAGCCCTGCCTGTGATGTCCTGCATGCTACATAACACAAGGAAAGAGAGGTTCTGTTACAACCGTCCTCCTCAATGAAGCATTCTTTAATTAACCATCTCCCTTCTTTGAAGCATGTTTTGTGAACCATTTGGGTGGCACTGAACAGAGTGTGATCATGCCTGGACATGTCATATCCCCATGTCTCACAGGGGCAGTAGTAAAGTGCAGGGGTTAGTAGAGCGAGCTCTAGAGTAGATGCCCAGGGTTCAAATCCCAACAACTCTACTCACTAGACAGTGGCCTTGAGCAAGTTACTTAATCTCTCTGTGTCTCAGTTTTCTCATTTGAAAAATAGTGATGATGCCAACAGTATCTGCCTCATAAGATGTCAGATGGATTCATTGAGTAACGCATGCAGGGAACTTAAAACAGTGCCTCTTTTTTTTTAAAATCTGGGTTCTTAGAATGCTGTCTGGAATCTGATAAGCACTACATACATGGTAACTCATTCTATACATAATACATTTTATAATTATATAGAGCTTCAGGCTTTTTTTTGACAGAATCTCGCTCTGTCACTCAGGCTGGAGTGCAGTGACATGATCTCGGCTCACTGCAACCTCCGCCTCCCAGGTTCAAGTGATTCTTCTGCCTCAGCTAACTGAGTAGTTGGGACTACAGGTGCGCACCACCATGCCTGGCTAATTTTTGTGTTTTTAGTAGAGACGGGGTTTCACCGTATTGGCCAGGCTGGTCTCCAACTCCTGACCTCATGATCTGCCCATCTTGGCCTCCCAAAGTGCTGGGATTATAGGTGTGAGCCACTGTGCCCAGTCGCTTTAGGCTATTTTTTTTTAAACTCTTTGTGTTTATTAGCACTTGTAATATTTTACCTTTCACTTTCTTCTCTTAATACTCAAGAAGAAGGGAAGGCAGGTATTAGTTCCCTGTTTTCAGTGAGGAAGCTGAGGCCCAGGATGGTTAAATAACTTACCCCAGTCATCCATTTGGGGATGCTGAGCAGAATATGTCTTCTGACTCCTGGGCTTTAATTCCTGGTCCAAGAGTGAGAAGGGCAGTAAATTGGTCATGGCCAATAATTGATTTTCTCAGGGTCCCAAGAATAGTTTGTTTTCTTTGGCCCCTGGCCATTCTCAGAGCACGTGCCAGGGCAGAACCATTCACAGTCACCAACCTCCCCCTCAAAAATGGCAGTGGAAAAGTTTAATACGTTTAGAGCAACATCAAAGGTTGGTTTGTGTCAGTCAGTATTTCCACATGAATGTTTATTCGATCACATGGTGGTTACAGGTACTTCCAACATAGGATTGTGATCCCTTGGTAAGTCTGGTTAGTAAGGAAAGTAAGGGCAAATCCCTCCATGGATGACCTCCTATTCTTCTGAAAGTAGTCATTTTGCATTTTATACATAAATAATCAGATTATTTCTGGAGTATTTCCTCTAATTTATTAAAGGCATCACTTGGTTCTGCAAAAACATGTTACAATGACCAAGTGGGAAGCAATCTCAAACCAAGTACAGCTAACATTTAGATGCTACCTATTAAAGAAAATTTTAATTGCCCTTATTGCAATGATCTTTCATGATTTAATATTACTAATGATACTATTATTAATTTTTACATCATAGGTATAGAACTTTCCAGTTTTAAAGAGGGTATGTGTAAAATATTTAACTATTTCAGATTCATACAACCACACTATATATAGGTTAGATCAGGAGTTAATTTTTTTTCTGTAAAGGGCCAAATAGTAAATATTTCAGCTTGCCAGTCATGTAATCTTTACATTAACTTACTCAGCTCTGCTTTTGTAGCATAAAAGCAGCCAAAGACAATAAGTAAGCAAATGAGGATGCCCTTAAAACTTTATTTTCAAAAACAGGTGCACACTGGATTGGGCTTCTGGGCTGTAGTAGTTTACCAAACTCTGAATTAAATTATGTATGATTTATCATCCGTCCTTGTGAGCTTGGACTCTGAAGCCAAAGAGTTAAGTGCTTTACCCAAGACCACATAGTGAATTAATGACAGAACAGGGACTTGGCCCCATGCCAGCCAACTCCCAGTCTGTTCATCCCTCTACTGAACTGCTGGGCCTATATTACAAGTACAGCGTAATCTGGAGGCATTGTCCTGTGAATCAGGAAGGGCACGTCACTGCAAGTCTACAGATTTGGGCCCTTGGTCCCAGATTGGCTCCTATTTAGCTTGTGACCTTAATGGGGTCGCCTCAACCCCCCTAGCTTCAGTTGTTTCATCTAAAGAATGAAGAAGTTGAATAAGCAACCTGTAATGCCTCTTCTGGCTATAAAATGCTGTGTTCTTAAGATCTGGGATGGGGAGGGAATATTTTATTGTGAAGAATTTCAAGTTGATCGGTTGTTACAATTTTTGTAGAATGGATTCACACAGAAGCCATTATGAACCAATAAACACATATTTACTGAGCCTATCATACTGTAAAAAAGGAATAAATATATAACATAGTTTTTGTCTTTGAATAATTAACAGGAAAAAAGCATTTTTCTAGCACTTATAGAAAATGAGTGAAAATTCCATATGTAAGAAATACTGCTTGGTAGAGATGATAAGTTTCTTTGAGTTTCTGAGGATGGGCATCAGTGAGAGCAGAGGCTGTGAGGAAAAAAGCTCATGGAAGGTATAGACACTGGATCATGTTCTGGGTTTAGAGGATGGATAGTGGTGTGGGGGTGAAGAGAAGCATTCCAAGGCTGACAGGGCAGGTGTGAAGACCTGTGTACAGACACTGCTTGTGTGTGCCACATAGGTTGGTGAGTTCGATTAGGCTAGATGGTGGGCATTGGGGATATGTGGAAAGTATTAATTTTGCATCACTTTGGGGTTACTTGGAATATAGCACCATTAAAAAAACAGCATAAAAAATTTGAGCTTTGCCATTTGTTACAGACAGGGCTTTGCTCCCATTTGTGCACACTAGTGAGGTTTGCCTGGATTTCATCCTGTTTTGAGCCTCGTATGAGGCACCTTTCATAGAACAGTTGAACATTCATAATGAACAGATGAATTAATGAACACTCAGGAATCTTATCTCAAATTCCTCAAAAGAAATCTGAGTAGTCTTGTCCTCTGACTGGTGGTGTGCAGAGGCAAGGACTGTATTAGTTCCATCTCTACAAATCCTAAGATAGGAAAGAAGAGGTCTTCTTCAATCCCTCCTAGCTCTTTTTCTCAAGCAGTGAGGCAATTTAGAAGAGGGCAGTTTAGTGATTAAAGACAATTCCCTCTAGTCGCCAAAGGAACTTGGCTTGCACGGTGTTGGGTTGACTGGTTTTTTCACACTGTGCATTTCACCACAAGGTTCTCTGACCTGGATGTCCCCTAATTATCTCTGCCGGGCTTCTGAGATAACCCTCAGAGAGCCAATTGGAAAATACGATTGGAGCCTTACACATTGGAAGACGCTATTGCTATCACTAAAAGGGAAACCTTTGAGAGTAAAAGACTGGGCCACATCTGCCATGTTCATTTAATTCATGCCTTATACGGCTAAAAGGATGTAAAGTTGCCTGGTGCACTTCGATGGTGAAGGTTAACACTTACTTAGCTCTTTGTAAAAGCCAATTACTGTCCTAAGTTTTTCTTTTCATATATTATCCCACCAAATCCTGTCAACATTCTTATATTTCTACCCTCATTGTACAGATGAGGAAGAACGCTGGGTCTCATTGAGGTCAACTTGCCCAAGTTTATACATAGCTGACAGGCTGCATAGCAAGGATTTGAAAGAGCGCAGTTAGATTTCTGGGATTTCACAGTGCATCACTAAGTGGGTTCAAATGGTGGAAATCATCATGTTCTGACAAAGAAAGGGGTTGATGAATTTAACCTGAAGACAGGTAGAAAGGCAGAGAAATATATCTTCATGGACACATTTCTCAGTTGCCAAGGAGACATTGCTGAGGGTGAGAGTTATATTGGAAGAGAGAGATATGTGGGATATAGCACAGCATCACCTTTGAGGCTCAGGCACACTCAGTCCTTTCTCTCTCTGCTGGAAAGCTGTGATTTGGGCAATTAAAGGCAGCATGCAAAAGCCGGAGGCCCAGTGACACCACCCCCGATGTCACAGTCTCACCCATCCTCTGGAGTCCCCAGGGGTGTTTCTTATGACTGCACACACATCTTCAGAGAAGCATGGCTGTCAGTTGGCAGGTCCTATATGGTTGGGGTCCTGAAGGCAGAAAGTTTCTACCAGAGTCCAATAAATCATTCTACTTGCAAAGGCTCTGTGTATGCTGAGATAAATTGAGAAGGAAGCACCGCTGGAGGAACCAAGAAAAATTTAACCTTCAGAAAATAGTCAAAATTAAACACCCTTTAATGCACTGAGACATATTTCGGTAGAGAGTTAAAAAATCAGGTAATGGGAGCAGCATGGTTTATGGACAAGTTGTTGATGTCTATAACCCTCAGTTGCCTCATATACAAAATGAGAATACAGAGATCTGTCTCAGATTTTGGTGAGGATCAAATGAGAAAATGCTTGCCACAGGGCCCATTGGCATGTATGTAATTGGTAGATGTAGCTAGGAAGCAGTAAAATGTAGTGGTTGTAGCAGCTATGACTCATACTAGCTGTGTGACCTTAGTCAAATTACTCTGTGCCTCAGTGTTCACATCTGTAAAATGAGGGATAAGGATATTACCCGTGGTACGTGGTACTTTAGGAAATTAAGCTAGCTAACATGTGTAAAGCACCAAGGACAGCGCCTGCTGCCTGGTGAACACTCAGTCAACTCGATCGTCATCATCACCATTTTCATAAAAAGCATTTACCCTTACCAGTGCACTTCAGTTCAAAGATTTAGGTCTTTTCAATAACAAGATCTTTTAAGTTTTAGAACAAGCTTTAAAGTGAAAGACTATTACTGGATAAGAAATGTCTCTGCTCCAAATAAAAGTCACAACATCTTCCTAAAACATTTCCAATGCTGCTGCTGACTCCTTGGCCTCCAGGTCGCGGAGAGTGCCTCCTTATTGCCACCTCCTTCTCTCTGACACCCGAGTCTGAGTCTGCAGCAACCACACCAAACTTATTGGTTATAATATCCCATGGATTTGTTGCATTTAAAAAAAAACATAAATGTTTCTTGAATCTACTTTTGTGCATGGTGTAAGGAAGGGGTCCAGTTTCAAGTTCAGCTATTGTGGAAAGCAGTGTGGCAATTTCTCAAACAACTTAAAACAAAATTACCATTTGACCCAGCAATCCCATTATCAGGTGTATACTCAAAGGAACATAAATCATTCTGTCATAAAGATATGTACACATATGTTCATTGCAGCACTATTCACAACAGCAAGGACGTGGAATCAACCTAAATGCTCATCAATAGTACACTAGATAAAGAAAATGTAGCACATATACATCATAGAATACTATACAGCCACAAAAAGAATGAGATCATGTCTTTTTCAGGATCATGGATGGAGCTGAAGGTCATTATTCTAAGCAGACTAATGCAGAAACCGAAAACCAAATACGTATGTTCTTACTTGTAAGTGGGAGCTAAACATTGAGTGTCTATGGACACAAAGAGGGAGATAACAGACACTGGGACCTACTTGCAGGTAGAGGTGAGAGGAAGGAGAGGATTGAAAAGCTATTGAGTACTATGCTTATTACCTGGGTGACAAAATAATTTATACACTAAACCCCTATGACACATAATTTATCTATATAACAAACCTGCACATGTACCCCTGAACCTACAATAAAGTAAAAAAAAAAAAAAAAATAAAAGTTTCTGAAATATAAATTTTTTCCAAACTGATATTTGATGACAAAAGTAATATCTTTGCAAAGTATTGCAAAGTATTGAGTTTTAAGAAAAAAACTGAATAATTTGGTAGTGTTAAGATAATGCTGTCAAAGATCGTATTTTCTCAGAGCCATCTATATCCCCTGGTTTCAGTTGTACAGGCTGTCATCAAGATGGTGAGATTTATTTTTCCTCTAATTGCAACATGACAACCAATTTTATAGAAAATATAACTGTGGTGCCCACTTTCTAGGAGGGTGCAAAATCCATGGTATTGCTTATGCAGGCGATTATGTGCACAATAAGAAGAATGGCTTGCCACAAAGAGATCAGAGAAAATTAGGCTTTGTGGATCCCTGGGGTGCTGTTCATTTGTTTAAAAATATATAACAACCAGTGATTCATTTATTGGTGGGAAGGCAGAAAGCATCCTCCTTGCAGGGAATAAGCATTTGACCTCTTTTGTGCAATTTTCTGTGTTTTGTGTTCTCATGCATTAAATATAGGGCATGCATTATTCACCCTTTATAACTATTTCAAGATCTGTGTGTGGCTTCCCCTTATAACCTTGGAAATTTCCCACATAATTCATTAGAGACAGATAATGATCCAGTGGTTAGGACCAGGACAGAGAATCAGTCCTGATTTTTCTCCTGCGTTCTGCTGCTGTGTACTCCATGGTACTGCAGTTGCTCAGCATTTACTTGGATTCCCTAAATGTCCATTTGTGTTCATGATCATTCATTGAATGATTGCAATGGGTACATGTTTGTGTGAGGTCCTAGAGGCCATAATCAGGAAATGGGTAAACATAAGATATGTATCCGGGTACCTTAGAAGAGCACTGGAGAATTAAGACTTGTATTTATGAAAACTCAGAAGACAAAACAAACTCTGTACTATCAAGTGTGAATGGAGTAGAATGAGATACATCAGTGAGTGGCCAACAGAGCTGAGCTATTCAGAGTGTAGATTTCAGCACCAGATCTTTAGGCCCAAATCCCAGCTGCACCATTAACTAATTATGTGATCTTGGTGGTTATGGGAGATGATACCAAGGACAGCAAACCTGAGCTGGGTGTTCAGGGAAAGCCTCTAGGAGGAAGTGACATTTCAGCTGAAACAAGGTTAAATGCCATTTTCCATTTACAAATGATGCTGCATGACTTATTTCTCATGTTGTAAGTATATCTGGGTGCTGTTAATTTATCTTACTCCTACAAATCTTAGCTAGTGCTATTGACTGCTTTTTATGAACAATGGTGAAATCAGTATACTTTGACTTCCTCTCAGCTTGCCTCTTTCCCTTTCACCTCCTGATTGTAGTGGATTATAAGATTTTTTTTAGTGCTTACCTTTAAACATTTCAATATTATTATGTGATCGAGTGATAATAATTATCCATGGCTCTCTTCTGTGTCTGTGTGCCTTGTATTGGCTTTCATTTGGGATAATTTTTCAAGGATGGTTATATATAAAAAGCCTTGGAATATATAGTGTCACCATTTAGGGCAGAGTGAGGTTTGTTTGCTGCCCAGGATGATAAAGATAATGTTTCTCTTTGGGACAAAGTTTGAGCAGGTTTGCCAATAGATTCCTTCTAAAAGACTGGGGTTTCCTAAACTCGAGGTTCTTCACCGGTGATGCAGACCCGCTACATGCATAGCATCAACCCAGGCTGCACTGCGATATCTCTGTAGGGCTTGGGGGGCAAGAACTGCTGTGAGTATGAAGCTCACGCTACTTTGTATCTGACCAAGTGCATTAGAGTTCTCTAGAGGGACAGAGCTAATAGGATAGATGTATACATAAAGGGGAGTTTATTAAGGACTCATATGATCACAGGGTGAAGTCCTCAATAGGCCGTCTGCAAGCTGAGGAGCAAGGAGGCCAGTCCAAGTCCCAAAACCTCAAAAGTACAAAAGTAGGGAGGCCGACAGTGTAGCCTTTAGTCTGTGGCCAAAGACCCGAGGCCCCCTAGCAAACCATTGGTGTAGGACCAATAGTCCAAAAGCTGAAGAACTTGGAGTCCTGTGTTTGATGTCAGGAAGCATTCAGCATGGGAGAAAACTGGAGGCCAGAAGACTTAGCCAATCTAGTCCTTCCACGTTCCTCTGCCTGCTTTTATCCTAGCCGGCCTGAAAGCTGATTAGATGGTGCCCTCCCAGATTGAGGGTGGGTGGACGTCTCCCATTTCACTGACTCAAATGTTAATCTCCTTTGGCAACACCCTCACAGACACACCCAGAAATAATACTTTGCTTCCTTCAATCAAGTTGACAGTATTAACCATCATACCAAGGAGTCTCAATTTTTCTGTAAACTTCTATGAAACTGTGGCAGAATAACTTCTTAGCTTGCAAACAGTGTAAAATCTCAGACTCTTCACAGTTCTTGACATCTACTTCTATTACTTGATTTACCAGCTGTAAAGGTGTTTATACTAGGTTTTATTTTTTTCTCCTACTTCTTACCTCAACTTTGTTCTATCATTTCTACTCATCAGGGATTATAAACATTTACCTTCTATTCTGTAATTAAAATCCCAACATTTATTTCATTTTTGTCCTCTTCCCTAATAAGACTAAGTTTTACCATAGTTTCTCTGTTCATTTCTTAATTGGTTGCAATTTGCCCTTTAGAATCTTCTGCAAAGTTACCTCTAGAAACACTCATGGAGATTATATTCCCAGTGTTTTTGTGTGCTCAGAGATGTTTGTTGCCTTTATAGTAGAATGGGAATTTGGTTGGGAATAAAATTTTTTTATTCCATTTTTTCTTTCTTTGGCGACTTTTAGACATTTCTCCATTGTCTTCTAGATTGATTCTTACTGTGGAAGAGTCTGAGGTATATTATTCTTTTTTGTTGTTTTCTTTTTTTTTGAGACAGAATCTCGCTCTGTCGCCCAGGCTGGAGTGCAGCGGTATGATCTTGGCTTACTGCAACCTCCGCCTCCCAGGTTCGAGCAATTATCCTGCCTCAGTGTCCTGAGTGTCTGGGACTGCAGGCATGTGCCACCAGGCCTGGCTAATTTTTTTGTATTTTTAGTAGAGACAGGGTTTCATCATGTTAGCCAGGATTGTCTCGATCTCCTGACCTCATGATCCACCCGCCTCAGACTTCGAAAGTGCTGGGATTACAGGCATAAGCCACCGCGCCTGGCCTATTGATTCTTTTTAATGTGATTTAATCTTTTTGCCTGGGTGCATAGAAAATTCTTAAACTTTGAAGTCCAGAAATTTTGTTTGAATTTAATTTTGTACTGACCATTCTACATCAAATTTTCCAGGAACCCAGTATGACTTTTTTATTGCTGCATCAAAGGCTTCTTTTGTTTCTGAAAACAATTTTGGACTTATATATGTATTTTAAATATTATTTACGTGCCAGTGTAAGAGTTTCTCTAGTAATTCTGCACTCTTTTTAAGAAACACTGATTTTACACATGTTGGATTTGTTTGATCTTTACTATTTGTCAGTTTCTTCCTATCCTGTTAATTTTTAAAATAGATTTTCATTTAATTTGCCCATTTTCCCCCTTAAGTCCACAATTCATATTCCTAATGAACTTTCAGCCATTTCTAGCCTTCTTTGCGCTGCTCCCAATATGACCTTCATTCTCTAATGGTTTTCTATTCATCCTCTACTTCTCTTCTGAGAATAGTTTTTCAGCTCTTTTTGTGGCCCCACCTTCCCTGAGCCCTTTAAGCTCCCTGCTTTGGATTTTTGTTTCATTGAGTAATTGCATAAGTTTTTCATTAAAAAATTCTGGTAATATGCTTATTAAAACAACTTAAATCTGACTCATGGTTTCATTTATATGTTGAGTAAACTTCCATCTTCCACATATTTTTCCTGTTTCTGTCCTTTTTTCCCCTTTCCTTTTGGTACACTTATATAGATACTTTCTGAGTTGATGCATATTTATAGTATTCATCTTTGAAAATGGTGAGTTCTCCCCGGATTCACTATTGGTAGGAATTTTATGTGATGGCAGAGCTGTAAGCTCACTGGACATGGGCTTGTCTCACAGTAGGTTTGCTTATGGCATAGATTGTGAATATTAGTTGACTTTGCTTTTACTTCTCACAAGATAATGGAGATCAACTGCTGTGGCATGGTATTGATGTAGACTCTCTTCTCCACTTTGCCTTATCAAGAGAAACTTTCTTGCAAATATAGCACATTGGTGCGACCCTTCCTTCTGCCCCTCAGCCTGCTCCTTCCTGCTGCTTATGGGTTCCAAGGATGCACCTACTGGCTCACAAGCATTCCCAATATCCCAACAAGGAATTACTGGTTTTCTCCTCAGGGTATAACATGTACTCTGGAGAACTTTGCTCTGACAGCTTGGCTTGTAATATGTAGCCGTACGCATTACCTCTCTGTACTTGCTTCTGTTTGAACATACAAACCAGAGGACATCTATAATTCTCAACCACAATATATGTGGAACAAGCACCACTGTGTTGGTAGTTGTTCCTCAGATATTGTGGTTGAGGGTTATAGATGTCCTCTGGTTTGTCAATGTTAGAGCTTGCATTTTTTTTGTTTTTTTTCTTCTTGTTTTGAGTTGATTTCTGAGAGGAGAAGGGGGTAATGCCATTAGACATTCAACAATCAATAAGCACTTACTGCAGCCCTAATATTGTCAAACTGGCAGGCGCTCAAGATACTGAAATTATGTAACTCAGGTTATGCTAGGTGCCCTTAAATTTCTCTCCTTTGTATGCATTTCTCTGATCTTATGATTAGCTGTGGAAATCCTTAAATGCTAGATAGAAAGAGGCATTCTAACTTGATCCAAATAGTGGAGGAATCCTTACAATTCCTGAGTTGCAGACTGAACTGAGGAAAGGCAGGCTTTTCACTAGATGGGAATCAATATTACTTAACAATCCCGTATGACAGCTCAGATTTGTGAATATGAATGAACATTCTTAAGAAACAATATCTTTCATTCATTGTGGAGCTTTTATATTTTGGCCTTAGTTAAAAATTATACCCATATTATTGTGAGTTAGTCTAGCTGCTAGTTTCCAGGACGTTGTCTCTTATTCCCACATCTACAAATGGAAAGAGCAGTGCTCCCTCCATCTTTACATGAACTTCCACCTAAGAGATCATCTCAGAGAGCATGTCAGTCATCCCTCCCCAAGTTAAGGCAGGGAGATCTACTTCTTTTGTCCAGCTCTATGAATAAAGCACTTATCACCAGCGCTTTGAGGTTGTTTCTCTGGGTCAGAGGTTATTCAAGAACATGAGATATTAAAAGCTGTTTGTATACAGAATCCTCACGTCTATATTTAATTAGTGTTTTGTTTAATTATCCATAAATATTCATGAGTTTATGAATGGTATACTCATCAATACAATCAATGTTGATGTTTAAGACTGCCTCAGACATGATTGGACCTCTAAACCCAATGTTTTCTTTTGGCCTCCATAAATCATTCAATTAATAATTGAGTTTTGATTGAGCACCTTTTGCATGACCAGCCCTGCACTAAGTGCTTTGATGAGTAGATTTGAGCCTAGAAAGTACCCCTGCCCTTGGGGGCAAGGCTGGGACTTAATAAAGACTTGACTTGTCTTAAATTTATTGTCTTAATCTGTTAAATGAGTATCTAAATATCTAGTGTGCCTATTTCACAGTATTTCTGTGAGAATCAAATGAACTGAAAATGTTAATAATAATATTAATTATAATAATGACTAACATTTATATAATACTAGGTTCTGGAATCTCTTTTAAGTTCTTTCCACTTATTAAATCATTTAATTAAATAATTTTAAGTGACAAAATATTATGTAGCAACAGACTAGATTGTTACTCTCTTGGATAGGTACACATTGAGGAAGATTTCAGTCTTCAAGACAGGATGAGATCCTGTCATGGATAATGTGCTACATATTTTTTATGCTGAGAGATCAGAGGAAAAGAAGGCCAAAGAATTCTGGACAAAGTGGTTCCCATTTCCGGGCTGTGATTGAAGTTCAGAGCTGGATGGGCCCAGGTCTGCATTTTTGACTACAGTTGCTAGTAACATCGTCAGTGTAATCCTTGTCACCATCATCACCACCATCATTAATATTTTTGAGTGCCTTTTTTTGTGCTGAGCATTTTACCTCCTTATTTGATGCCTACAACAATCTTAGGTAGTAGATACTGTACAGAAGAACCATTCTTTGGTTGAGGCAATGGGGACTCTGAAAGCATGAGTCAGTCATCTCAAAGATATAAAGCCAGTAAACAGTAGACCTGTAATTTGAATCCACAGCTGGCTGATTCTGCAGTCCTGGTTCTTTCTGGCATTATGCGGCTCTCTTAACAAGGTCAAGGATGTCATCCTTACTACCCAGTGGTACCTCCACTTGCAAGGTTCTGATACATGCTTACTATTCTCAGGAAGACTGAGTGGCGCCAGATATAATCAGGCCTAATCAACAAGGTTTTCTAATAAAGAAAGACATTTATCTTAAAGAGGGGGACGTAACTATCAGAGTGCACAGCTTTGGCTATGCCACCATAAATACAGGCCAAAATTCACAATTGATAGCTAGAACAAAGAAACATCAATTTTTAAATTTTTTCTTTATATTTCTCTCATTGGGTTTCATTTAAAAATATAGAACATAATGTAGCATTTCATTCTTCTATAGCTATTTTACATTCGTGTCACATTCCCTCACAGCTTATAGACTGCTTGAGGGAAGGGACAATGCCTCCTTTTACATCCTATTACCACAAAATCTGGTTCAGATGAAACTATCACAGTCACTCTAACCAAGCCATCTAATAGACAATTGCAGTCACTTGAATGAGAAAATCTGAGACTAGCCAGTCCCCATTCAACCTACTAACTAACCAAACACAAATGTGTAAATGAACTCAGCTGACACCATAATGAACAGACGAAAGCTGTCCCAGCTGAGTCCTGTCCAAATTACCAACCTAGAGGAGTGACTACATCCCAGCTTTCTCTATGAAATCAATATTACCCTGATGCCAAAATGATACAAAGATGTTATAAGAAATAAACTATACAACAAAGTCTCTCATAAACATAGATGTAAAACTTCTAAATGAAATTTTAGAAATAAAATTCAACAATATATAAAACATGATAGTACATCATAACCAAGTGGGTTTATCTCAGGAATGCAAGTGTTTTTTAACATCAAAAATTGATCAATATAATTTACTATATTAATAAACTAATAAATGCCATGTGATCATCTCAATAAATAAAAAGAAAAGCATTTGAGAAAATCCAATAGCCATTCTTTATAAACATTTCCGGCAAGCTAAGAACAGAAGATAACTTTCTCAACCTGATGAAAGGTATCTAAGAAAAATCTTCAGTTAGCATAATATTAACGGTAAAATATTAAGGGCTTTTTCTGTAAGGTCAGGAAAAAGATGAGAATAACTTTCACAACTTGTATTCAGCATTATGCTGGAAGTTCTAGACAGTGTCATAAGGCAAGATGAAGAAAAAAAAGATCTCCAAATTAGTAAAAAAGAAGTAAAACTTCTTATTCACAGATGCCATTATCTTTTATGTAGAAAGTTCAATGTGATCTATAAAAAGGCTACTAGAATAAGTGAGTTTAGAAATATAGCAGAATGCAAGATTGATACACAAAAATTAATCGTATTTTTATATATTGGCAATGAACAATTTGAAATTGGAATTACCATATCATCAACATATGAAATATTTCGGGGTAAATCTGACAAGAGGTGTGAAAAACTGTTACCGGTGGAAGGTTTCTGAGCCAACATGGTACCCAAATATGCTAGTGGTGGTGAATCTGTATCTGTAAGGGTCTGCAGCAACCTCAAGTCTTGCCTCCTTAGAAGAAAGAATTTGAGGGGCATGAGACAGAAGGAGAGACTGGGGCAAGTTTTAGAACAAAAGTGAAAATTTATTAAGAAGCTTCAGCGCAGGAAGGAAATGAAGGAAAGTACACTTGGTAGAGGGCCAAGTAGGTGACTTGGGAGATCAAGTGTGCAGTTTGACCTTTCGACTTGGGGTGTTACATGGTGGCACACTTTTGGGGTCTTGCGTTACTTCTCCCCACTCGCCCCACTCCTGAGATCTTAGCGGGAAGCTGCTGATCACCAGTTTCAGCTGTTTTCTGTCTGTTAGGAGACTGCCTTTTCCTGGCGCCAGCTGTGGCCAATTATTACCTTAGCGAGACAGTTAACAGTCTATCACCTGATGGTTGCCTGACACTCCTGGTGTGTGTGTGTGTGTGTGTGTGTGTGGCCCTCTCCTGCTCTGCTCATACCTGATTAGCTACCTGCTGTAGCAAAACTTGTACACTGAAAACTGCTAAACACTGCTGAGAGAAACTAAAAAAGACTGAAAATAATGGAGACATAAACCTTGTTCATCAGTCAAAAAACCCAGTATTGTTGTTAATTGTCCCCATATTGCAATCCCCATAAAAATTCTGGAAGCCTTTTTTCAGAAGATGTTTATAAAATAATTCTTTTTTTTTTTTTTTTTGAGACGGAGTCTCACTCTGTCACCCAGGCTGGAGAGCAGTGGCGCAATCTCCGCTCACTGCAAGCTCCGCCTCCCGGGTTGAGGCCATTCTCCTGTCTCAGCCTCCCAAGTAGCTGGGACTATAGGCACCCGCCACCGCTCCCGGCTAATTTTTGTATTTTTAGTAGAGATGGGGAAAATAATTCTTAAATTCATATGACAATACAAAGGACCTAGAATAACCCAAATCACTTTGAAAAAGTTGAGGGGCTAACACTGCCTGACTTCAACACTTACGATGGTACAGTAATGAAGACAGTGTGATATTGTCATGAAGATCAACAATAGACCAATGGAATAGAAGATGACGTCCAGCAAATAAACCACACACAAGGACTACTGATTTTTTGACATAGTTGTAAAGCCAGTTTAGTGAGGAAAAGACATCTTTTTAATGAAATGTGCTGGAACAGTTGAGTATTATTAGGGGTTGAAGTGCGTCCCTCAGAAATTCATGTGTTGAAATCCTAACCCCCAGTAGTTCAGAATGTGACTGTATTTAGAGATAGTCTTTAAAAACATAATTAAGTTAAAATGAGGTCATTAGGGTGAGCTCTAATCCAATATGGCTGGTGTTCTTCAAGAGGAAGAGATTAGAACACAGACAGGTCCACAGAGGGAAGAGCATGTGAAGACACAGGGAGAAGACACCTGTCTTCTAGCCAAGGACAGAAGCCGCAGAAGAGACCAACCTCACTGACACTCTGATCTCCAGACTGCTAGCCTCTGTTGTTTAAGTTACCAGTCTGTGGTACTTTACGATGGCAACCCCAACCCTAGCTGCCAAAAAGTGATACAGGTATCTGTATACAGAAAAATAACTGTGACCTATACCTCACACCATGTTGAAAAATTTACTCTAGATGGATCACAGGTCTAAATGTAAAACTAAAAACTGTAAGAGTAAGAAAATTCTTTTTAGGTATGACACCAGAAACACAATTCATAGAAGAGCAAATTAATAGACTGAATTTCATGCAAATAAAAAATATCTGCCTTTGAATGATACCCTTAATGGAATTAAGTGACAAGCCACTGACTGGGAGAACACGCTTGTAAATCATATATCTCATAAGGCATTTGTATCTAGAATATATAAAAAAACTCTCAAAACCCAATAATAAGAAAACAAACAACCCAATTAAAAAGTGGGCAAAATATTTGAATAGACATGTCACCAAATAAGACATATGGATGGAAAATAAGGATGTGAAAAAATGCCCAACATCATTAGTCATATGAAAATGTGAATTAAAGTTGCAGTGAGGTATATTAGAATTGTTAAAACAAAACAAAACAAAACAAAACTCTGATCACATCAAGCATTGTTGAGGATATAAGGCAGTGGGAAGACAGGCACTGCTGCTGGCAATGTAAAATGGTACACATATTTTGGAAAGTAGCTTGATGATTTCTTCAATTTACATACTTAAACATACTTAATATACATCTGTCATAGAATTCAGCCCTTCCACTTCTAGGTATAGAAGCATTTGACTATACAAAGACTTGTATACAAATGTTCATAGCAATCTTATTTGTAATAGCCAAAAGTTGAAAACAACCTAAATGTTCTATAATAGATGAATGGATAAAAAACTTTATATAACCATACGATGGAATATTCAGCAATAAAAAAAAATGAATGAACTATTGATACATACTACAACATGGATGGATTCCAAAATAATTACATTAAGTGAAGGAGTCCAGGCAAAAGGAGTATATTCTGTACAATTCCATTTACATGATGTTCTAGAAAATGCAAGCTAATCTATAGTGATGGAAGCAGAACAGTAGTTCCTGGGGGTGTGTGGGGGAAAGGAGGGACAGGAGGGGAGGGAGGAAAGGAACATGAGGAAGCTTGTATGGAGGATGGATATGCTTCTTGTCTCGATTGGGATTGTGTTGATGCTTTCATGGGTGTGTACCTATGTCAAAACTTTTCAAATTCTATACCTTAAATATGTATTATTTATTTTATGTCAACTTCACCTCAGTGAAGCTGCTAACATAATGAAAAAATAAGTTGTTAGTGGTTGACAAGCCATTCTCCAGTCCTGTTTTACAAGTGATAAAACTGGCATAAAAATCAATAACATGTTTATTTGGCTTTTGTTTTTAACTGTCTGCTGTCAGTGGTTAGAGCTGAGAGGGGAAGGTGGATGTGTGGTTAGCACAGCTAAAACTTTAAGAAGGCTAACTGTATTTTTCAAGTAAATATTGCTTGTGGCACAAAATGTTTTCCTATTCTTGAAATAAAAGCATGATCCAGCTCTTAAAATTGCTGACTCTATCACTAGAGGTATTCAAACAATTCAGGCAATAATTGTCAGTGAGGCCAGTGAAATGGTACCATTACTTCTGGAGAGGAGTAGAGAATTCACCTAATTCAACCTCCTCATTTTATGGATGTGAAACTAGAGAAAGTTATTTTATCTTTCTGGTCCTGAGTCACACAGTTCATATGTAGCCATGTGTAGAAAAAAAATCCCAGATTTCTTTATTCTAGTGTAGTCTGTGGCACAATTATTAAAAACTTGTTCTCATGAGCCAGATGGACCTAGATTTAAAAATCTGTCTGTCTCCAACACTTGAAGTTATTTTGTGGCCTTAGTCATTATTATAATTCTTTTGCATTTTAATGAAATTTCTAAATGTTTTTAAAGTTGACAAAAAATTATATATTTATGGTCTACAACACGATGTTTTGAATATGTATACATTGTGAAATGGCTAAATCAATCTAACTGACATATCCATCACCTCATGTACTGATTTTTTTGTGTGTGGTGAGAACACTTAAGATCTGCTGTGTGAATGGGAGTTCATTCATGATTTGGCTTTCTGTTTGTCTGTTACTGGTGTATAAGAATGCTTGTGATTTTTGCACATTAATTTTGTATCCTGAGACTTTGCTGAAGTTTCTTATCAGCTTAAGGAGATTTTGGGCTGAGACGATGGGGTTTTCTAAATATACAGTCATGTCATCTGCAAACAGGGACAATTTGACTTCTTCTTTTCCTAACTGAATACCCTTTATTTCTTTCTCCTGCCTGATTGCCCTGGCCAGAACTTCCAACACTATGTTGAATAGGAGTGGTGAGAGAGGGCATCCCTGTCTTGTGCCAGTTTTCAAAGGGAATGCTTCCAGTTTTTGCCCATTCAGTATGATATTGGCTGTGGGTTTGTCATAAATAGCTCTTATTATTTTGAGATACGTTCCATCAATACCGAATTCATTGAGCGTTTTTAGCATGAATGGCTGTTGAATTTTTTCAAAGGCCTTTTCTGCATCTATTGAGATAATCATGCGGTTTTTATCTTTGGTTCTGTTTATATGCTGTATTACATTACTGGAAGCTTCGTTTCAGAGGGGCACTCGGCCGTATGAGGTGTAAGTTGGCCCCTACTGGGGAGTGCCTCCCAGTTAGGCTACTCAGGGGTCAGGGACCCACTTGAGGAGGCAGTCTGTCCATTCTCAGATCTCAAACTCCGTGCTGGGAGATCCACTTCTGTCTTCAAAGCTGTCAGAGAGGGACGTTTAAGTCTGTAGAAGTTTCTGCTGCCTTTTGTCCAGCTATGCCCTGCCCCCAGAGGTGGAGTCTACAGAGGCAGGCCTCCTTCAGCTGCGGTGGGCTCCACCCAGTTCTAGCTTCCTGGCTGCTTTGTTTACCTACTCAAGCCTCAGCAATGGTGGGCGCCCATCCGCCAGCCTCACTGCCGCCTTGCAGTTAGATCTCAGACTGCTGTGCTAAAAGTGCACGAGCCTCTGTGGTCGTGGGACCCTTTGAGCCAGGTGTGGGATATAATCTCCTGGTGTGCCATTTGCTAAGAGGGTTGGAAAAGCACAGTATTAGGGTGGGAGCGACCCGATTTTCCAGGTGCTGTCTGTTATGGCTTCCCTTAGCTAGGAAAGGGAATTCCTTAATCCCTTGTGCTTCCCAGGTGAGGCAATGCCTCGCCCTACTTCAGCTCATGCTCCCTGGGCTGCACCCACTGTCCTGCACCCACTGTCTGACAGGCCCCAGTGAGATGAACCCGGTATCTCAGTTGGAAATGCAGAAATCACCCGTCTTCTGTGTGGCTCATGCTGGAAGCTGTGGACTGGAGCTGTTCTTATTTGGCCATCTTGGAACGTCCCTGGCCCTAACTTTCTTACATTGTATGAAGGCTGAGAGAGGTGAGGAAGCTGCAAAAGAAAAGTTTGAAGTTAGGAGAGGTGGATTCATTAGGTTTAAGAAAAAAAGCCATCTCTTTAACATAAAATTGCAAGGTGAAGCAGCAACTGTTGGTGTACAACCTGCAGGAGGTTATTCATAAGATCTAACTAAGATCATTTATGAAGGCGGTTACACTAAAAAACAGATTTTTAATGGAGACAAAATAGCTTTCCATTGGAAGAATATGCCATCTAGGCTTTTCATAGCTACAGAGAGGTCAATGCTCAGCTTTGAAGCTTCAAAGGACAGCCTGACTGTTTTGATAGGGGCTAATGCAGCTGATGATTTTAAGTTGGAGCCAATGCTCATTTACCGTTCTGAAAATTCTAGGGTGCTTAAGAATTATGCTAAACCAACTCTTCCTGTGTTCTAGAAATGGAACAACAAAGCCTGAATGACAGCACACCTCTTTATGGCAGGCTTTTCTGAATATTTTAAGCCTATTGTTGAGACCTACTGCTCAGAAAAAAATATTCCTTTCAGAGTATTACTGCTCATTGACAATGCACCTGGCCACCCCAGAGCTCTGATAGAGAGCAAATGACAAGAAATTGCTGGGTGCTGTGGCTCATGCCTGTAATCCTAGCACTTCGGGAGGCTGAGACTGGTGAATCTGCTGAGTCCAGGAGTTTGAGAACAGCCTGGGCAACATGGTGAAACCCCATCTCTACTAAAACACAAAAATTAGCTGGGCATGGTGGCACAGGCCTTTAGTCCCAGCTACTCTGGAGGCTGAGGGGGAAGGACCACCTGAACCTGGGGAGGTCAAGGCTGTGGTGAGCTGACATCATGCCAGAGTGATACCCCATCTCAAAAAAAAGAAAAAAAAGAATTTACAATATTACATCAACTTTGTTGATAAAGCAGCAACAGTGTTTGAGAGAACTGACTTTGATTTTGACAAAAGTTCTACTGTGGGTCAAGTGCTATCGAACAGCAGAGAAATCTTTCATGATAGCCAATCTTTAAACTTTATTGTCTTATTTTAAGAAATTGCCATAGTCACCCTAAACTTCCTCACCTACCACCCTGATTAGTCAGCAACCATCAACACGGAGGCAAGAACCTCCACCAGCAAAAAGATTATGACTTGCTGAAGGTACAGATAATTCAGCAATAAGGCATTTTTAGATTAAGGTATGTATGTTGTTTTCTCAGATATAACGCTATTACACACTTAATAGACTACAGTGTAATGTAAACTTAACTTTCATATGCACTGGGAAGCCAAAAAATGTGTATGATTGGCTTTATTGCAGTGATCTGGAACAGAATCTGCAATATCTCCGAGGTCTGTCTGTACCTGTCGGCCGTTTGTGTGTCGTGTGTCTTCTTTTGAGAAGTGTCTATATAAGTCTTCTGCTCATTTTAAAATCAGGTTATTTGTGTGTGTATTTTTGCTACTGAGTTGAGTTTTATATATACTTTGAATGTCAATCCTTTTCAAATGTGTAACTTGCCAATATTTTCTCCCGTTTCATAAGTCATTGCTTCACTCTGTGGATTGTTTCTTTTGCTGTGCAGAAAGTTTTTACTTTGATGGGATCCCATTTGTCTACTTTTGCTTTGTTGCCTGTGCTTCTAGGGTCCATTCATATAATTTCTGTTTTGTAAACTGGAAGTAAGAGCAACTGGGTTATTTGGACAATCCATGGGATGGCTGTAATGATCAGATGAGATCATATTGCAAAACCCTCAGTGCAGTGAATGAGGCCACAGCACATAGCGCTTGATAAATGAGGGTTACCATCGCCAATATGATTATTATTTTATTCCCACTCCTACCATGGCATTAACTGCCCCCCTTTAGTCTAGTCTACATCTATCAGTAACCTGCCTTTAAAGTTTCTTCCGTGTATTTTCTTTTCAAGCATACTCTGGAGCCTGTTTTCTCAGTTTGACTTCCACGTCTGAGTCACAATTACTCCCTTTAAAAAGTCTCTCCCATTTGCACCCACACCATTATTTCCTGAGCTTCTGCACTTCCTCGCCGGCCTGTGAGTTGTGTTCATTAGATGCTAAATTACTGCCACTGGGAAGTGACAAATGACAGTTTGCAACCTTTTTACCACCATAAAGCTCATGCAATAAAACGAAAAAGAGCTATAGAAAAGCAAGGTTTGTGGAAACATAAGGAATATATGTCTGCTTCAGGTAGTTTATCTAAGTGGCAGGATTCAGTGAGTTAATGCTTAAGGAAGAAGACAGCTTCAGCTAAGAAAATGAAATATTTAGGGACATAGATCTGTCACCATTGCTTGCCATGTAAAGCAGTGAATTTGTTACTTGTGAATGGAACTGCATTAAGCTCATATTGAAACATTACCCAGAGCAGTGATTTTGTTAATAAAGATATAGGCCTCATGTTGGCTGTCAAATGTTTCCTTCTCATTCTTGGAACCCTTTCAAACAGCCTCCTGACTGTGGGCCATGGTCTTCCTGGAGCCCTATTCCCTGAAATGATTTGACAAATACAGTATATTCACCTGCATTTCAGAGCCAGGGTGACTGCTCTGAGCTGAGCCCCAGGGCTTTTCTGTGACAACTTGAGGTCTGAGTTTCTGTACTTCTTGTGAAGCAGGGAACAGAGAGGTAGAAATCTCAGGATTTCAGAGCAGAAACAAAGCTGTGCCTTGTAGTGGGAAAATTATCCAGGTACCCATCCTGCCTCTTCCCTCTCCTCGTCATAGCCAAACATGTCTAGAGAGTGTCGTCTACCACTGTCCTTGCATTCTACTCTAGATATTCTCAGAAACATAATCAATGATCTCCATGTTCTGGAATGAATGAATATTTTTTAGTCCTTCTCTACCTTGACTCATTGGCAGAATTTTTCCCTGTTGACTGATTTCTTCTGTTCTTGGTTTCCATGACTCCATGCAACCCTAGTTATCCTTTTATCTCTCTTCCTACTCCTTTTTTTGGGTCTCCTTTTCAGGTTTAACTTCCTCCAAACTCAGCCATGAAGTGTTGGTTGTCTTTGAGAGTCAGCCCTAGGCCCTGATCTTTTCTCACATTTTGCAGGTGCCCCCAAAACTCTGACCACATCCATTGATTCAACTACCAAATGTGTGCAGGTCGTTCACACTCCTCCCCTCTGTGCTGTGGACTCTGTTAACCTACTGACCCACTGGACCCATCACCATTGGATGTCTCGAAGCCATCACAAACTCAAAATGTCCAGGTTCAAATAATCAGTCTTTTTCCCCAAACACCCAGCTCCACTACTGATGAGTAAGAAACTTAGAAACTTTTTCTCAACAGCTGCCTCTTCTTACATTTCATGTCCAGTTCATCAGCAGGTCGTGTTTATCTTATCTCTTACTATTGCTCAAACCTCTCTACCTCTTTCCATCTGTAACCCTTGGCACAGAACCTTGCATATGGAACTCAATAAATAATTGATGCATGAATGAGTGAATCTCCATCTCTGGGCTCTGGCCAGAACAGCTTCCTGAGAGCAGCATCTCTCGATATGGGTTGTGCCAACCTGTGTTCCCTCTATCTAAACAGTTCTCTATATTATAACACAAAAGATCTCTCCAAAACAGCGAATCTGATCACATCATTCTCCTTTTCCCAGCTTAAAGCACTTCAGTGGTTTCTCATCACCCATAGGAGAATAAAAATTTGCAACATGTCTCCTAAGGGCCTGTGTAGGTTTTTTTTTTCCCCCACTGCCTCTCCCGCCAGCTTCAACTCACACTACATTCCCCCTTCTCTTTCTGCTTCAAGCACACCCACCACACCATTCTGCTCTGCCCCTCACTCATGCCACACTCCTTCCTGCCCTCAAAACTTCTACCTGATCCTCTCCCACACTAATGACCTCCTAGTTAACTGGTACTCATCCTCCAGATCCTGACTCATGAGGTTCAGGTCAATTATGTCCTCAAAGTCCCTCACCTCAACCTCTCATAACACTGTGTACCTCTGAGAGTAGTAACTGCATTTTTAAAAATGTGTGTAATTATTGATTAATGTCTGTCTCCTTGTCTCCTCCCAGAGTGTCAGCTCTATGTTGGCAGGAACAATATCTTTTTTTTTTTTTTTTTTAATTTAACTTTAAGTTTTGGGATACACATGGTGAACGTGCAGGTTTGTTACACAGGTATACATGTGCCATTGTGGTTCGCTGCACCATTGACCCATCATCTAGGTTCCCTCCCCTTGCCCCCCACCCCTCAACAGGCCCCGTGTGTGTTGTTTCCCTCCTTGTGTCCATGTATTCTCAATGTTCAACTCCCACTTAGGAGTGAGAACATGTGGAGTTAGGAACTATATCTTGCTAGGTTCTCTGCTGTCTTCTTGGAACCCTAGATCCTTGATATCTAAGAAGTTACTACTATTTCTTAGATACATTGGCTAATTTCAAACCAGGAGCCTTGGTAAATCAGGTCTTGGCTTTGCCTCTAATTGCCATGACGGCCTTAGGAATAAAGGAATGTTGCTTGGATCAAATACATTCTGTCTTTCATATTCAGATTTATTTATTTGTACAAAGCAAAGATCTTGCCCATTGAGGGACTCAATCCATTTGCTGATAAATCCTTTAAGTGGAAGTGTCATATTTTTTTTTTAATTTGTTTTGTTTTGAGGTGGAGTCTCACTCTGTCGCCCAGGCTGGAGTGCAGTGGCGCAATCTCGGCTCACTGCAACCGCCGCCTCCCAGGTTCAAGTGATTTTCCTGCCTAAGTCTCCCAAGTAGCTGGGACTACAGGCGCCCACCACCACACCTGGCTAATTTTTGTATTTTTAGTAGACATAGGGTTTCACTATGTTGGCCAGAGCTGGTCTCGAACTCCTGACCTCGTGATCCTCCGTCCACCTCGGCCTCCCAAAGTGCTGGGATTACAGGAGTGAGTTAAAAGCTTGGGTCTAGGAAATTAGCAGCACTCAACTGCTTCAACCTAATTTCCTAAAATCATCTTATTAGCTGCAGTAAATGCTTAAGGGTGCAGATTTTACCTCACCACTTTGTATGAGGAACCTACTCAGAGAAGGATAGCAGCTTGTGTTCTTCTGGGGCTGCAGAGATAAAGCAAGTGCACAGCTTATCACACTCAGGGATCCCTGAGATTGCCCTGGTTGCTCTATGGATTAAGACAGCACTGGAATCTGTAGTCTCCCTCTTCTGAATTCTTTATGTTTTGTAGCACTTACTTCCAGAACCAGAGGGCCCATAATAATAATTGAGAATTGCTAACAATTACAATACATTTTCATAAGCTTTGTCATCTTTTACCTTTGTGACAGCTGATCTGTAGGGGTTGGTTTTATTCTCATTTTTTATAGTAGGAAATTGAGATTACAGAAGGCAAGCGTCCCATATTCTGTGATTCCTCTTGTAAGCTTAGTTTCAAACACAGCTTTTCTGACTCTAAAACTAATGATTTTTCTATTACATTTTAAAAATTACTTGTTTTAAGTTTCCATATTGTTATGGACTGACTTGTATCTCCCCACAATTTCATATGTTGAAGCCCTAACTTGCCATGTGGCTCTATTTGAAGATAGGACCTTTACGGAGGTAATTCAGGTTAAATGCGGTCATGAGGGTGGAGTCCTAATCCAACAGAACTGGTGCCCTTATAGGAGGAACAGGCATCAAAGATCTCTCTCTGTCTCTCCCCTGCAAGCTCAGAGGGAATGCCATGTGAGGGACACAGCAAGAAAGCAGGTGTCTGCAAGCCAGTAGGAGAGGCCTCACCACATACAACCATGATGACACCTTGATCTTGGACTTCTAGCCCCCAGAAATGTAAGAAAATAAATGACTGTTATGTCAGCCACACATATTGTTATGGCAGCCTGAACAGACTAAGACGCTTGTCAAGTCAGACTACCGCACAAGAGGATGGGGTGGTTATCAAACTGGTGACAAGGCAAGGGAATCCAAAGCCTCCTTATTAAAGAAAGACAACCCTAGATAGAGTCTCTAGTGAGCATAAGGCATGGAGTTTCCTCTCATTCTAGCGAAGAGATGGGTAATTCACTGTTGGGTGCAGTAGCTCTGGGCCTAAAGGAATGAACTGAATCCTGGATCCATTCAGATGTTTCTGGACCACCAAGGCTCCCTATATTTTGTATCCCCTATAATTAAGCAGAAGGTGGCTCTAAATAAATATGGCACATGATTAAACTGTAGAGACATATAATAAAGCAGCAAAGCTAAGATCTGCTATTTAAAATCATAAGATTAACTGAAACCAACCTTTCCTTGGAAACACAACAGAAAGATATGTTGACTCTTCACCTACATTGCAGAGATAAAACGATGGACTGTCAGATGCACAGGTGTAACCTATGAGCAGCAGCCGGCCAGGCTCTGAGCCTGCTTCTCTCGCTGCTGACCTCCTGTTTCCCTCGGCTCCTCTGGCAGGGGAACTCTTTCAGGATGGACAGTGGCCTTGTCTGACAGCTGCATCATCTTTGATGAGTAATACCCTCCATCATTTTCAAGGAATGGCAGCCAAACAAAGAAAATAAATCTCGAGAAGCCTGGGACAACACACCCCTGGGTAAGTGAAAAGCTTTTCCTGGCCTCAGAGCTGCCTTTGATTGCGTTTGCTGCGTTCACGAATTCCACCTCTGTCAAGAGCCATTGCGGGTGGAACAGCAGCTATAAAATACTCACTCCCGGGGAAGAAACTGAAAAGCATCTTTCTGGGTTACCCATTAACCTCACACCACACAGGCCTGTGGATAAAAGAATGCTTATCGATTTATGGGATTTCTCATGGAGAAGAGAATGCCCCCACAAGGCCACAGGTGGTACTATTAATACAATTCACCCAATTCTCTCTAGTGTTACATAAAAAGCTAACCAGGCACATTCCTGCGAAATCAAAGGTAGTTAGGTTAAAAAATTTTTTTTTTTCAAAACTACACTTTATTTACTAGAACAGTTTTGGACTTAAAGAGACATTGCAAAGATAGTGCAGAGAGTTCCCATATATCTATATCACACCCAGTTTCCTCTATTAATAACCTCTTACTTTAGTAGGATTTATTTATGGTAGTTAGTGAACCAATATTGATATGTTATTATTAACTAAATACTACAACTTCATTCAGATTTCCTCATTTTTTACTTAATATCCTTTTCTGTCCCAGGACCTATTATAAATACCACATTTAATTGTCATGTCCCCTTATGCTTCTGTTGGCTGGCCAATTTCTCAGACTTCCCATATTTTTGATGGCCTTGAATGTTTTGAGGTGGGCTGGTTAGGAATTTTGTCCCTCAGTTTGGTTTGTTTGATGCTTTTCTCATAAGTTGTCAAGTTTCTCTATGGTGAAGTTATTCTTCTTCCTTTCCATACTGTACTCATTGGATGGGAGTCACTTTGCACACTCTCCCATTAAGGAGTGAGGATCTGTGCTCAAACTTACAAGAATGAAGTGATTTAGTTTTTATAAACTGAATTCCTTTTATAATCGAGGACAACTTGCTAATTGAGAAAAGCCTGAAGTGAATCCTTTGGAAACCCAAGATTCCTCTTATTCTGTGAATAAGAAAAAGTGCTCAGAAAAGTGTTGACTAACTAGTAAAAGTCCAGATTTTCATTTTGGAGTGGGGGTGCTCCCAGCTTTCCTTCAGAGCAGCTCTGCTCATTCTTATGCATATAATTCTTTACTTTAAGTGGTGATTATTAGTTTTGTTTTAGGGTCAGCATTTTCCCCCCCCGACATGCAGTTCATTTTGGCCTTTCTATTAATACATGCAGTATTAGATGTGGTGACTGTAATATTCCAGACTATGTCTAGGTGATGCAGGTGAACCTCATCATTGGAGCTCAGCTCCAGAGGGTTCTTGGCTTTGTGCTGGAAAGAATTCAAGAGCAAGCAGATGGAGCAAAGCAAAGCAACTTTATTAGAGCAACAGAGTATAGGAAAATGGCTGCTACACAGAGTGGTAGCAACAGCCCTCGTGGATTGCTGGCTAACTATATTTATGGCTATTCCCTTATTATATGTTAAATAAGGGATGAGTTATTTGTGAGTTTTCTGGAAAAGAGTGTGTAGTTCCCAGAACTGAGGGTTCCTCCCCTTTTAAAAGCATATAGAGTAACTTCTTAGAGTTACCATGGCACTTGTAAACTGTCATGGCACTGGTGGGAGTTTCTTTTTGCATTTTAATGCATTATTAAATTATTTAAATATAATGAGCAATGAGGACAACTGGCAGTCACTTTTGTTGTCTTCTTGGTTTTAGCTGGTTTTGGCCTGTTTCTTTGCTGCATCCTGTTTTGATCAGATCCTGTTTTGATCAGCAGGCTCTTGTGACCAGAGCTTGGAAAACAAGGCTGATCTCCTACCTCTCCAGGGAAAATGGAGGATAAATGAAGCCAGTTAGTGCCTGATGTGTCACTGCCTTGCAGATGAACAAAGCACCATTGTAACCATGTCATCACAAATATACCACATGCCAGGACACACATTAGAGATGGCAGTGGAGAGTTATGAACAAGCCATGCAAAGTAGGATCATTTCTCCTGTGACAGAGAGTTTATCTTTTATAATATTTGTTTGTAGTAGGAGAAGAGTAAACATGAAAAAGAAAAATAAAGCTTTCAGCAGAATGATCATTTCTGAATTATTGTGCTATGCCTAAAATCTAAATAGATTGCAGGCTATATTTCAAAATAGAAAGGAACTGTAGTTTCTTTTTTTAAAAAATTATAAAATGTTGTTGGCATATAAAAATGATTTTTACTAAAATGAGCTCCATTTTCTGTATCTCACTGTGAGAGGAATGAGGGGCACGTTATAAAAAAATCCCTAGTAGTCAAACAATTGCACAAAGCCTTCTCTGTTACTTTCCTACATTCAACTCTTTCAACTGCTGAGTCTTCCCTTGCCTTTATTTTAAAGAACATGTTAAGATACTATGTTCTACATTTGTCCGTGTAGGTTGAACAAAGCAGGAAATACTGCCTATTCTGCTAAAAGTCATATATAGGTCAGTAAGTTATTTGCTACAAAGTTACAATAATTTCCTTGCTGCAGGCAGCAACTGCATAGGGAAGAGAGAAGCTGGTGCTTGAGTGTCAGTTGCAGATGCATCTTGGTGACCCCCTTCTTTCCCGACCGCGTGCTCCATGTCATCAGCTGCTTTGTGGCAGCAGCCTTCTTGTTTGCTCACTTTGGGCAGTAGGTGGTTATAAAGCTGGCTCATGTGAAGCTGCTCCTGCATCTGGGATTGATTGCGGGCCTTCCTGCCTCCCTAGCTTGGGTGAAATTCCTCCTTTTACAAGCTTCCATAATACCTTGAACTTCTTCCTATCATATTACATTTAACAATCGTGAGTATTGTTTTATATATATATATATACACACACACACACATATATACATATATATATATGTGTATATATATATGAAAGGGAGTTTATTAAGGACAATCGACGCACATGATCATAACATAAAGTCCCACAATAGGCAAGCTGAGGAGCAAGGAAATCAGTGGTGGATCAGTCCAAGTCCAAAAACCTCGAAAGTAGGGAAACTGACGGTGTAGCCTTCAGTCTGTGGCCAAAGGCCTAAGAGCCTTTGGCAAACCACTGGTGTAAATCCAGCAGTCCAAAAGCTGAAGAACTTGGTAGTCTAATGTTTGAGGGCAGGAAGCATCCAGCATGGGAGAAAGATGAAGGTTGGAAGACTCACCAAGTCAAGTCCTTCTACATTCTTCTGCCTGCTTTATTCTAGCCACACTGGCAGCTGATTATACGGTTCCCAACCATATTGAGGGTAGGTCTGCCTCTGGAATCCACTGACTCAAACGTTCATCTCCTTGGGCAGCACCCTCACAGACACACCCGGGAGCAATACTTTGCATCCTTCAGTGCAATCAAGTTGACAGTATTAACCATCACAAGTGGACATAGTTGCAACTGAGAATCTGAATTCCCCAGTCCCTCTGAGCCTCCCTTGCTGGAAGATGTGCCCTTCCTTTCTGTCTGAGGAGTCTAGCTTTCCCTTACTGGAAGAGCTTGTAATAATCTTACCAATTCCTTCTGTTAAATTCATTCTATTGAAACAGAATATGATTACTATTTTCCCAGCTGGACTCTGAATGATGCACCATCATGAAATATCATTGTATTCTCCTTGAAAATAGTTTCCTTGGCTGAGAAAAATTAATAATAATAATTATTATTAATCATTAGTCTACATATTGAGTGGGTTTTATTTCTACCTTCCCACTCACCAGATTACACCCATGAATTTTTAGTTCACACTTTGAAAAGAGCTTAGTACATTGGAATTTTCCCTTCAGATTTCTTAAATGAGGAGACCATGTTTAGATATTATAATGACATCTATTCAGAAGTAGTTGGTTGATGTGCTAATGACATCTCACAGTTTATAGTTTCTTGTCCCCTCATATCTTTTCATCCTCTGATTTGTAGCAGTAATACCAACTGCTGGTGAAGCAAACAAGTTAAAACCAAGCTTTGGTGTTTACCTGCCCCTAAACCCAGAATTTCCCCTGTGTCTCCTACCACTGACATTATAGTCATGCAAACCTCCAAATTAGGTTTAGCTTCTTCTTAACAATGAACTACCAAATTTTATTCAGTTTAGAAAATATTCATTGAGACCATTCAATAAGCTCCCACTACCTCATAGTTTTTCAAATTCACATATAATATTTTACATATTTATGGAGTAAATGTGATTGTTACATGCATAGAATGTATAACGATTGAGTCAGGGTATTTGGAGTATTCATCACCATGAGTGTTCATCATATTTATGTGTTGATATCATTTCAAGTTTTCTAGTTACTTTAAATATACATAATATTGTTGCTAAGTATACTCATCCTAGTCTACTATCAAACATTAGAATTTATTTCATCTGACTGTATGTCTGTACTCGTAACTAACCTCTACTCATTCACCCGCTCCTTACCAACCCTTCTGAGCGTCTGGTATGTATCATTCTATTTTCTACGTCTGTGAGATCAACTTTTTCACCTTCCACATATGAGTGAGAATAAGTGGTATCTGTCTTTCTGTGCCTAAATCATTTCACTTAACATAATGACCTCCTGTTCCATCCATGTTGCTGCAAATGACATAATTTCATTCATTTTGTGGCTGAATAGTGTTCCATTGTATACATATACCACATTTTCATTATCCATTCATCTGCTGATTGACATTTAGGTTGGTTGTATATCTTTGCTATTGTGAACAGCATTGTGATAAACATGCAAGGGTAACTATTCCTTGAAACAATCCCTTTAATTGATTTCCTTTCCTTTGGATAGCTACCCAGTATTTTGATTGCTTGTTTGAATGGTAGTTCTATTTTTCATTTTTTGAGAAGTCTCCATACTGTTTTTCTTAGTGTTTGTACTAATTTACATTCCCAGAAACAGTGTATAAGAATTCCCTTTTACCTGCATCCTTGCCACCGTATGTTATTTTTTTTGGTGTTTTTGACCATAGCCATTCTGAGGTGAGATGATAGATATATCAGTGTGGTTTTGATGTGCATTTCCCTGAGGATTAGTGATGTTGAAAATTTTTCCATATACCCGTTGGCCATTTATATGGTTTTTTTCCCTTGAGAAATGTCTATTCATGTTCTTTGCCCATTTTTAAATGTGTGTGTGTGTGTGTATATATGTGTGTGTGTGTGTGTGTGTGTGTGTATATATATATATATATTTTACTGTTGAGTTCTTTGAGTTTGTTGTATATTCTGGATATTAGTCCCTTGTTGAATGAGTAATTTGAAAATTTTTTTTTCATTCACAAGGTTGTCTCTTCACTCTATTGATTGTTTCTTTTGCTGTGCAGAAGGTTTTTAGTTTAATGTAGTCCCATTTGTCTATTTTTTGTTTTTGTTACCTGTGCTCTTGAGGTCTTAGCCATCAAATCTTTTCCAAGACCAATATCCTGAAGAGGTTTCCCTATGTTTTCTTCTAGTAGTTTTATAGTTTGGGTCTTACATTTAAGTGTTTAATTTATCTTGTCAACTTTCTTTTTTTTTTGTTTGTTTTTTTTTTGTTTTTTTTGTTTTTTTTTATTATTGTACTTTAAGTTCTAGGGTACATGTGCATAACGTGCAGGTTTGTTACATATGTATACTTGTGCCATGTTGGTGTGCTGCACCCATCAACTCGTCAGCACCCATCAATTCATCATTTATATCACGTATAACTCCCCAATGCAATCCCTCCCCCCTCCCTCAACTTTCATATATAGTGAAACTCAGGGTTCCAATTTTATTCTTCTGCATATGGTTATTCAGTTTTTCCATTTATTGAAGAGGGTGTATGTTCTGGGTGGCTTTGTCAAAGATCAGTTGGAAGTAAATATGTGGATTACTTCTGGGTTCTCTATTCTGTTTCATTGGTCTATATGTCCATTTTTGTACCAATACCATGCTGTTTTTGTTACTATAGCCTTGTAGTATGTTTTGAAGTCAGGTAGTGTGATGCCCCCAGGTTTTTCCTTTGCACTCAGGATTGCTTTGGCTATTCAGACTCCTTTTTGGTTTTATAAGAATTTTAGGATTGTTTTTCTATATCTGTGAAAAATGACGTTGGTATTTTGGTAGGAACTGCATTGAATCTGTAGATTGCTTTGGACCATAGGCTCACTTTAATAATATTAATTCTTCTGATCCATGGGCATGGGATGTCTTTTAGATCTTTCACCTCCTTGATTAAATTTATTCCTAGGTATACATATTTTGTAGCTATTGTAAATGAAATTGCCCTCTTGATTTCTTTTTCAGCTATTTTATTATTGGTATGGAAACACTACTTTTTGTTTTGTTTTGTTTTTGAGATGCAGTTTTTGCTCTTGCTGCCCAGGCTGGGGACCAATGGCACAATCTCGGCTTACCACAACCTTTTCCTCCCGGGTTCAAGCAATTCTCCTGCCTCAGCCTCCCCAGTTGTTGGGATTACAGGATTACAGGCATGTGCCACCATGCCTGGCTAATTTTGTATTTTTAGAGAGATGGAGTTTCTCCATGTTAATTAGGCTGGTCTTGAATTCCCGACCTCATGTGATCCACCAGCCTCGGCCTCCCAAAGTGCTAGGATTACAGGCATGAACCACCACACTCAGCCCCGGCCCTGACCTATTTATTTGGAAATACTGTTTATTTCCATATGTTGGTTTTTTATCCTGCGACTTTACTGAATTTGTTTATCAGTTCTAAGAGTTTCTTGGTAAAGTCTTTTGTTTTTTCTAGATATAAGATCATGTCTCCTGCAAAGACGAAAAATTTGACTTCCTGCTTTCCTGCTTGAATTCATTTCATTTCTTTCCCTTGCCTGATTTCTCTGGCCAGAACTTCCAGTACTATGCTGAATAGGAATGGTGGAAGTGGGCATCCTTGTCTTTTTTCAGTTCTTAGAGGAAAAGTTTTCAACTTTTTCCCATTCAGTGGGATGTTAGCTGTGAGTTTGTTGTATATTGTCTTCATTATTTTGAGATACGGTCCCTCTATGCCTAGCTAATTGAGGGTTTTTATCATGAAGTGATATTGAATTTTGTCAAATGCTTTTTTGTGTCTTTTGATATGATCGTATGGTTTTTGTCTTTCATTTTGTTGATGCAATGTATTATGTTTATTTATTTATGTATGCTGAATCATCTTTGCATCCCTGGGATAAAACCCACTTGATCACAGTGTGTTACCTTTTTGATGCATTGTTGAATTCAGTTTGCTAGTATTTTGTTGAAGAATCTTAGGTCTATGTTCATCAGAGTGAGTCTGTAATTCTCTTTTTTCATTTTGTTTTTGTCTGGTTTTGGTATCTGGGTAATGATTGCCTTCTGCGTGAGTTAGGGAGAATTCCTTTATCTTCAATTTGTGTGAATATTTTGAGGATTGGTATTAGTTCTTTATGTATGTTTGGTAGACTTCAGGAGTAAATCCAACTGGCCGGGGCCTTTTTTCTTGGGAGATCTTTTACTACAGATTCAATCTTGCTACTCAGTTTTGATCTGTTCAAGTTTGCTATTTATTCCTGATGCAATCCTGGCAGGTTGTATGTTTCCAGGAATTTATCTATTTCCTCTGGGTTTTTTTGTTTGTTAATGTATAATTGTTCATAGTAATCTCTGATGATCTTCTATATTTCTGTAGTATCCGTTATCTCCTTTTTTCATTTCTGATTTTGTTTATTTGGATCTCTTCTCTAATTTTCTTGGTTATCTAGTTAGCAGTTTATCAATTTCATTTATGTTTTTGAAGAACTTTTTGTTTTGTTGATACCCCCTCCCCTGCCACTTTTTTTTTTTTTTTGAAATAGTCTCATTCTGTCAACCAGGCTGCAGTACAGTGGTGTGATCTTGGCTCACTGCAACATCCACCTCTCCAGTTCAAGTGATTCTTGTGCCTCAGCCTCCTGAGTAGCTGGGATTACAGGCATGTGCCAAAATGCCTGGATACTTTTTATATATTTAGCAGAAACAGGGTTTCACCATGTTGGCCAGGCTTGTGTTGAACTCCTGATCTCAAGTGATCTGCCCTCCTCAGCCTCCCAAAGTGCTGGGATTACAGGCGTGAGCCACCATGCCTGGCCTGATCCTGTCTGTTTTTTTTTAGTCTTTATTTCATTTATTGCAGCTCTGATCTTTCTTTCTTCATTCCCTCCCTTTCTCCCCTCTTCCCTTCCTTCGCTCCCCTCTTCCTTCCTTCCCTCATCCGACCCTTCCTTCCTTATTTCCTTCCATTATTTGTTTGAGGCAGGGTCTTGCTCTGTCATCCAGGTTGGAGTGTAATAGTGGCACAATCACAGCTCACTGCAGCCTTGACTTCCTGGACTCAAGCAGTCCTCCTGCCTCAGGCTCCCGAGTAACCTTGTCTACAGGTACGTACCACCATGCCCAGCTAATTAAAAACCAGCCTGGTCAACATGGTGAAACCCCATCTCTATTAAAAATACAAAAATTAGCCAGGCGTGGTGGGTGCCTGTAATCCCAGCTACTTGGGAGGCTGAGGCAGGAGAATCGCTTGAGCCGGGAGGTGGAGGTTGTAGTGAGCAGAGACTGCACCACTGCACTCCAGCCTGGGTGACAGAGCGAGATTCTATCCTAAAAAAAAAAAAAATTGTACAGATGTGCTCTGATCTTTAATATCTTTTTCCTTCTGCCAATTTTGGATTTGGTTTGTTCTTACTTTTTTAGTTTCTTGAGGTGAATTATTAGATTGTTTATTTTGAAATCTTTTTTTTTTTTGATTAGGTGTTTATTGCTATAACCTTGTGTAGCACTGCTTTCGTTGTGTTGCACAGGTTTTGGTATGTTGTAGTTTCATTTTTGTTTGTTCAAGAAATTTTTGGATTTCTATCTTAATTTCTTCATTGGTCTAATGGTTGTGTGGGAGCATGTTGTTTAATTTCTATGTATTTTACAGTTTTGAGAGTTCCTTTGGTATTGATTTATAGTTTTATTCTGCTGTGGTTTATTAAGATGCTTGATATAATTTTGATTTTTAAAAATTTGCTGAGACTCGTTTTGTGACTTAACATGTGGTCAGTTCTGGAGAATGTTCCGTGTGCTGATGCAAATAATGTATATTTTGCGATTGTTGGATAGAATGTTCTTCAGGTGTTTGTTGAGCGCATTTGATCTGAAGTTCAGTGTACATCTAATGTGTTTTTCTTTATTTTCTGTCTAAATGATCTGTCTAATGCTGAGAGTGTTGTGTTGGAGTCTATCTCTTTATTTAGATCTACTAATATTTGCTTTATGAATCTGGGTACTCCAGTGTTTAGTACATATATATTTAGAATTTGTATATCCTCTTTCTGAATCTATCCCTTTCTCTTTGTATAAAACCATCTTTGTCTTTATAATTTTTATTTATTTTTTACTGTTTTTGGCTTAAAGTCTGTTTTATGTAAGTGTAGCTACTCCTGCTCACTTTTGGTTTCTATTTGTGTGGAATATCTTTTTCTATCCCTTTACTTTTGATTTATATGTGTCTTTATAGATAAAGTGTATTTTATAGGCAACATACAGTTAGATCATGGTGTTTTTTTTAAATTCATTCAGCCAGTGTATATCTTTTTAAGTGGAGAATTTAATCAGTTTTCATTCAGAATTATTATTGTTATATTGATATGTGAGGTTTTGTTTGTCTCATACTGTTAGTTATTTCCTGGTTGTTTTGCATATTTTTCTTTGTTTCTTTCTTTTTCTTATTGCTTGTCCTGTGGTTTGCTGGTTTTCTGTGGTGCTATCATTTGAGTCTTTTACTCATTTCTGTGTTTGCTTTACCGGCAAGTTTTATACTTTCATGTGTTTCTGTGATACTCATTCTTTCACTTTTTAGGTTTAGGACTTCCTTGAGCATTTCTTGCAAGGACAGTCTTGTGGCGATGAATTTCCTCAGCATTTGCATGTATTGGAAAAGCTTTATTTTGCCTCCGTTGATGAGGGATAATTTTACTGGATATAGTATCCCTGGGTGGCAGTTGTTTTGTTTTGTTTTTTTTTTTCCCCAGCACTTTGAATATATCATCCCATTCTCTTCTGGCCTGTAAGGTTTCTTCTGAGAAGTCTATTGCTAGTCTAAGGGGGCTTTTTAATAGGTGAATAGGCACCTTTTTCTTGCTGTATTTAGGATTTTCTTTTTGTCATTAACTTTTAATGGTTTGACTCTAATGTGCCATGGAGGAAGCTTTTTTTTTTTTTTCCTTATATCATTTTGAGGATCACTGGGCCTTCTGTATGTGGATGTCTAAGTATCTTGCTGGACTTAGGAAGTTTTCATCTATTATTTGGTCAAATAGATTTTTGAACTCTTTCCTTCTTTCTTTGCCTTTGGGGATACTTTTAATTCATATACTTTGTTGCTTCATGATGTCCCATATATCATAAAAGCTTTGCTTGTATTTTTATTCTTTATTTTTTCCGACTGGGATATTTCAAAAGGCCTGAGATTCTTTCTTCTGCTTGATCAAGTCTATTGTTGAAGCTTTTGATTATGTTATGTTGTTATGTATTTCCTTCAAGGAGTTCTTCAGTTCCAGAATTTCTCTCTCTCTCTCTCTCTCTCTCTCTCTCTCTCTCTCTGTGTGTTTAATGATATCTAGCTCATTGGTAACTTTCTCATTCATATCCTGAATTGTTTCTCCAATTTCTTTGTATTGCTTTTTGGAATTCCCTTGCAAGTCACTGAGCTCTTTCAGTTCATAATTTTGAATTATTTTTCTGGGATTTTGTGAACATCTTTTTGACTGGGATCTGTTGCTGGAGAATTATTGTTTTTCTCTGGAGGTATTAAATTTTCTTGCTTTTTCATGTTTCTTGTGTCCTTATGTTAGTATCTGTGCATCTGGTGTAATAGTTGCTACCTCCAATTGTTTTAATTTGCTTTTGTAGTGTAAGACTTTTCCTGAAGATGGCGTTGATTGGGTAAGGCCCTTTGGCTTTGATTCTTGGTGCATGTAGCAGTGTAGTCTCTGTATGACTTCTTCGGCTATAAACAGTGTCAGTGATACCTGTGATTTCCTCAGTGGTCTAAGGTGTGGTTGTTAGTGGAGTCTATGGTTATGTTTTTTGGAGTACAGGATGCCAGGTGGGACAGTCTTTGGGCACCAGTGGTGGCCGTGGTGGGCCCAAAGACTGTGGGGTCTTTAGATCACTGATCATACTAGTGCCAGGGTTCCTGTGGATAGAGGAGCTCTCCTGTGGTTCATATTGCCACGGAATAGAACAAAGCATGTCTGTTCTTGGGCCCCAGGCCAGTGTACATTGACACCAGTATTAGCAGGACCAGGTGGGCTGATGCTTGGGTCTCCAGGTAGCTCACTTGAGTGCTGGTAGTGGCAATGCTTGGCCCAGCAGGGGGGCAGGTTCTTGGATTCCTGGGCAGCTGGTGTGATGTGGATGATGGCAGTAGTAGTGACGTACACACTGTTGTTGGTGTTGGCTGGGAGTACACATTGCTGTTGGTGGTGGCTGCAATGTGGGGTTGCCACATACAGTCCCAGATATGCAGCTTTCAGGCTGCATATCCCACTCTTGGTGGCAGCAGTGCCATAATGCTGCACGGAGATGGAGAGGAACCCTGCTCTTTACCTGCAAGCCCAAGCATGGAGGTCATGCTCTCAGTGGGGGCATGGTTACCACTCACAGCCCCAGACAGTCAGTCTTCTGTCTTTTCTGCTCCAGCTCCTGGGAGTAGCAGCAGCAGCTGTGGCTGCAGTAGTGTACAGAGGGGAGGGGAGTCCCACTCTCTGTGCATGAGTCTGAGCACAGAGGTCGCTCCACCAGTAGGTTGGGGTCACTGCCCTCAGCCCTAGTCAGTGAGCTGCCAGGCTCACCTGCCTGGGTTCCCACTGGCAGCAACTGCTGTGGCAGTGTGTGGAGACAGAAAGGAGATCTTATTCTTGGCTTGCAAGCCTGAGCACAGAGTTTATACCACTGCTGTGGGCAGTGTCACTTCTCACAGCCCCAGAGAGGGAGATCTCAGGCTCTGGAAAGTATGCATTTTGGCTCCCTTTGTCCCAGGGGCTGCATTTTTGGTATATGGTACTGTCCTTTCCTGGGGGAATAGTATTCCCTATGGGATAGAGTACTGGGGACCCTGCAGCACCTTTGGGTCCAGCCACTGTGCTGCTGTCACTCTCTAGGTGAACACTGGGGAGTGTTAGTGGGAAGTCTGGGGATGTGGAGATATAAAGGTTGTGGTTCCCAGGGCAGGGTGCAGTCCTGTGATGGCTGTGCTCTCACAATGGTGCCCTGCCACAATCGCTTAGATCTCAGAGGTGTGAGTGACTTAGTGTGAGTTCCCTGTCTGGGGCAATCAATGCCTTTGTGGAGTCTTTGTAGTGCCAGGGTTCATGCGGGCAGAGGAGCTTTCCTGTTGTTCATATTGCCACAGTCTGAAGTGGGGATGTGGACTCCTGAAGTTCTCTCACACACTCGTTCCCCATAATAGACAATTTCAGCTGATCTCCCTGCTTGCTTCCTTCTCCTTCTGTGCCTTGGGTGTTTCCTGTGACTTCTGTGTTGGAGTCTAGTGTTCTTTCCTAGATATTCTATTAGAAGTTTGATTACCTATTCATGATTTTAGTTCTTCTTTCTGAAAAGGGAGCATGTCTGATGTCTCTTGTCAGCTATCTGCTATCCCAACTTCCCTTATAGTTTTTCTAAAACAAAGTTTGCTTATTTATGTCCTTGCATGATACTAGGTGAAAAATCTGCCTCCAAGCTATATTCTCATTTATGTCTTCCCAGTTCTATTGCTTCATTATTGCAGTCTTCTTCCTGGTCTTCCTGACTCTTCTTTCACTTCTCTCTCCTGATTGTATCTATTGATAGAATTTTAAGCCAGTCTCTGTAGATGCCACACGTTTTTGTGTCATGAAAGGATATCAACACAGCTCAAGACTTTGGTAAAGAGAGAAGTAGCACAGCATATCCCAGAGGCCATCTGACTTCCTTTGTTTTTTTTTTTTTTTGAGACGGGTTTACGCCATTCTCCTGCCTCAGCCTCCGGAGTAGCTGGGACTACAGGCGCCCGCCACCTCGCCCGGCTAGTTTTTTGTATTTTTAGTAGAGATGGGGTTTCACCGTGTTAGCCAGGATGGTCTCGATCTCCTGACCTCGTGATCCGCCCGTCTCGGCCTCCCAAAGTGCTGGGATTACAGGCTTGAGCCACCGCGCCCGGCCAACCTTTGTTAATACTTCTGGATCTGAAGGACACAGCAGTTGAGTAAGCAGAATTGGACAACAAGATTGATCCCATTGTTTTTTAAATCGGAAGATCAGTTCCTCTAGTCTTGACAGTATTATGTTTATCCAGATGAAATATATTAACCATGTTTTTCATGAAAAAATATACATATATTGACATAGCAATAATTGGCTCTTGTCTTGGCTATTTATGATTTTCATAAAGTAATGCTGGGCTCTGCTGATGGCATCTCCAAGTATCTCTGCCTGAGAAAAGACCCAGAAGCAACAATGCTGGTGTTGATTTTTTGTTAATGAGGAAAAAAATCTGTGGCTGGACTGACCTTTACTTAGCCATAGCCCATTTTCATTTAGCAAAATTCAATCTGCTTGGGATATAAAGAAAATTGACTTTCTCATTTTCATTGTCCTATCCTGGAGGGAAAAACAAACTAAAGAATAGTGCTGCCTCATCATCACAAAGGGTTGCTCTGCCTTTCTGCAGCTGGGAGGCACTGGAAATTGAAATTTACAACACCGTGAGCACTACCCCTCCTTTGAAACGGGTCACCCTGATTGTGTTTGTATATTGGGTTTTCTGTACATATTTATCACATTTCTGCTCTACCAGTTCCTTACAGAAAACTTCGTGGGGATCTGAGGTCAGAGTTTCATTAAACATGGGTGTCAAGCTCAAGGCATTAATCAGATAAATATTCCACTGAAAATGTATTTTTCAGATTTTCTCTCACCTCCTCCCTCTTCCCTTTCCCCCTGTTTTTTAAATTAATTGCACTCATATACTACAAAAGCCACTCCAGAGCCCAGGGGTGAGGCAGGAGGCTATCGTTCATCCCACTTCCAACTTCTAATACCCAAATACCTCAGCAACATCTTCACCAAGTGTATAGTACTTTTAGCATCTGTTTAAATATCTCCAGAGACACTACTACTTGGAGCATCTTTGTCCATATTTGGCAGGTTTCAGAATACTTCTAGTATGAAACCAAAGCTGTCTCTAGTATTTTCCCCCCACCAATGCAAATTCTACTCCTGGGTACATATAGAACAAATTTAACCTCTCTTCCCATTTGACAGCTCTTCAGATATTTGAAAACACTTCCCATGTTTCCTAAAGTACTCTCTTTCCTAAGTTTGTACATCCTGCACTGAAGTGCCAGTCCCCAAATTTTTACCCCTCATTTTCTAACCCTTGCCAAATGCATCCCTCTAGCTGCAGTCCCAGCTGCTGTGCCTAGCCTGTTCTTGGAGAGCTGACCTACCTTTGGAGTTTTTCCTTCCCCTCTCCCAACCACTCTTTTTCTCAGAAAGTTTGGATAAAAGATGCTCTTACTTGTACGATGCATCAAATGGAATCTTACATATTCTGTCTAAATGCTTTCAATTTGTTCAAAGATAATGCAGCTGCTCAAAACCCTGACCATAACTTTTAATATGAGAAAACAAGATATTTACTTTCAGAGAGAAATGGAGGTAAGAGAACTGAGACAACACCTAGCCTAACTTCTTTTCATCTGATTCATTTTACAGATTAGGAAATTGAGGCAGCAGGAGGTTATTTGAATTATCTGAGTACATGTAAATAGTATCTACCTCCTAGCTTATAGTATAAGGCATCCTTTTAACAGTAAGGCTTTTCCACTTATATATGCCTGTGTCTCAGGTCAGGGTCTTCCAGACCTGTTTTGTTGATCTGCAAAACCATCTTTAAAAAAAAACACAGAGAATATTTTAAAAGTCAAAATATTTTACATAAAGCCATGGATTTATGACTTCTCTTGAAATATTAGAAATTTTGCCATTCTTTGCCTGCATATCTTTCTGCATATATTCTTTGCCTGCACATCTTTCTGCATATATTCTTTGCCTGAATATCAGGAATGAGGTGAACAGTGTAGAAAAGAATGATCTGGGAAGGAGATAATATAATTGAGAAGGAAGTAATGTGATTAGGGTGTAGAATACAAGATGGAGGAACAATAGCAACAGTGGGCTAAAAGGTGGAGCCTGCTGCCTTTAGATGGGGTTCACACTCTCCACATCACCTGCCTGGCTTCTATAGACACTTACTTTTGCCATAACAGTCTTCGTATTATGCACTTTTTAAGTACTTACACATCTATGCTTTTACTTGAACCTTTAGGTCAATCCAGTGCAGTGGGTGGAGCTGGTGTAATCCTACATGTACCCTCTAAACGTATGTAGAAGGGATACCCAAGTTCCCTAACATGCCTTACGCAGGGGAGTGTCGTGCAGTGCTTTCTAGATCTTTAGTCAAATCCTCTGGCTTCAAATCCCAATTTTGTAACTTGAAGTTGTATATTATCAGGTACGAAGTGTAACAGTTGATTTTTTTAATCTTTAAAATGAAGATGATGATGTTGGCAGTGTCCATCTCTTAGCATTGTTGAGATAGTTCAATGAGAAAATGTAAGAACGCTTTTGGCAGCATGCCCAACAGATGTTAGCTATTGGTATTTCTGGCAGACTAGGAAAAAGATTTAGGCCTTCTAACACTGAATGTGAGGCTCCTCCCACTCTCCTAATATATGACATTGCTAAATCCAATGTAGCTTATGAGCCTTCCTTGTCCCCAGCTCTTGAAGCATCATAAACTGGAGGTCTTATAGGGGTCACTGATCTTTTGGGGGTCTCATGGGCTGCTTGGTGCGCTAGAAGAGCCACGGAACTATCTCAATTTCCTACCTGAGCAGATGAAGAAACATTTCATGCTTTACTAGATAAATCAATGGCCACAGGATTCCAAGTGATTTCCTTTTTATAGCACACAATGAGCGCCTTGCACAATGGATTGGCCACCCAAATGCATGGCTTTACCTCCGTTGAACCAAACGAAACTGCAAGTTTTACCTGGACCAGAAATGTAGGCCAATCAATTGTCACCAGATGAACAAGACACCAGGTGTTGAAAACTTCATTTTCTCAACAGGTCTCTTCTTTTTCCAGCTCTGGTCCTTTTATCTGTTTCTTATGGTAGACCTTTGGGGGCTCTGTAGCTGAATGTGGCAGCAGAAAAATTCAGACTAGAGGGGCAGAGAGGCTTCCATTCTTTGAGATGGTACATCCTGATGCCTGAGGAGTCCAGTGGTTATAATTGGAAAGCTTCTTTGAAATCTTTGCTCAAAATTTGGTCCTTGGATCACCTGCCTCAGAGTCACTTGGGGGCAATTGTTTATGAAGTCAGATTGCTGAATCTACCAAGAATCTATTGAAACATAAGGGCATTTAAATGAGTACCCTTGATGACACTGAAGTTTGAGGATTACTGATCAAATGAATCCAGAAATCAGTGGTTAGAGAAATATGAGAAATTGAGAATTGTTGTAGAGTTGAGAAAAGAATTGGGGTTACTCCAGCAATAGTTATTACTATGAACCAGGTATCATGGTTGATACTAAATGATGAGCCCAGTCTTCATGGGAGTATGAAATTTAGACCATAAATAGGTAAAAACATAAGAAACATGAGGCAAAACAAGAAATTATATGACTATTAATATAGGTAATTCTGGTGGTAAGTGCTGTGGAATATCATGAATGAGGTGACTAGTATAGAAAAGAATGATCTGGAAAGGGGATGATATAATTAAGGAGGAAGTAATGTGATTAGGGTGTAGAATATAGGATGGAGGAAAAAAGACTTTTCTAGGTGGGGAGCAATATAAGTAAATGTGATGAGATGATAATGAATATGATGTTTAGAGGTGATGAAAATGGGATGGATGGATCAGGATAAAGATTTACATATTTGTGTTACTGCTTCTAAGAGAAGTCAAGCAATACCTGAGATTCTGGTTCTCAATGCTGCATTGTAGAGTCTTAGAAAAACATTTCTTTATCCATCTTAGAGGCCACCCAAGTCATTCTACAGTGGTTTAGTTTGCTGGGACATTTGACATCCAGAGTATCTTCTCTCAGTCAAAGAGTTCAGCTTGGAAATGTGTGGGACAGCTCTACTTTAGGCAGAATAAGATGATAAACTGAGCTAAGACTAAACACAGCATTTGTGAGAACAACCAAATCTCTGATGAAAAGGAAGAAATAAAAAAGAAAAGAGTAAGGCAAAGGCCAGAGTTTTACCTGCCTCTACTTGACTTTCTAATGTGGCTTCAAGGGACCACTCTTCTCTGAAAACCCAAGCCACACCTCTGCAGTAATCCATGTGTGTGGCAGGATTGACCTACAAAGTTTAGTTTTTTAAATACTGTTGCTGAAATGGGAACTGGTGGCCTCATTGATTTTAAATAAGTCTAAAACATAGAACTGCATTCTTTTTCCTGGTTGCACTGAATTATTAGATTGCATTATTCTTATGCTAGATTCCAGATAACTTGGAAAACCCATATACCATTGGCTTATCCCCCTCTATTGTGCACTCTTGGAACATTGGAAGAATCAAAGTTTTGCCTTTCCTCTTTCTATATCTTAACTAGGCCAGTATTGTTCATTTGCACTGCTTGGGATGGCACTTTGTGGTAAGGTAGCATCTTCGGGAGGAATGTGTGGACACACAGATTTAGCCTACAAAAAATTTGCTTGGGATTCTCAGTGGAAGATAGCCATGGTAACTGGAAACATTTACTACACGGAATAGTTTTCTGGTGGCTGTATTGTAGCAAGGCCAAATACTCCACTACTAGTGGAAGGCATAAATGCATCTGTCTCAGGTGTTGCTGTGAGACTCCTGCTGGGTGCGAGACTTCCTGTAACCCAGGAAGTTCATTATATGCTGAGCATAGTGAATCCTTGTTCTTTTTTTAGCTACCCCAAAATTATTTTCCCTTCTTTCAATAAAAAGCACCTCAGTTTCCCAGTGGAAGGCCACAGTTGTCCTACCCTAAGAGAATGTGGTTTGAATGTGGCTGATTCCAACTCCTGCTGCAGAGGTGGGCATATGCCCTTAGGCCTGAGCCAATCAGCATACTAAAGAATTGGGTGGAGGGATAGTCACAGAACCAGTATGAACCAATGAAAACTAATATCAGGGCTTGACTGGTATGACCAGGAAAGAGACAGGCAATTTCCTTTCTATGGTATAAAAGTTCCCGTTCTTTCTTCCTGGAACTCCTGCAGTCACCTGTCACAACAAGATGAGAAAGGAACCAACACAAAGGAGACAGACTGTGAGGACAATGACACTGGCCCCTGGGTCAAGCCACATGGCGAGATAAATATTATCCTTAAACTTTTTTTTTTTCCATGAGAAAATAAAGTCTTATTATGATTAAGCCGTTTATGGTTGGATTATGTGCTGAATTTGAAGTCAAAGCATATGCTTCTTCTGACATTCATTGACTACTTCAGAAATACTGCCTCTTTGTTTTATATTGAATCTTAGTGGATCAATATAATTATACTTTAGTTCTAAGCCCTTTTAAGCTACCTCAATTCTTTTCTAGCTAATGTGCTATTAATAAATGGTTAGAGACATGAGGAAAGCTGCCCACTTAAAGAACTTCATAGTTAAATCCCATTGTAAATCAGAGCATCCTCTTGTAAATCGTTAGCCATACTTTAAAGTAACAGCTTTGCAGATTCTGTTTTTCATCTGCTGGAGCAGGTACCACTTGTAAGACCATCTCTGAGCTCTGGCTGGTGGTGCTCCTGGTCTCCCAGACATCAATCACCCTTGGAAGGAAATGTGGAATGCTACTTACTTATTGAAACATTTAACACCTATTTCCTTAATCCTAAGTACTCCTTGCAGAATTGTAACATTTGTGTCAGATTGATTTTTCATGTCAAATCATGTCAAAGAAGCTTTACGTTTGTGTACCACAAGGCCATAGCCATCAGTCAGATTATAAAATGGGAATAAAATAAATTCTCACGACAATAACATTTTTTATTTCCTCTAGTGAAATGCAGCTATGATGAGTGCTCAATAAATAGTAGATACCTGCAGACATTTTCCAGACGTTGTTGCCTTTTGAAGTTTGTATTATGGAAACCAAAGAGAAAGAAAAAGACTTAACAAGAAAGAATTGACAAGTCATGTGTTATGCATCAGAGGGAACCAGACACAATAGAATTGTAAACTGTCCTTGGAATTTGGCAAACTGGAGGTTATGGGTGGCTGCTCTGAGAGCAATTTCAGTGATGTGGCCAAGGCTTGATTGCAAATTGGTGAGAATGTGGAGAATGTCAATGTGAGTGACCCAAGAGGTTTTGGTGATAGGAGGAGAGAGGCAGGGAGTTCTCTATAGAAGACTGCAGAATATCTGGAGAGGAATTTCTTTGTTTTGATTCCTTAATGTAAGTAGTTTCGACTTGTTTATAGGCTAAGAATCAGGAAAGGTATTTTGAAAATATGAGGATTGTGTGGATGAAAAAAGGAAAACTGAAGGGACATTTGGAAGGCCAGGATAATAACTATAGAAGAATAACCGTAGAGGTAGATCAGACTATCAGAAGTGTGTATTAAGTAGGCTCAAGAGACAGCAGAAGGCAAGGAGACTTGCAGGTCATGAAAACACAGAACTGGAGGATGACTGAGACATGAGCAGCCATCAAGAGGCATCGTGGGTAGGACATTGAAAGCACAAGCAACGAAAGAAAGATACACATAAATAAAAGAAAAATACATGAAAATAGTTAAATTTTGATTGGACCAAATCAAAATTAATGACATTTACATATCAAAGGATTTTATTTTAAAAGTGAAAATAAAACCTACAGAATGAGAGAAAATATTTCAGGTCATGTATCTGGCAAGGGTCTAGTATCTCAAATACATAAAGAACACTTACAAATCAATAACAAAAAGATTAGCCTTATTAAAAAATAGGTCAAGGGCTTGAACAAATATTTCTCCGAAGAAGATATCCAAATGGCCACCAAGCACATGAAAAAAGACTCAACAACATTAGTCATTAAGGACATGCAAATAAAAACCATGAGATACCACTTTATACTCACTAGGATGGTCATAATAATGATAATTAAAAAGTGGAAAATAACAACTATTGGTGAGAATGCGGAGAAAGTGGAATCCTCAAACATTTGTGGTGGGACTATAAAATGGTACAGCCACTGGAAAAAACAGTTTGTTATTTACACAACAAATTAAGCATAGAATTAGCATATGATCCAGAAATTCCATAACTAGATATACAGTCAAAAGAATGGAAAATAGATGCTCAAACAAATTCTTGTATACAATTATTCATAGCAGCACTATTCACAATAGCCAAAAAGCTAGAAACAACCCAAATGTCTATCAGTAAATGAATGGGTAAAAAATATATATGGTTTATACCTACAATGCAGTATTACTCAGCTATACAAAGGAATGAAGTACTGATACCTACTGTAAGGTAAATGAACCTTGAAAACATTATGCTTGGTGGGAGAAGCCAGACAAAAAAATCATACACATATTCAGTGATTCCATTAACATGAAATAACCATAACAGGCAAATTCATAGAAACAGAAAGCAAATTGGTGGTTGCCAGGGATTGCAGGGAAAGAAGAATGAGGAAGTGACTGTTTAATGGGTACAGAATTTCTTTTGGGGTGATGAAATGTTTTGGAACTAGCTAGAGCTAATGGTTGCACTATATTGTGACTGTACTAAATACTGCTAAATTGTTCCCTCTTAAATGGTGAGTTTTATGCAATGTGAATTTCACCTCAATAAAAAGAAAAGAATTGGTGGGGGTCAATTCTCATAGGTCCCTCATGCTTCCGGCATTCTTCACTCCAGGGATGGAGAACTTTTGGTGAAGCTCCCACCTCCTGCTGCAGCCCACTGGAGCTGTGGTTTCCCACTTCAATCGCTCCCTTTTGTTTTCTATCTTTTTAAGATGCCAAGTGGTACCTCATTCACTGAGGTCTCTCTTTTTCTGTATTCAAGAATTATAGTTTTAAAAATAGAATTTCATGACTGATTGGGGACTTGGAAGAATAGAAAAGGGAGTCTGTGGCATAAGCTTTTTTTGGATTGAATAAAAAATCTCAAATGTTGTCGTTAAATGACTCTATCTCCTTTAGTGCAAACCCCTTTCTATGAATACATTTTTCCCTGCAGTTAGTACTTTTCAATAAATTGACTTAACTGCTTTCTCGTAAAGTGTCCAGTGTATGTTTTCTCAGAGATTTTGCTCAGTGCTAGAAAGAGGGTCTCATCTTTTTATTATGATCCAATGTCCTTATTAACCCAATGCTCCTTCAGAATAGGGTTCCTAAGGGATATACTTTAAAATAAACCAGAGATAACCCAACAGAAAGAACTGAGATACGTAATGAGTTATAAATACAAACAAATTCCAGAAAATATTTACCTGCAGTGAAGCAGGATTTGACGCTATCTGAAGATAGAAGAAAAAAATTTAGCTCATGACTACATCTGGATTTCCCATATTAAAAGGTCCCATTGTTGGGAATGAACAGGGACCTCCACATGCTTTCTTTCTACTTGTCCCTATTGTGTTCTCCATATCCTGATCTTCGAAATGTAGTGATGAGTTACTCAGCACTAATAGCCTGTTGGAGATTATTATGTCTACAGTATTCACAATTTTGACCACTTGCTTGCAACCCTGAAGGTGTGTGTTTGGGAATAATCACAATGACCCCATAGAATTTTTTTGTAGTTTATATGAGACAGTGTATGGAAAGTGGTAGGATTGAATCGTATTGGCCATGAGGCTGGTGTGAAGGAGTAGCAGGTAATGAGCATCCCTACCTGACTGTCCTATATCCACATCTCAGTTAGTGTTAGTTCCCTGCATTCTAGAGCCCATATAGCAAAGGAGTTAGAATGCTGGACTCAGACCTCCTGGCCTAGAGTTCCAGCTCAGCCATTTCCTAGGTCTGCAACCATGGGCATGTTATTTAAATTCTCTGTTTCCTCTTCTGTAAAAGGAATGTAAATATAATGCCTAGTACATAGGACTATTGTGAAAATTAAAAAGAAAAATACTTAGAATTGTGTCTGGCTCATAATAAATGTTTAATAAATACTAAAGATTGTTTCTAAGATTGTGGGTTTTCAAAACTCTCTCATAATGTTCCTCAAGAATGTCAAGGTTAAACTATATTCCCCATAATTTAATGTCAGTATAGCAGCAACAGCCCTCTCTCAGATGCTAGATTCCATGATATTTGATCCATATTATGAGTAATAAACTTTTATTTTCCTCATGATCTCTTTTGAAAGATGCAAGGGTAGGAAGTATCTGGCACATGTGCTAATACATCTTTCCTATGCCAATGCAGTCATTACCAATCGATCCCTGTACTCTCTCCCACTAAGCTCAGACAAGTTTTCAGACTTCTTCTTAACACAGAGTCAGGACAGCACTGTTAACTAGAGTCAGCTTATGAGATGTAGCCTATTCACCATCTTTATTCTAGAAACTTAGTCTAATAATATTGCCATAGTTCAGGAAAGAAATTGCACAGAGGAAGGGACTAAGGCAGGAAGGAAGATAAAAAAAATGACTGATGTACTCTGCAGCATCTGTTAAGCTATTTCCTGTCATAAACACCCATTACCCCACTTCATTACCCCACTGTGATGATTTGCAAGAATATAAAATGAGTTAATTTTGGAAATTTGTCAATGAAAAATCTCAAATAATAAAATATCCAGATTTATATAAGAGCTGCTATAAAAATGACAGCAGAATTTATCTGTACTGCAGAGTGTCATCTGGCATTTGCTTTAATGGGTGGAGAAGTATTCTTGTATTTATTATATCAGTTATGGGAAGGCTGATAAACTCTCAATGCAAAAATTGTAGAAAGAAAAGATTTATTAATGAAAGATTTTTATAATTTACTTTGGTATCATTGTTATCTGGGTCATGATACTTGTGCATTACCTTTGATTAGAAAAATTCTAACCAAATTGAAGATAGAAAGCTTTTAGAGGTGAAACAGAAGCATAGGATAAGTGCTAGAAGATTCTCCATTGACCCAATGATTGGGGGAACACAGTCCTGGATATCATCCTTCCTCTAACTACCTCCAGTTTAGCCCTTCACCTGACCTGGGGGCAAACATGGCACCCTGTGTGAGGAGTGCTTACCATCCTTTGAATGTTGCAAAAGGTGTATGAGTCCTCTTCAGTTTATGACCCAGTTTGTAGTGCTGTTTAATTTCTTTTTTGTCAGATCTCCTCATGAGCATTGGTTCACTGATCCAGAAGAGGGGCTGATAACCATGTTTGTGACCCTGACCTTCTGGTCACAATGGGATTGGCTGCTACTTGATTTAAGTTGAGTCTATCACTTTCTGTCGCTTAGAAATTTGGAATTGGAGTTTAGAGCTTTGTACAGAGCCAGTCTTTACCTGTTTTGTGCTCGTAAAATAACATATTGGAGTTGGGGGCCACTGTCTTCTGCCACTATTGGACCCTAGCATTGAAGAAATGTGGGATGGGGCAAGTGGGAGAGGGAAGTGAGAAAGAGAGAGAGAGAAGCAGAAAGAAATAGAGATAAGGAACAAAGGTATGCTGTATTCTGGGTTCCTTCACATTTTTGTTTGCCAGATCCAGTCTCTTTCTGAGGACTGCCTGCACTCTGGGTCATCAAGGTGAGTTCGAGTGATGCTGGTCAGAGGAAACACAGCCGGGCAAAGCCATGGTATTTCTGGTTCTTTTCAAGCCATCTCACCTTTTTATGACCACTGTGTTGGTGGGTCTTAGCATGGCTCTTTATACTTAATAAAATATCTCACATCTCTAGCCTTCAGATAATCATCCCATTCTCCACTGAAAGATATTCCCCAGACCTCCTTCAACAAGTCAAGGCAGGTTACATAGCATGTGATTTGGGAGCTAGCAGCTGAGATGATATTTTCCTCTTGGACCTACATGTCATCACTTGAATCTTTTCTGCCAAAGTCAAGAGGAGCACGAAGTTGTTAAGTGCTTTTCCATGGCTACCTTCTATTATCCATTCCATTTCCAGTTTATGCTGCATTTTTCCTGACTGAGCATAATGACTACCAATGCAGCAGCCTCATGATACCTGTTATTTCTGTTTAATAGATGGGAATATTAAAATTCAGAGATCATATAATGGAATGCAGAGATCATATAATTGGTCAAATAGTGGAGAAGTCAGGGAGTTGGAATTTTGCCTCAGGATGGTCTGACACCAAAATCCAACTACCCTTGGGTTATCTGCTTCCTTATGCTCAGTAAAACTAAAGGTAGGTTTACTTCTCACCCACTGGGGAAAATGCTCCATCAACCCAGTCCTAGTGACCCTAGCTCTATGCTCTCTCCTACATTTTCAGCTTTCAATGGAGTGTGGTAAACTGGGATGGGTGGGCTTAGTTCTGGGAAGCGCTGGAGAATGGGTGGTCAGATGCATTGATTCATGAGAGGAAAAGGAGAAGAAGAAGAAGGTGATACTACCAAATGCCAAAGGGCCTGGGAATTCATATGATCTGCAAGTAACTACCAGATCCCCAGACATGCTCCTGACTTTGAGAAGGACTGTTACAGGTTGCCCTGGAGTAACAATCCTTCCCAGATTCCACACATTCCTGACCTCGTGACTCAGTGACATCTCTTCCTCCTACTTTCCCCTTCAAGTCTATCGATGTATGTTTTATGTTACTTTCACTGGATACATGCCTGTCCTGTAATGGGGGTGAGCAGTACAACCGCATGCTCTAAACCCTTCTGCTTCCCAGCACCTTCTTGCTTGTCATGCCTCCCCTGGTCCATATATTTATGTTTCTAATATTCCTCTCATTACCAGCTTCCTTATGCATTATGGTCAAGAGAAGAAAATTATTCATTCCATTTTGCATCCTTCTCCAAAACACATAACTCAAAATCCTACATCTGTGAAGAGAAGAAACCTTGTGAGCTCATTGGAGGAAGCTTCATCCTAAGTGAGACTCTTTCTGAGCAGACTTTCATCACCCTTTTTAAAGTTTCACCCAGCCAGAAGACTGCCCTGCTGCCAGCCTAATGTCTTCGCAGGGCACAGCTCAGACCTCAGCAGATATTAAGAAATGCTGGTCATCATTTATCCTTTACAGGAGCCATTCACATTTGTCACCTTCACTGATGTTACTCACCTCCAGACTCTTGAACCAATCCAAATGGTCCTGGTGTCTATGACTTTTCTCAGAGGTTCATTCTGGCTATTCTTGAAGGGGCATGGCTGCTCCCTCTAAGTCCTCTCCATATTTCTCTGCATACTTGAGGGCAGAGCTGCCCACTGGCAGGGATCCTAACATTATTTGCCCAATCTTTTTCTCTGTGTGATTTCTGAAAAAGCCCGTTGACAAAGTCTGTGAGGGTATTCTGGGCTCAGCTCAGTGTAGCTGTAATAAAGATCTTTTATTAGGAATCTTATTTATGTTGTTTTCTGGTTTTTGAAGCTCTTCTTTATTGCCTATACAGAGATCAAGAACTGTAACAAATGATAATCACTCTCATTATTAACTTAAATTTACTTTTCTTGTACCCAATACATCAACCTTTACTACTATAAGTTATGGCCATTAGAAGCCAGAGCTAAAGAGTGAAGTTTACTTCTCTAAGATGTGAAAAGGCAGGCAAGTCACTGCTCTCTGTATGAGGGTGGGATGAGGAATGGAGAATGTGTCATTTGGTGGATACATAAACAATGCATTATATTTCCTTTAGAAGATAATTATCTGGGAGCCATTTGCTGAGTTTAGTTAGAAGTCTTTTTCTGAGGTGGAAAATGAAGGAAAAGAAAAGAGAAAGAAGAGAAAGATGGATTGGCTGACCGATGGACTAAATAAATGATGAAGAAACAGTAGAGACAAGGGGATTGTTGACCAGGAAGGCAGTAGCTCTCTTGAAAGCAGTAAGATGCAAAATGTCTCTTAAAAAAGAAATCACAAAACAGTGCGAGTTAAATAAATGATGTTTGGTTATTGAAAAATGCATTTATTTTTAGCTTCTACCACACTTTAATTTTGTATGTTTGATAGTAAGTAGCATCTTTTACTGCTTTACCTTCAGTCCAGAGAACTCAAGCTCCGTCAGTCAGCTTAGTTAGAACTTTGCAAGTTCTGCTTCATGGGGTTAAAGGTATAACTTTGTTTTATTGATTGGATAGTTAAATTCAAGGGAGTTGCCTCTCAAAAAATGATGCAGTGATTTCTCCAGCCCTTCTGTTGGAAGGCCCCTGCCAATCATTTTTCCCATACCTTGTTCATCCATTTTTTCATTCTGTGTTAATCAGGACTATGTTGGTTCTAAGTAACAAAAACCTAAATATGACTTAATCTTAACAAATAAGCAAACCAACAACATTTGGAAGTCCAACTATTGCCTTCAGGTTATGTTTAATCCAAACATTCTAACAAAATCATCAGACCTGTCTGATGACCATTGACTACATGACCCTTGGTTGAATTTTTCTCTGCCAAGATCCCTCTGACAACAGTCTATGTAACCCAACCTGGCACTTAATGATAATCCCTGTGGTCTTTTCTGACATTTCATGTGTGTTAGTTTTAATTTCTCAACCAGAATGGAAAGTCCCATAGGGAAGGCCCCTGGATTCACATGCTGCTCACTCCGTGGTCATCTGGTATGGAGAGTGGATACTAAGAATTATGATTGGATATTCAGGATTATATACATTTTTGCACTGATTGTCTATTAACATTTATAAAATAGAGACGATAATATCGACCACACATGGCTTATGTGGAGAATAAAGTGATATATCTGAAGCACTTATTGCATAGTGAGTATATAATAAACGATGGACATATGTATTTGTATGTGTACAAGTATGTCTGTGTGTATGTATGTAGATATATGTCAGTATGGCCATATATAATTTAGATGATGGATTTCCTGAGCACAGAGCCCATGTCTCTTCTTTCTTGTTTCTTGTAATGCTGAGGGTGGCATTCCATAGGCACTCAATATAAGCCTGTGACTGAAAATAGAAAACTCAAATCTTTGCAGAGCATTTGGGTCTCATAAAAGGCCCTGAAAAGGTCCAAACCATTTATTGCTCTTCTCATGTTCATATGGAAGTGACTGTGGCACTATGATTAAGACTGTTGGTCGGATTGGAATCAGATAGACCTGAGTTTGACACCTAAGGGTACCATCCTGTAATTTGGGTAAGCTCCTTCTAAGATTCAGTTTTCCCATCTATACAAGTCAGGGTAATAATAGTACTCTTACTTTGACTTACTAAGTAGTAAATGAAAGAGTAGAAGATCAGCATTATGCACTATGTCTGATATAGAGTCAGCACTCAATATGCTTCTGCTGGTGGTAATTCCAGATATTGCATCTACAGTATGGCCCTGCCCTTCTGAAATATTTTTTTGGAATAGTACTTTTTATACATACTATTGAAAATCTTGAAAGTGAACTTTATAAAGACCTCTAAGATATAAACACAAATAACAACGATTCATGAGGAACTGTGTATAGGTGCAGAATCCTGTGACAACACATCAGAACTTCATTTTTCAGGCATGGCAACTGGGCCTCAGAGCTTGTGAGGGGCAGAATCTAGATTAGTTCCCACAGCTCTATATTCTTAGTTCAGTTTTCCTCAAACAACATAACTCAGAATATTTATTTTCCTCTAAAACACTGCCATAAACCCACCAAGAGATCTACTTTACAGAGTTATCCCTGTGAGAACACATGAAGAGCCAGTCCTGACAGAAATAGCTGATAGGAGAGAAGAACAATTGCCCATGAGCAGGTGCCAAGCTGTCAGGCATGCCCTCTATTGTGTAAAGAGTCTGATGTTCTCAGTTGCATACACCTTGTGAATCTACAGAGCCCACAGTTTTATTTTAGAGTTCAACTCAGTAGTTTCTGAACCATGAAACATATTTTATGAGTTAATAAATACTTTATATATCAAAAGTTGTAAGAAAATTTCAGAACATGCCATTTAAAAAAATCTACCTTCCAATGAAAAAAGCTCCTCTTTTTCTTTCTTCTTGAGGATTTTTATTTTTCTATTAGTATATTTTTTATTTCAATAGCTTTTGGGGTACAAGAGGTTTTTGGTTACATGGATGAATTGTATAGTGGTGAAGTCTGAGATTTTAATGCACCTATCACCTGAGTAGTGTTCACTGTACCCAGTGTGTAGTTTTTAATCCCTCACCGCCTCCCACTCTCCCCGTTCTGAGTCTCCAAAGCCCATTATATCATTCTGCATGCTTTTGTCTATCCAGAGCTTAGCTCCAACTTGTGAGAACATAAAGTATTTGGTTTTCCATTCCTGAATTCCTTCAGTTACAACAATGGCCTCCAACTCCATACAAGTTGCTGCAAAAGACATTATTTCATTCATTCCTATGACTGAGTAGTATTGCATGGTGTATATATACCACATTTTCCTTATTCACTCATTGGTCTATGGGCACTTATGTTGGTTCTATATCTTTGCAATTGTGAATTGTGTTACAATAAATATTCGTGTAGGTGTCTTTTTGACTTTTTTTTTTTTTTTTTTTGAGACGGAGTCGTGCTCTGTCGCCCGGGCTGGAGTGCAATGGCCGGATCTCAGCTCACTGCAAGCTCCGCCTCCCGGGTTTACGCCATTCTCCTGCCTCAGCCTCCCTAGTAGCTGGGACTACAGGCGCCCGCCACCTCGCCCAGCTAGTTTTTTGTATTTTTTAGTAGAGACGGGGTTTCACCGTGTTGGCCAGGATGGTTTCGATCTCCTGACCTCGTGATCTGCCCGTCTCGGCCTCCCAAAGTGCTGGGATTACAGGCTTGAGTCACCGCGCCTGGCCTTTTTGACATTTTGACTTCTTTGGGGTATTGCTGCATCAAATGGTAGATCTACTTTAGTTCTTTAAGAAATATCCATATGGGTTTTCCATGGAGGTTGTACTAATTTACATTCCCACCAGCAGCGTGTAAGGTTCCTTTTTCACCACATCCATGCCATTCTTTTTTGACTTTTTAATAATGGCCATTCTTGCAGGAGTAAGGTGGTATCTGCTTGCGATTTTAATTTGAATTTCTCTCAGGATTTGTAATGCTGAAGATTTTTTTTTTTAATGTTGGTTGGACATCTGTATATCTTCTTTTGAGAATTGTCTATGTCATTTGCCCATTTTTGATGTCATTATTTGTTTTTTTTTCTTGTTGATTTATTTGAGTTCCTTGCAGATTCTGGATACTAGTCCTTTGTTGGATGCATAATTCACAAATATTTTCTCCCATTCTGTGGGTTGTCTGTTTACTCTGATGATCATTTCTTTTGCTGTACAGAAGCTACTTAGTTTAATTAGGTCCCATTTATTTATTTTAATTTTAGTTGCATTTGCTTTTGGGGTCTTAGTCATAAATTCTTTGTCTAGGCCAATGTCCAGAAGAATTTTTCCTACATTATCTTCTAGAATTTTTATGGTTTGAGGTCTCATATTTAAATCTTTGCTGCTTCTTGAGTTGATTTTTGTATAAGGTGAAAGACAGGGATCCAGTTTCATGCATCAACATGTGGCTATCCAGTTTTCCCAGCACCATCTATTAAATAGGGTGTCATTTCCCCAATTTACATTTTTGTATGCTTTGTTGAAGATCAGTTGGTTGTACATATTTGACTTTATTTCTGGGTTATCCATTCTGTTCCATTGGTCTATGTGTGTACTCTTAAACCAGTACCATGCTATTTTGGTAATTGTACCCTTGTAGTATACATTTGGAGTCTTATAATGTGATGCCTCTAGATTTGTTCTTTTTCCTAGGGTTGCTTTGGCTACTCGGGCTCTTTTGTGGTTCCATATGAATTTTAGGATTAAAAAATTACGTGAAAAATGATGTGAGTATTTTGATAGGAGTTGCATGGAATCTGCGATTTCTTTAGGCAGTATGGTCATTTTCATGACATTGATTCTTGTAATCCATGAGCATAGGATGTGTTTCCATTTATTTGTGTCCTTTATGATTTCTTTCAGCAGTGTTTTGTAGTTCTCCTTGTAGAAATCTTTCACAACCGTGGTTAAGTATATTCCTAGGTATTTTATTTATTTATTTTTTGCAGCTGTTGAAAAAGGGATTGAGTTATTGATTAGACTCTCTCCTTGATCTCACTGCTATACATTGTTGGTATATAGCATTGCTACTGATTTGTGTACATTGATTTTGTAACCTGAGACTTTACTGAATTTATCATGTCTAGGAGTCCTTTGGAGGAGTCTTTAGGGTTTTCTAGGTATATAATCATATCACTGGCAAACAGCAATAGTTTGACTTTCTATTTTCCAATTTAGATGCCCTTTATTTCCTTCTCTTGCCTGAGTGCTCTGGTAGGACTTCCAGTACTATGTTGTAAAGAAGTGGTGAAAGTGGGCATCCTTGTCTTGTTCCAGTTCTCAGGGAGAATGCTTTCAACTTTCTCTCATTCAGTATGATGTTGGCTGTGGGTTTGTCATATACGGCTTTTGTTATTTTGAGGCAAATCCCTTCTGCGCCTAGTTTTTTTGAGGGCTTTTATCATAAATAAATGCTGAATTTTACTAAATGCTGTTTCTGCATCTATTGAGATAACATATGGAGTTTAAAAAATTCTGTTTATGTGATGTATCACATTTATTGATGGTTTATATGTTAAACCATCCCTGCATGAAACATTCTCCAAGATACACCGTATGATAGTCCACAAAACAAGTCTCAATAAATGAAAAAAAAATCAAAATCATATTAAGTCTCTTTTCAGACCACATTGAAATGAAACTAGAAATCAACTCCAAAAAGAACACTCAAATCTGTACAAATACATGGAAATTAAACAATCTTTTCCTGAATAGTTTTTGGGTTAACAATGAAATCAAGATAGCAATTTAAAAATTATTTGAAAGGAATGATAATAGTGATACAAGTTATCAAAGCCTCTGGGAGACAGCAAAGACGATGCCAAGAGGAAAGCTTATAGTGTGGAATTCCTATGTCAAAAAGTAAGAAAGATCACAAATTGACAACCTAATGTAACACCTCAAGGAACCAGAGAAATAAGAACAAACTAAACCCAAAGGTATGAGAAGAAGGATCAGAGCAGAAATAAATGAATTTTAAACAACAAAAACAATACAAAATATCAATGAAGCAAAAAGTTGCTTATTTGAAAAGATAAACACAATTTATATACCATTAGCTAGATTAACCAAAAAAGAAGATATAAGATTCAAAGAAGCTCAGTTAGAAATGAAACTGTAGACATTGCAACTGAAACCACAAAAATACAAAAGATCATTCAAGACTACTATGAACACCTTTATGCACACAAACTAGAAAATCTAGAGAAAATGGATAAATTCCTGGAAAATACAACCCTGTTAGATTAAATCAGGAAGAAAAAGAAACCCTGAACAGACAAATAACAAGAAGTGAGACTGAATCAGTAATTTAAAAAATTGCCAACATCAACCAAAAGCTCAGGTCCAGATGGATTCACTGCTGAAGTCTACCAGACATTCGAAGAATTGGAAACAATGCTACTGAAACTGTTTAAAAAGACTCAGAAAGAGGGAATCCTTCCTTACTCATTCGAAGAAGTCAATATCACCCTAATATCAAAACTAGGAAAGGACACAACAAAAAAAAACTACAGACCAATATTTCTCATGAACATAGATGCAAAAATTAACAAAATGCCAGCTAGCCAAATCTAACAGAACATCAAAAAGGAAAAGTTCCTCTTTACTAAGGAATGCTAGCTAAGAAATAGAAGAGATTATGAAATTAGAAAATCACCATTTTGCAATCATCAGTGTAATTATTCAGGTAAGAATCACCAATTGCTACCAAAACTATAGGGAGGTGAAAATTTATCAAGGAAGAGAATGTTCACATGCTCTCAATGTACCATCCCATAGATTACTTGTTTATTTCAAAGGGAGAAATGTTTATTACAAATTCTGAGTGATGTTAATTTAAATAATTGACAAAACATGGGATCTTTCAATAATGGGATATATTGACATTATGTAACTCTTGGTGTGATACCAATGCTATGGAGGACAGAAAAAAGTTAAGGGGACTCTTCTAGATTAAAAAGACAAAAGAGAAGGACAACTAAATCCAGTATTTCTAGATCTAGTTCACCTTCCTAGGGCCCAGAAAAACAAATCTTCACATGTAGGGAATGACGAAAGAAAACATATTGCAAGTTACAAGCACTAAGAGGAGCATCCAGTACCGTTATTTCACTAAGAAAAAAAGTATCTAGGCTAGGAAAGCAATGATGATCTCAATGAGATTTGACTCTCTGCTCAGTTCACTTCTGACACACTAGCCCCCTCTGTTGTTTCTCCAGTCTAATAGACACAGGGCCTCTGGACTTCTAATATCCTCTTCCCAGAATGCTCTTCCTCCAGAGAGGCATAGCTCTCTTTCTCACCTCCTTCAGCTCCTTGCTCATACAGCCTTCCCTGATCACGTATTTTAAACTAAAATTCACCCTTACTTGATTTTTCCCTTAAGTGTTTATCAGTCCATCATACCATATATTTCACTTGTTTTTTTAGTCATCTTCTAGTAGTAGAATGTAAACACTACGAGGACAGGGATTTTGTTTTAATATTTGTTCATAAGTTTTCAGGGTTATGTGTCCACCATTGTGCCGGTTGCTACATTCCCTGCCTGTAGGAAGTTTCTGTCTAATGGACTTTTGGAGCCACGGGGAATATTAGTGGTGCAAGTGTAACACCAACCCCTTTTTAGCCTTGTGGTGGTCATGGAAATTGGTGTGAATTCTGGGAAAGGCACATCCTGGCTTTACATCAGAGATTGTGCCTGCCTCTTCCCAGGGCTAAAAGAGCTGAATTAGATTTTAAAAATTGCTGACACTGAAAGATTATTCACACCATTAAAAGTTAATTTTTTAAAACAGAGATATTACTTTTTTAGAGCAATTGTAAAAAGAAGGTCTACTCCTCTTAATGGGACAGCTAAGAAAGGTGAGGAAGCCTTTAGGAGAAAGCCAAGAGGAGATTTTAAAGTCATTTAGGATCTGTTTTCTTGTAGTAGCTACATGATGGGATGGAGAATTCTGGCCTGTTCTCCAATGCTTGGACAACCCTGACAACCTGCATGAATCATGTTCCACTTGCTGCATATGTTTTGTATTAAAAATGATGTCTTAACCCAGCACTTGTAAATCATGCATTCTAAAGACTATTCCCAGTAGGGCAAACATGTTTTCTCTTTCCACCCTCCGTATGACAATGTTACCTCAAACTAATAAAAGACTGGTAAGGGCACGAGCTGCACTCTGAGGCCAGGAAGCAATGAAGTTAAATAGGCAACCTAAGAAATAAACCCATTACTGTCAACTCATCATTGCATCCTCCATGGACAATTTACTCTTTGATAGCTGCTGTGAGTCAGATTTTCACACTTCTTGTGACATGAGTCAGGGACAAGTGTCTGGCCTTGTCAACAGTACCTGAGGGTATTAACTCTGTACAGCTAGAGAGCTACAAAATGGACACTCAATATATTTCCCTTTGACCCAACTAGAATGGCTGCATAAATTCCTGAAAAACAGGTTAATTTTTGTGACTTGATGTTCCATCATAGATTTAAAAAGAAACTTACTATGTTAGACATATTCAACAACTTGTCCTTTCTTTTTCAACTCAATATTTTCTCCATTAAACATGCTGTCTTTTCAGTGCCATGGGTTTGCTAATAAAATACCCTCTGTTTATTATAAAGACTTCCTGATTAGACCCAATGCATTATTCAATATTTGTATTTAAGGTGATTTTTGATACGGTTAGATTAAAATCTATCATAATGCCAGCCTTTTTTCCATTTGTTCCATTTGCTCTTTGATTTTCTCCCCTTTTCTGCTTTCTTGTGGTTTAATTGAAGAGATTTTATTATCCTATTTTATACCCCCTATTGACTTAATATTTACACATCTTAAAAAAATTTAGCAGTTGCCCTAGGGTTTACAATATATACTTAAATATAATCTGAGTGCACATTAAAATAACATACCTCTCCATGTATAGAGTAATGACTTTAAAGGGACCACTCATCTCTAGAGTTTTAATCACATATTTCACTTTTATATATACTATAAACACCATATTACTAATTTTGATTTAGGCAGTCAAGTATCTTTTACAGAAGTTAAAAATAAGAAAAATATTTAATTTCACCTTTATTTATGCTATTTACAATGCTTTTTATTTCTGTTTGTAAATCTAAGTTTTTGACCTATGTCATATTCCTTCTGTCTGAAGAATTTCCATTAGCATTTTTTATATACTAGCTTGGCTGGAAATGAATTCTTTCAATTTTTAATTTTTCTGAAAAAGTCTTTATTTCTCATTTATCTTTGAAAAATATTTTTGCTGTTATAGAATTTTGTGTTGATTTTCTTCCTTTCAGAACTTAAAAAGGGTCACTCTACTGTCTTCTTGCTTGTATGGTTTCTTAAAGGAGTCTGCTAGAATTTTAGCCTTTTCCTCTGTGAGTGATGTACCTTTTTTCTCTGGCCACCTTCAGAATTCCCCTTTTGTTTTTCAGCAGTTGACTATGGTATGCCTGGTGTGTGTGTGTGTGTGTGTGTGTGTGTGCGCACGCGCATGCGTGTGCGTGATTTGTCCTTCTTGGTGTTCTCTGATCTCGCATGGTGTCTCTCTTTTCCACTGGAAACTTTACCATTTTAATCACAGTTATTTAAAATCCCTTCTCTGATAGATCTATTATTTTTGTCATATCTGAGTCTGTTTCTGCTTTTTGTTATATCTCTTCTTTGACGGTTTGACATGGTGTCCATCAGAGTAAACATAAAGTAAATATTTCTTATGCCTGGAGAGAAGTGTGCTTTTCCTTCTGCTGGGTCTTTTAATCAGGGAGTTGAGCGGGGTTTAAAGTTTGTTGTTACTATGGTTATCCTCAGTGCATCATAAATGCTTCAGATTTCTCTAATGATCTCTTGAGTTTGAGGTGTGGGTCAATTTGTCAGAAGGGTTTTCTCAATGACTATTGCCAGCCTGAATTTAGGGCTCCATGCTTGGCTTTGTGTCCTCAGAAACTCACAGTTTAGTGGAAGCGCCAAGTACATACAAATTGCTATGTATTATGGTTTCCTAGACTTATTTAGGTGGAATAAGCTTTGACTCAGCAAGTTAAAGAAGGTGGCAGTTGAAGTAATCTTCTACCAGATTCCCTTAATTTCATATTTGGCTTGTTTTCTTAGACTTTTTCTTCCTATATGTTGCTACAGAGATAGCAAAACATTATTGCCCATGATAGACAGCACTAGTAACTCACAGAAGTCTCTCATTGCGTCCATAAGGGTCAACAGAATTCTTTGAACAGTAAATTTCAGGTGAGCATTACCCATAAGAACTGTCACAGGGTAAGACACCTATTTGCCATCTTCATGCTTGAATATTCTCAAGCTGCTTTTAGGTCCTAGACTTTCCTTGTTTATATTATACAATGACTTTCAACAAACCTAGTTCTAGTTTTAACAAGCAAGTTTTGGGTCCATGAAATAAATACGATTACTCAGGGAACAGGGATGAAATAAAGCAATAGCTCTGGACCCAAGGTCAAAATATGGGTAGGAGACTTTTAGTGATAGATATATCATATATATATTTTTTATTTTTATTTTTATTTTTAGAGACGGCGTCTCACTCTGTTACCCAGGCTGGAGTGTAGTGGTGCAATCCCGGCTCACTGCAACCTCTGCCTCCTATGTTCAAGTGATTCTTCTGCCTCAGCCTCCTGAGGAACTGGGATTACAGGCATCTGCCACCAAGCCCGGATAATTTTTGTATTTTTAGTAGAGACAGGATTTCACCATGTTGGCCAGGCTGGTCTCGAACTCCTGATCTCAGGTGGTCCACCCACCTCGGCCTCCCAAAGTGCTGGGATTACAGGCAAGAACCACCACACGTGGCTCTATATGATTACTTTTACATGATAGATAATGTAATTTACAGAGTTAACATGCAAGGTTTAAATTAATCCCAACTGATTGTAACCTTATTGAGGCATGGATTTGAATCCCAAATGTCATATGTTGGTATAAGAGTCACTAAGCCCATCAGTAAGGCTAGCCTATTGCTCAACATCCATATCCCAACAAATGACCATACTTCCCTGTGTACATGGGAAGCTTAGATCTTTCAGGGTTTACAGAAAACAAACAATTCCAGAATGAGAGTCAGAGATCATGGTGATGCCAATTTCAGTGAACTGGCAATGCCTCCCAGGAATCTCGTGTTTAGAGGGATTTTGAGGTCATGCCTGTAGAGGAATTCCATAACTGATTAATGGGTAATGAAGAACATCAGCACACGTGCCTTATAAATGCTGTCTGTAAAACAGTAAAAGGGAAATTTCCTTAGCCTGTGTTCACCTTTAAACAGAGGCCAAGATAAAGGCTGCACTGAGGAGATTCTTGGGAACATCGTCCCGGGGAATGACTGTGAGGACAAAGGGAGTGAACAGGGAATGAAGGAAAGTCAATATAAGAATGTATTACTGGCTACTGCTCCTGGTAACTAGTACTTTATTCCAGCATATCTTTGGGGTGTCTTGGAAGATGTAGTTTACAATTATATGCCTATGGAACAAAAGGTATAAAAATATTTGTACATAGGTTTTTTCCCTCATCAGTCAAAGGTAACTCCACAGATGTTAGGTCCTCTGCATTTCCAGGTTGTATATGCGTGAGTGCTCAGTGGGTCCTGGGGTATCAGCTGCCACAGCTACACAGAAGCCCCAAAATGTTACGGGATCTTTTTCTGGCCAGAACCTCTGTGACTCTTCGTGCCTTTGCCTGAGTTTTGCTCGGGCCTGCTGGGCTCATTTTGCCCACTTGGCCTGGCAGGCTGCACTCAGCTCATGCCACCAGCCTGGGTCCCACGCTTGCCAAGGGCAAGTCAGGCATGAATGGTGAGAGGTGTATGAGCAAGTGTGGGATCCATCCACTGTGCATGGTAAGACATGCCAGCTGCTGTAGCAGGGTGGGCAGCTCCAGGTGCCAGCATGGGTGCCAGCTCTCTGTGAGGCTGCAGCCAGAACAGGTACACTGCAAACAGCTTCCATAGCTTACACCCGGGAACACAGTCGTGCTCAGAACTTTGGAGATGCCAGAAACCACAGGACCCCAAAGAGAGAGTAACAGAACTGGTTCAGGGACCTCCCAGGTCTGAGCTCTCCAAAGGGCAACATCTCTTCTTTCCTTCTCTTCACCTGCAATGTGGGGAGTAAGGGGCATGTCTCAGTCTAGTTTGTGTTACAGCTCTTTTAGCCTTGCCATTTGGTGGGTCCCAAGTCCTTGTCCTGTGACCAGGAAGAAAAAGGTACAAAGACAAGCAGAGGGTGAGCAAGATGAAGAATAACTTTACTGAGTGATAGCACAGCTTAGAGGAAGCCTGCAGGGGGAAGCTCCTTTCCATAGCCAGGGTATCCTGATGAGTTTTCAGCGCCTAGCAGAGAGGGTAGCTCCTTTCTGTTAGGCAAGTCATCCCAACAAGTGTTCAGCTACCAGTAGAGAGGGTAACTCCTCCCTGCAGTTGGTCGTCCTGACATCTGCACAGCTCTCAGCAGAGAGGAGGCCATAGAGTAGATGGCTCTTCTCTGCAGGCAGGTTGTCCTATCATCTACCCATCATCTCTCCATCATCTCCCTGACATCTTTCCATCATCTCTGCAACTCTCAGCAGAGAGGAGGCCCTGGAGTGGGTTGCTCCTCTCTGTAGCTGGTCATCCCATCATCTGCTCAGCTTTGGCTGGGCCCAGGGATTTTATGGGCCTCAGAGGGAGAAAGTGCATGCTGATTGGCCCATGCTGATTGGCCCATGGGTGGCCATGTGTGGGTCGAGAAAAGGCACCACAAGTTCCCACTCCAGTTCGGGACTGGCATCCTGTCCCCCAGCCTTTAGGCCCTCCCTGGCCTTGTGCCAAGGGGAGCCTGCAGGCCAGTGCTGAGCTTCCCTTAGCCCCTCTTTGGCTTCCCTCCTATGCTCATTGGTGCCCAAAATCTGGAGACAGCAGATGTGGCAAGGGGCTGGTGTGTCAGCACTGCCCTGAGTGTGTTCATACCAAGTCAGGCTGTGGCAGCACCTGGGCCCAGCCTCAACTTTGCTCTGATCAGAGCAGGCACTGACAGCAGGGAGGAAGCCAAGCAGTGGGGCAGGCAGTTCCAAGCCCGCAAGGGCAGGGGATACTTCCTGGGCCCCCAAGAGTGCAGAGATGTCTGGGTGTGCAGTTACAGTTTGGGCAGCTGCAGCTGCACCTGGGGGAACAGAACTCATGCCTGCTCCGTGGAGTGGGAGGCCTGGGTCTGCAGCTGTGACTTGGGCGGCTGCAGCTGCACCCAGGAAGGTGGCACTCCTGCTTGCTCCATGGAGCAGGAGGCCTAGGTCTGCAGCTACAACTTGGGTAGCTGCAGCTGTGCTTGGGAGGGTGGCACTCCCACCTGCTCCTGGGCTGTGAGAGCACAGGGATGCCCAGGTCCACAGCTGTGGCTTGGGCAGCTGAAGTGGCACTCAGAAGGGGTAGGGCTTCTGCTTGGCCTTGGCTCCTGCTGGCTTCATGGAGTGTGCAGCCCCAGCCATGCCTCCCTGCTGCAGCCAGCGTGATGGCAGTGGCTGTTCTAGATAGCCTGCTGCTGCCATCACAAGTGCAGGAAGAGGTGATGAAGCAAAGCCTGAGGCAAAGCTCTGTCAGGTTGCACCTTTTCCAAACTAATCAAAGTCAAGCAGTTCCTGGAAGCAGAATGGAGAGCAGAAGAAGAAGAACCATGCTAAAAGGGTGTCCAATACAGCTACTCTTATAACAATTCTTTTGAATCTTATTCTCTATAATTGCATATGCTCAATGGTTGGATAAAACTCCATAGAACCTCACTGTTTTAAGATAATCCATTCAAGCCAAGTCCTTCTCAGGAAGCATGTTCCCTGGGCTATCTCTAATTATTTAATTCAGCTTTAGATTTGGTAGCTGACTGAACACAGTTGAAACCCTACAAGCCAGAAGAGATTGGGGTCATATAGTCAGCATTCTTTTTTTTTTCTTTTTTTGAGATGGAGTCTTGCTGTGTCTCCAAGACTGGAGTACAGTGGTGCGATCTCAGCTCACTGCAAGCTCCACTTCCAGGGTTCATGCCATTCTCTTGCCTCAGCCTCCTGAGTAGGTGGGACTACAGGTACCTGCCACCACGCCCCTCCAGGGTTCACGCCATTCTCCTGCCTCAGCCTCCTGAGTAGGTGGGACTACAGGCGCCTGCCACCATGCCTGGCTAATTTTTTATATTTTTAGTAGAGACAAGGTTTCACTGTGTTAGCCAGGATGGTCTTGATCTCCTGACCTCGTGATCCACCCACCTCGGCCTCCCAAAGTGCTGGGATTACAGGTGTGAGCCACCACGCCCAGCCTATCAGCATTCTTAAGAAAAGAAATTCCAACCAAGAATTTCACATCCAACCAACATAAGCTTCATAAGCAAAGGAGAAATAAGATCCTTTTCAGAAAAGCAAATGCTAAGGAAATTCATTACCACCAGACCTGTCTTTCAAGAGGTCCTTGAGGGAGTGGTAAATACAAAAACGAAAGATCATTACCAACTACTACAAAAACACACTTAAGTACACAGACCATTGACCCTGTAAAGCAACCACACAATCAAGTCTACATAATAACCAGGTAACATGATGACAGGATCAAATCTGCACATACCAATATTAACCTATAATTTAAATGGTGTAAATGCCCCAATTAAAAGACACAGACTAGCAAGTTGAATAGAGGCAAGCCCCAGAGGTATGCTGTTTTCAAGAGACATATCTCATAAGCAATGACACCTGTAGGCTCAAAGTAAAAGGATGGAGAAAAATCTACGAAGCAAACAGAAAACAGCAAATAGCAGAGGTTGCTATTCTAATGTCAGACAAAACAGACTTTAAATAATAATAATCATAAAAGACAAAGAAGGGCATTTCATAATGGTAAAAGTTCAAGTCAACAAGAAAACCTAGCTATCCTAAATATATATGCACCCAACACAGGAGCACCCAGACTCATAAAACAAGCTCTTAGAGACCTGCAAAGAGACTTAGATTCCTACACAATAGTAGTGGGAGACTTTAACACCCCACTGACATTATTAGACAGATCACAGAAGGAGAAGACTAACAAAGATATTTGGGACCTAAACATGACATCTAACCAAATGGATCTAACGGACAACTGCAGAACTCTTCACTCAACTGCAACAGAATATACATTCTTCTCATCTGCACATGGCATATACTCTAAAATCAACCACACAATTGGCCATAAAACAATTCTCAGCAAATTCAAAAACCCAAGATTATACCAACCACACTGGAACTACAGCACAATAAAAATAGAAATCAATACAAGAAGATTGCTGAAAACCATAAAAGTACATGGAAATATAAAAACCTGCTCCCGAATAACTTTCAGATAAAGAGTGAAATTAAGCTAGAAATCAGTAAATTCATTGAAACTAATGAGAACAAAGATACAACATTCCAAAATCTCAGGGAAACTACTAAAGCAGTCTTAAGAGGAAAGTTTATGGTGCTAAATACACACATCAAAAAGTTAGAAAGATCTGAAATTAACAACTGAACATCACATTAACAGGAGCTATATAAATAAGAGCAAAACAATGCCAAAGCTAGCAGAAGACAAGAAAGAACCAAAATCAGAGCTGAACTGAATGAGATTGAGATGCAAAAAACAAAACAAAACAAGACAAAAAACAAAAAAAACCAAAGAACAATGAATTCAGGAGTTTGTTGTTTGAAATAATAAATAAGATAGACTACTAGCCAGACTAATAAAGAAAAATAGAGAGAAGATCCAAATAAACACAATCAGAGAGGACAAAGGGGACATTAACACTGACCCCACAGAAATACACAAACCCCTCAGAGACTATGATGAATACCTCTATACACACAAACTAGAAAACCTACAAAAATGAATAAATTCCTGAAAAAATACAACCTTCCAAGATTGAACCAGGAAGAAATTGGAACCCTGAATGGACCAATAATACCAATCAGAAAAAGCCTAAGAACCGACAGATTCACAGTCTAATTCTACCAGGTACATAAAGAAGAGGCAGGCTGGGCGCGGTGGCTCACACCTGTAATCCCAGCACTTTGGGAGGCTGAGGCAGGTGGATCATGAGGTCAGGAGATTGAGACCATCCTGGCCAACATGGTGAAACCCTGTCTCTACTAAAAATAGAAAAATGAGCCAGGCATCATGGCGTGTGTATATAGTCCCAGCTCCTCAGGAGGCTGAGGCAGGAGAATCACTTGAACCCAGGAGGCGGAGGTTGCAGTGAGCTGAGATTGCACCACTGTACTTCAGCCTGGGTGACAGAGAGAGACTCCCTCTTAAAAAACAAAACAAAACAAAACAAAAATTCAAGTTGAGATTTGGGTGACGACACAGCCAAATCATATCAGCACACATGAATTCATGTTCAAAATGTGACAGAGAGAAGGAAGAGACATTTACACTGTGAGCCATAATGGATCATCATCATCTGAGGTGATTTTCTAAAGCTGATGCAGTATAGAGGATAGAGTGTATGATAGAGGGATGGCCCTGATGGCTGGCCAGCTAGCAGTGACTGAAAACAGCTAGCGTGGCTCGGAAGACTGAGGCACACACTGTAGTAGAACTCCTGAACTTTAAATCCCCAGTGCCACCTGACAGTTTTGCTAATGGTGGGCTCCAGCTATCCTGTGAAATGTCTTATATCCTAATGCTAAGGACCTAGGAAAGAAAACTTGGAAAAGAGAAAAGGGGCAACATAAACAAGGAAGTAAAACTAATCTGACAGGAAAGGAAAATATGCATTATTCTTATTTTCAACTTATAGCAGACATCACTAATTTCCCATCATACCTTCCCTGATGAGTGCTGAGTTATCTCAAAACTCTCATTAACCCATCTTTTCAGGCAGAACATCTCAGTATTTCAGAGGAAATCAATGTGTCATCTTTGATCTATGACTATATTTAGTGTTATTCTAAACACCCCAGCTATAAGAAATGAGAAATCCTAACCTTTGGGAATTTAAGAATAGACAGAAAAGGGTCTCTGTATAAACTACCTAAAATCATTTTCTTTCTTTATAACTATAACTTAAACCATTCATTTATAGTTTAATCATGCTCTATCTTGTGTTTACCTTCTCATGTAATAATAATACCTTAGATGAGTATGGTACCTTCATTATTTACAAAATATTCTCAAATGTTAACATTCTTGATCCTAAAGTCAAGCACTATTTTTCATTCTAAGATTAAGAAAACAAAACAAAATCATCCCTGAGGCAGAGGCTCAGAGAAGGTAGGTGACTTCTTAATTTTATATTTCAAAATTTAGTAGCTGGAGGAACTAAAATGGAAGTTTAGAGCTTCAACGGAGTGCTTATCTTATGCCTATTTTGCATATAGAAAGAATCTATCCAAGATTAATTTTTAATATTTTATCAATTGTAAAATAAAAAGATTTGGAACCATGAAAATATATCTTTAGTCCTTTGGAGACTAGCACCCAGAGATTCTGTGGCCAAGGGGAGAGGGAGACTTGCCAGTATTTGTTGAGGTGTGCATTATTTGGAGTTAAAGCTGCCTTATCCAGTTATGAAATTCGTTCTGTTCCTAGAATCAACAGTTCCTCAAAACTCCAATATTAAAGACAATCAGAAAATTGCACAGTAATTGTACCATGGAAAGAAGATTGCTCTCTGCTCCTCCAGGCATTTGTTTTATGTGCTGACAGAAGAACATTTGATTACTCTTAACTGTCTTATGGGGAATGGCTGATAAATGCTAATATGCACCAGGGAATTACCTGGCATTACTATAATGGTGGGAACAAGATCCACAACATCATGACTTGCAAGCATGCATTTTTGTATCGTTGAAATGCATCACATCATTGGTGGCCATACTGTTGGGTCCTAGTCTCAGGAAGAACCTGGGGTCAAAATTCATGAGTTGCAGTTGGTCCTGAGTCATAGTTTACTCCCAAAATTGCAGGCTCAAATTTCTTGGTGTAATGGAATAACACTAAATGTGCTTCTTACAGGAGGAAAGCTATTCCAGAAGAAAAAATAAGCCTAAAATGTAATGAAAAGAGTGATTGGCTGGGTGCGGTGGCTCACGCTTGTAATCCCAGCACTTTGGGAGGCTGAGGTGGGCGGATCATGAGGTCAGGAGATCGAGACCATCCTGGCTAACATGGTGAAACCCCGTTTCTACTAAAAATACAAAAAATTAGCCAGATGTGGTGGCGAGCGCCTGTAGTCCCAGCTACTTGGGAGGCTGAGGCAGGAGAATGGCATGAACCCGGGAGGCGGAGCTTGCAGTGAGCCAAGATCGCGCCACTGCACTCCAGCCTTGGTGACAGTGCGAGACTCCGTCTCAAAAAAAAAAAAGAGCGACCAAGGAAAATCATGTTGTGACTTTTCCTGTGGTTAAGAGCTTGGGTCTCCTTTGTCATGGGGAAAATAGAGTCATGCTGAGTCAGGTCGTTGCTTATCAAAGTCTCCTGAGACTTAATTATTCAACAAGTCTTTACTGAGCACCTGCTAAATGCCTGGGACTGTGCTAGACACTTTATACAAGTTATCTCATGGGTTCTTCACGATTACCTTACGAAGCAGTTACTTTGGGTGGCTGAGGTTACTTTGAGACATCACAATATTTTTCCTTGTTTATTGCTTTATTTATGAAATATCACCCTCTCTTCAGAATGCAAAATAATTTGGAGTCAATATGTTATTCTGAAAAGAGTCTTGGAGCAGGAAGTCCATGGGCATTCAGAGGAAGACCTGAGAGGTGAAGCTAGAAATGATGCTGAAACTGAGAGAAAATAAAACCACTGAATTTAAAGCAAAAAGAAACAAAGTGAGTCTTTGGGACCTTTCCTACCGGTATTAATCTTTAGCGTTACAGAATAACTAAACTAGTTGGATCCTTCACAGTCATTTAATGTCCAGCATCACCTTGATGGGAGATCCAGAGGTGGGTTGAGGAACTGTTTAATCACTATTCTTTGTTTTGGGTAAGGGACACAAGTAAAAGGATAGCTAATATCAAAATTCAAATGCTAGCAAAAAGAAATTTAGCAGCATTAAATAGTATTTCTAATTTTAAGAAGATTAATTTGGCCAAGCGCTGTGGCTCATGCCTGTAATCCCAGCACTTTGGGAGGCTGAGGTGGACAGATCACGAGGTCAAGAGATCAAGACCATCCTGGCCAACATGGTGAAACCCTATCTCTACTATAAATACAAAAATTAGCTGGGTGTGGGGGTGGGTGCCTGTAGTCCTAGCTACTCGGGAAGCTGAGGCAGGAGAATTGCTTGAACCTGGGAGGCGGAGGCTGCAGTGAGCCAAGATCGCACCACTGCACTCCAGCCTGTTGACAGAGCAAGACTCCATCTCAAAAAAAAAAAAAAAAAGTTTAATAAATCAATTTCTGCTAGTAGCCAGGAGGGAGGAACTGACACCAGACTAATCTTTGTGTGAAAAGAGTAAATACAGTAACCCCACCAAAAGTCAGTATAAATGGAATAAGCCATGACGCAATTGCCTTCAGGCACTCAACAACAGGTAGAGCAAGACTGCAATCTCAGGGTGAATGCAAACTCAGCAGGTGAACCCAGACTCTGCCTGGGGACCTTTTGTGATACAGCCCAGGGACTGGAGTAGAGCAGGGCAGACCTGGGGATAGGGGAGCAGGACATTGAGTGTAGGGCCACAAAGATGATGTAGTCTGGGGTGAAGGACACAGGGGACCTGAAGTCTGGGGAGCTTTTTAAACTAGTCATTTGCTGATGGACCACCAGATGCAGGACGAGACTATGACGATCTTCACAGAACGACTACACGGGTCCTGAACACTGATCACAGATCTTAGCGGTGGAGGAGTGCTGGAGATGGAGTTCCTTCAGCCGGGCCAGAGTGAAAACAGCATGTTAACACCAGGGTGGGTGCCCAGCTGAGAAAAAAGCAAGGCCATACCTTAGGAGTAAGGAAGGAGCCTGCCCTAATGTCAGAAGTGAGACTCAGAGGCAAGGCCGGTCTCAGGGAAGGTAGGTAGTACAACTTCTCAAGTAGAATTGTGAACCAACTGGGGGTGGTTCAGGTACTACTACAATTGGGGTAATCTGTTTTCACTTCCATGAAAACTGAAGTGAGCTTTGTGTTCCTACATGAAAGGACAAACACTTCAATAGGCATGTAGCTAATTTTAGATGGATGTAATTGAATCAATAAACAATTTAATTTTAACATTTCCTTTCTTTTTTCTTCTTTTTTCTTGAGACAGACTTTTGCTCCTGTGGCCCAGGTTGGGGGTGCAGTGGCACAATCTTGGTTCACTGCAACCTCTGCCTCCTGGCTTCAAGCTATTCTCCTGCCTCAGCATCCCGAGTGGCTGGGACTACAAGAGCATGCCACCACACCCGGCTAATTTTTTGTATTTTTGGTAGAGATGGAGTTTCACTGTGTTGGCCAGGCTGATCTCGAACTCCTGACTTCAGGTGATCCACCTGCCTCGGCCTCCCAAAGGGGTAGTCCTAGCTACTCGGGAGGCTGTAATCCCAGCAATGGGATTATAGGCTTGAACCACTGTGCCCGGCCCAACACCCAAAGAAGTTTTTATCATAGGTTATTAGTATAAAGACCCCAAGCAATAACAAATCCCTGCCACCCTCAAACACACACATTCACTGATAGAAAATCAATATACTCAGCTATCATATTTCAGATGTGCCAGTTTTCTGGTCAATCAGCAATCACTTCCTTGTGAACTCAGGCACAGGGGCTGACACACAGCAGCACAGGGCACAGTCTGCCCCCAGGGGCTGCTGGCAGTCTCTTGCTGATAGGAGGAGACATCCCTTACCAATGCTGAGGCTGCTGCCTACTTTTTTTCTGCTCTGTAAGAGCTTCCGCTCAAATGCTTTTGTCTGTGTCCTTCAATGCTGAACTTAGCTTATGCTGTAATTTTTTTCCAATTTTTTTTCTCCTACTGCCTGCAGATATTCAAGTAAATAAGCCACTCTGGATTTTAAACTCATTCATCTGATAATGTTTTTACGTGATCTGAAGTCATTTCATCATTAATTTTCTCATTAAACTATGGATGCAACAACAGATAGATACTTGTCTTTTTAGTATAGATGGGGTTTCACTATGTTGGCCAGACTGATCTCAAACTCAGATATTCAACTAAATAAGACACTCTGGATTTTAAACTCATTCATCTGATAATGTTTGTACATGATCTGAAGCCATTTCATCATTAAGTTTCTCATTAAACTATGCATGCAATAACAGATAGATATTTGTATTTTTAGTAGAGACCAGGTTTCACTATGTTGGCCAAACTGATCTCAGACTCAGATATTCAACTAAATAAGACACTCTGGATTTTAAACTCATTCATCTGATAATGTTTTTACATGATCTGAAGCCATTTCATCATTAATTTTCTCATTAAACTGTGCATGCAATAACAGATATTTATATTTTTAGTAGAGACGGGGTTTCATTGTGTTGGCCAGGCTGATCTCGGACTCAGATATTTCAACTAAATAAGGCACTCTGGATTTTAAACTCATTGATCTGATGATGTTTTTACATGATCTGAGCCATTTCATCATTAGTTTTCTCATTAAACTGCATGCAACAACAGCGACTGAGGAGCTGCACCTGTGGACCTGGGTAGGCAGGAGCAGTAAGGCAATGACGGAGGCACAACCTTGATCTTAAAGACTTCGCTGTCTAGAGGGAAACACAGATAAGTAAATAGGCAGTCACCATACAGTGTAGTAAGTGCTTTGACTGAATAAGTGAGTTTTATGTTTGCCTTATCCTGACTTGGTGGGAGCTGGGGAGTCTCAGGGAGATCATTCAGAAGCAGTTTTTCCAAAACCTTACATTGCACTTACTATGTACCAGGGCACCTCTATCAGAAACTTTTGAAACGTTTAAAAATATATAAATTCCAAGCTGTGAGGGAACATTTACTGGATCTCTGAGATTATGCCTTAGTAATCTACATTTTAGAAAAATGCACTCCAACACTGAGTGAAAGAGCGAGACTGTCTCAAAAACAAAACTCCCAAAGTACCCCAGGTGATTCTTCTGCGCAGTGAAGTGTGAGAACCACTGATTTAAATTAATTGGTTAGTTCAATATTTGTTCTTTCTTCAATATGATCTTAAAACCAGAAATCCACATCAGAATGGAACAGCAAGAGTAAATGACTCACATTGTTAGTCACAGATTTAAAAAAGCATTGTTAGTCAGAAATTACTTGCAGCCCTACTCCCTAATTGATCAACAAATAGGTTGTGTATTGTTGTCTTTACAGTTCAAACTCTGGGGCAGGGGCTCTGTGTTGTCTGTGCCTCAGTCTCTCATGTGTAAAACAGGATGAAAAGATTCCTATCTTATAGGACTATTGTGATGGCTAAATGAGGTCATGTGTAGCAGGTATTTGGAAAAGTCCCTGGCACACCCTCTCTAGGCCTAAGCTGGACTTAGCCATCATGCTAGGTCAGTTCCCATCAGTTAATCTCTCTTCCTTGCAGAAGACTACCTCCTTGTCTTTTATGAGGAGACAAACTGAATCACGAATTTTGTCCTGAAGTGCATGAGATGGAGGGAACTTGTGGACTCAGGCACAGTGGCTGACACACAGCAGCACAGGACACAGTCTTCTGATAATGTTTTTACATGATCTGAAGCCATTTCATTGTTAATTTTCTCACTAAACTATGCATGCAACAACAGATAGTGACTGAGGAGCTGCACCTGTGATTTTCATCAGAGGAAGGCCATGGAGATCAATTTATTTCCTGGAGTGTTGTCTCATCTTTGCTTTAGACAGTGTGGTAGGCGGAATAATGCGTCCCCCTCCCCGCCGCCCAAATGCCCAATGCCCAACCCCTTCTCTTCAAAACCTGTGAATATGGTACCTTACATGATAAAAGGTATTTTGCAGGTATGATTAAGAAATTTGAGATGGTGGGAGAATCATAGAATATCCAGGTGGGCACAATGTAATCACAGGAGTCTTTACAAATGAGGAATCTTTCCCAGCTGAAGTCAGATTGAGAGACACATCCTTGCTGATTTTGTAGGTAGAGGAAGGGGCTAGGAGACAAAGAATGCAGGCAGCCTTTACAAGCCAGAAAAGATAAGGAAATGAAACCTCTTGTAGGATCTCCAGAAGAAATGTAGCCCTGCCAACACTTTGGTTTAGATGGGTGAGATCCATGTCAGAATTTTGACTTGCAGAACCGTAAGGTAGACATTTATGTTGTTTCAGCCACTGAATTTGTGATAATTTGTTACAGAAGCAACACAAAACTAAGACATAGTCTTTGGGGACATGCCTTGTCCCCCTATAATAATATGTAAAATAAAATAGCATGTATTTTACCTTTGTGCCCCCAAATAATTCCCTACCGCTCCAGTGGCACACCCCCTCGTCCTTCAAAATGAAGTCACTGGAAGTGAGAATTTGCCTTGAATATAAGAATTTGAAGTCTGATGTTTCAGTTCAGCAGATCATCCATCCTTCAGTGTGCTCCATATAAATCAGAATTACTCATTCTCTTTTTCACATTATACCCTTGACTTCTTTGTATTTAATTATATTTACCTCTCTTCTTTTTACCTTTAGAAGTTTGCATCTACAGAGTTTTCATCAGTTTTTTAAAAAGATTTCTTGTTAAACTAATGTTTCATAGATTATTCTAATCATGTACCCAGAAATAGGGCCAAAATAATTGGTATTCACATCATATGCCCCACCACTTTAAAACGCCATAAAATTATAGTGTAACTAAATGAACCTAAAAGAAATAATGCAAGTGAAATATTTAAAAACCCTGACTAAGAGAGTTTTGCATGTATTTTTAAAATAGGCCTTTACTTTAAACTTTGGTTACTTAGTGAAGATAATTTTTAAAGCAATGATTAAAGATATATTTAAATTAAAATGTGGTTAAAAGGTAGAACATGGCTGCTTATAAAATATCATTGGACTAAAAAACCCAGTGGAAGTAAATGTCTTCTGCTCACTTAGACATGGTTTATGGCATCTATATTTTGCAGGAGGAACAATAGCAAAGTTTGCAGCTCAGTGAGAACACCGAAAATGATGGAAGCTTCTTTTGATTATAGCGTACACTTATGACATCCACCATCAGCAAGTAAGAGCTTAATTTTCTAATTTATTTAAGCATTCACAAAGCTGTTTGCCTTTTCCTCCAAGAGAATGTCTCAGTAGTTTGTACTGGCTGCAACATATTTTTCCTTGGGAAACTTTGAAGCAAGTGGAATTCTTTATCTTGGGGGTGAAATGACTGAGGATCATTTCAGGTGAAAGACAATAAATACCCATAAGAGTTTTCAGTGTGACGTGGTCATCAGAAATGTTGATGACAAAAAAGAATTAGCTACACTCTCTACTTCATTCCTTGGTGCTATTCTGATCACAACAGGAGTGTTGATTTCAGGGTCACTTTTGATAAGGGGTTGAGATATATCAAAAGGCACCCAGAGAACAGGGACAGGGATATTTCCATATCATTCATGTCAGGAACAGTTGGAGACATTAAGGCTACCACACTTGAAGAAGAAAAATGTGTTGGAATTTGATGGCAGAATTCAAACATTTGAAAGAAATGACATGTAGAGAAAAAATTTGACCTACTTCTGTCTTTCTCAAAGAGGTGGATGTGGGACCAGTGGATAAGACTTACACTGAAGTTGATTTCAGTTCTTCATAAAGAAGAGATTTCTTGGGATCAAAATTGTCTGAATATAGAAATGATCTGCTCTGTCCCTAGAGTTGCTCAAGCATAGCCAAAATCTTACCTCTTGTTCAGATTTAAAATTCAGTGATTTTATGATGCTATATAAAAGTGAGCTCTGCCATGTATTGGGAAGTAAATGAGGCTTTGTATTAGGAACTCTGAGTTACTTTACAATAACTCCCCATTGTACTCTCTCTACGAGATGGAGTGAGGTTGGGTACTTGCTGCTGCTGAAGTCTCTGTCCCCAGGACCTGATGTCTAAAGGGTGTGTGGGACAGCTACGTGATTCTAGGCCAGAGATGGCAACTATATGTCACTATGCCCTCCTCCTGCCTGTGGCAGATAATCTAAATGATGGTGAAACTCCTCCTGGTGCATAGGTAGAGCCTCAGGATCCTCCTCAGTACAACATCCTGACACTATTAGAATTGGTATACAGATGAAATCTGATAATTATGACTGCTTTAGGGCACACTTTGCATGCCATTTCCAGACATAGCCCTTCTTGTCAGTTCCAGACATAGCCCTCTGTGCTCTGCTCTGTGATGCTGGAGCTGGCACTAGACAAAATACATTTCTGCTCTGCTGGCTGCATCACTGTTAGGCCAGAGGAGCACTACAAGGCTGAAGGAGGAAGAAGTGACATTTTCTTTCCTTCTTGCTTTCTGTGACTTCTGTTTTCTCCTCTTCATTATAAGCATAATTTAAGGCATGACTGTTCCTTTCCCTAGTCATAGCTGAATTCAGTTTTCAGTTTTTCCGATTCCCAGAAACAGCTTCATGGCATCCTCTTTGGAGCAGTAGCACCTTTGAGCCTGTGCTCCTCTTCAGAAGGCTGAATTTTGACTGCATGGGACCCCATTTTCAGCTTCTGAGAATTGCTTATTCCAACCCCTTCCATTTTCCATTCCTAGGGGTACTAGCCCTTTCCACAATTGCCACTCTGTGATACTTGACTTTCTTTCTGACTGTTTAGTTACCTACAACTTTATACCTAATTAGAAGTTATTTGATTTCTCTGTTCAAATACTTGGTATGGCTTTTTCTCTCAACTTTCAAAATTTACCCTAAGCTGATGATGGGCTGTTTTAGCACAAACTTGATTAAGGACTAGTTGTGTTTAATTTCATTTTTTATTTTATTTTAAAAGTTAAAGCTGTATGGAACTTTTATATAATCCAGTCCAATTCCCTTATTTTAAAGATGAGGAAATTGAAGTTTCAGAAATGATGGCGGAGGTGACATAGGGCCTTCTTGTGACTTGGAACTGGAATTACAACTGAAGATATCAGACTAAGATCACAAAGATTTAGGAGGGAAATAACAGAAAAGAAATCGACATTTAAGGCAAGAGCCCAGTCCTGGGGGAGGTCTCAACAAAGCACTATGGCTCTGCAAACACTAGGTCTTCTCTGGCCTCCTTTGGTTAGGAAATTAATTATAAGTTTAGTTTTTTGGTAGGAGAGGGACAGGTGACTATCTTAGAAGGTTCCAGAAGATAATTGTGGGTGTTGCTAATAGAATGAGATTTAAAAACACCTTGGTAATTAAAATACCCTTTTAAGAGTGTTAGAATGAGGGGTGGTTCCAAGATGGCCAAATAGGAACAGCTCCAGTCTACAGTTCTCAGCATGAGCAACGCAGAAGATGGGTGATTTCTGCATTTCCAACTGAGGTACTGGGTTCATCTCACAGTGGCTTGTTGGACAGTGGGGGCAGGACAGTGGGTGCAGCCCACCGAGCAAGAGCCAAAGCAGGGCAAGGCATCGCCTCACCTGGGAAGCACAAGGGGTCAGGGAATTCCCTTTCCTAGCCAAGGGAAGAGGTGACAGATGGCACCTGGAAAATAGGGTCATTCCTACCCTAATACTGCGCATTTCCAACGTCTTAGCAAAGGGCACACCAGAAGATTATATCCCACGCCTGGCTTGGAGGGTCCCATGCGCATGGAACCTCACTCATTGCTAGCACAGCAGTTTTAGATCAAACTGCAAGGTGGCAGCGAGGCTGAGGGCGGGTCGCCCGCCATTGCTGAGGCTTGAGTAGGTAAACAAAGCAGCCAGGAAGCTTGAACTGGGTGGAGTCCACTGCAGTTCAAGGAGGCCTGCCTGACTCTGTAGATTCCACCTCTGGGGGTAGGGCATAGCCAAACAAAAGGCAACAGAAACCTCTGCAGACTTAAATGTCCCTGTCTGACAGCTTTGATAGAGCAGTGGTTCTCACAGCACGGAGTTTGAGATCTGAGAACAGACAGACTGTTTCCTCAAGTGGGTCCCTGATGCCCGAGTAGCCTAACTGGGAGGCACTCCCCAGTAGG
>NW_012121265.1:9599103-9599558 GCF_000951035.1 Colobus angolensis palliatus
TTTTTTGAAAAGATCAACAAAATAGACTGCTAGCAAGACTAATAAAGAAGAAAAGAGAGAAGAATCAAATAGATGCAATAAAAAATGATAAAGGGGATATCACCACCTATCCACAGAAAACTATCAGAGAATACTGTAAACACCACTATGCAAGTAAATTAGAGAATCTAGAAGAAATGGATAAATTCCTGGACACATACACTCTCCCAAGACTAAACCAGGAAGAAGTAGAATTTCTGAATAGACCAATAACAGGCTGTGAAACTGAGGCAATAATTAATAGCCTACCAACCAAAAATGTCCAGGACCAGATGGATTCACAGCAGAATTCTAACAGAATTACAAGGAGGAGCTGGTACCATTCCTTCTGACACTATTCTAATCAATAGAAAAAGAGGGAATCCTCCCTAACTCATTTTATGAGGCCAGCATCATCCTGATACCAAAGCCTGGCA
>NW_012121265.1:9607825-9616099 GCF_000951035.1 Colobus angolensis palliatus
ATCTACTCATCTGACAAAGGGCTAATATCCAGAATCTACAAAGAACTCAAACAAATTTGCAAGAAAAAAACAACCCCATCAAAAAGTGTGTGACGGATATGAACAGACACTTCTCAAAAGAAGACATTTTTGCAGCCAACAGACACATGAAAAAATGCTCATCATCACATCTTATCATTATTTGCATATCTAACGGCGTAGATACCATCCTACAACCAGTTAGAATGGCGATCATTAAAAAGTTGGGAAACAACAGGTGCTGGAGAGGATGTGGAGACATAGGAACACTTTTACACTGTTGGGGGGGACTGTCAACTAGTTTAACCATTGTGGAAGACAGTGTTGCGATTCCTCAAGGATCTAGAACTAGAAGTACTATTTGACCCAGCTATCCCATTACTGTGCATATATCCAAAGGATTATTAATCATGCTGCTATAAAGACACATGCACACATATGTTTATTGTGGCACTATTCAGAATAGCAAAGACTTGAAACTAACCCAAATGTCCATCAATGATAGACTGGATTAAGAAAATGTGGCACATATACACCATGGAATACTATGCAGCCATGAAAAAGGATGAGTTCATGTCCTTTGTAAGGACATGGATGCAGTTGGATACCATTATTCTGAGCAAACTATCGCAAGGACAGAAAACCAAACACCACATATTCTCACTCATAGGTGGGAATTGAACAATGAGAATACTTGAACACAGGAAGGGGAACATCACACACTGGAGCCTGTTGTGGGGTGGGGGAAGGGGGGAGGGATAATATTAGGAGATATACCTAATGTAAATGATGAGTTAATGGGTGCAGCACACCAACATGGCACACATATACATATGTAACAAACCTGCACATTGTGCACATGTACCCTAGAACTTAAAGTATAATAATAAAAAAAAGAGTGTTAGAATGATAAGAAAAATAGTGGAGAAAGAAAGGTTACTGTAGGTCAGATATGGACCATGTGTGTTCATGACAACGAGTTTTATGCTATATGAAATTGTTAATGTTTGGATGCAATGTCAATTAATGTATTATAATAGTATAAAATAGTACAATGCAATATAAAAGTCTAATACAGTAGTTATAAAGTGACTATGAATTTCCTCAAGGAATTTATGGATAAAGGGATCTGAAGAAAATAAGAATCAAAATTCAGCAATGGAAATGTTGTTGAAGAATAGTCAAACAGTATCACAAATCAAGGAGTTTGTGAAAAAGAAGATGATTAGTCTCTAGCATGCAGTTGTAATCAAGTGCTTCTTCCCTCAGTAGAGAAATATGAGTGGAAGGCAATAAAACAAAGAAAGTTAAAATCACACCTGTTCTTCTGGTCCCAGTACTTACATAACTGGGATTATCTGAATCCTGAGCTTCCTGCTGGTGAAATTTAATTATTTATTTTTTATAATGTTGGATCTTTCTTCTTAGGCATGTACTGTGTACCACGTATTTTACTAGGCACACATTGGTATACATTGTTTCATATCATTTAACTATCTTGAGGAATCATGTTCCGCATTTTAGAGATGAGGAAACAGAGGCTAACAGAGGTTGGATAATTGTCCAAAGTATCCCAGCAACCAGTAGTGGAGTCAGGATTTGAACCCTGGTCACCCTGATGCCAAAACTTCCACCAGCTCCAGCTGCCTCTTGCTTGGCCACCCTCTCCTTTGCTATTTGCAATACTTCCTTTATTAAACTACTAGTTTTTCAGAGATAAACATAGCAAAATGTCCATGACTTTAAGTTAAATTGTTGACTGTAGCACAGACCCACTCAAAGGGTCTTCTAATACATATCTCTTTGTAGATGGAGCCTTGGAGAAGGAGGAGAGGGTGGGGTGGGGCAGGAAGTGGGATGATGGGCCAATCTGTGGGTGTGACAGGAATAGCCTCTGCCTGCATCTTGTTTAGCTCATCTGTCTCTTCTGTCATCACAGTGATGGAACCTCTATGGCTAATGGCCTCCTGTTCCAGCTGTTAACTTCTGATTCAGTTCTTTAAAAAGAAAAGCCTGCTTCATCAGAGTTGCCCTTGCCAAAAGCTTTTAGCCTTTTAAATGCATACAAAGGCCCTTGACAGACTTTTTATGATTCTTCATTTAGTTTTTAAATAGCGGAAAGCATTTTACATTTGTATTTGGTGCACGAGAGAAGTCTAACTGCTCCAAAGGGCCAAGGCAGTAAAAGAATCCCTGCTGCTTCTGGGGTTTTCTCGGTTCCAAATGATGCTTATGATGTTCAAATCCAAGACAGGAGAGACTGTGGGAGGGGTTTACCCTTAATCTCTCGCCTCCTTCTCCAGCTTGTCACACAGAAGGAAAAGCTGGAGGAGGAGGAGACCAAGAGTGAGAAGGGACCCAGGAATGGAACCAAAGTGCACCTAGGAGAGCAAGGAGGCAGCTCAAATTAAGTTAAGATCTGAATTCAGACCTGATCTGGCACCACAGTGAAGAGCTTGATCCCACATGGTCAGTGTTGAGACGGGACTGTCTCAGGATGAGCTCCAGACCACTGGGTCAGCTAGGCCACAATAACTTTCTTGACTCAGGGTTATCTGAAAGCTGGAGAGAAGAACAATAGCAGAAAGTTCACCAGAGAAACAAAGACCATGAACATAACAAATGATTAACTGCATTTATTTTTTACTAAATTGAGCCAATCTTTGTGCATCAATATCAACTAGATACAGAGTAAAAGAGACGGTGACAGAGATTCCTTCATTTCCCTTTACATGGGAGATGCCATTAGTAAATGTTAGTCGAGGCTTTGGCCGTTAAATATCATTTTCGAGGGATCTGAATTTCTTAGTAAAATCTTCTCCAACATGGTTGGAAGGAAAAATAGTAGATAATAAAGGAATGAAAATCCCAAGTTGTATGACACTTTTCTCTGGCAGATCCTATGGGTAGTATGATCTGATCTCCATCTCCTATTGTAGAGGATCTAAAATGTTAAACCTCAAATTTTAAGGCTCTCTTGTAGAATAAGGAGGCCATGTGGCCCAGTTCTGGCCAATAACACATAAGTAGTAGTGTAGAAGGGTGCTGTTTTCATCTCTCCTTTTCCTTCTCCTTCCTGCTTCAATGAGGATGTGATGTCTGGAACACTGCAGCCTGAGGTCGGTCATGAGGTAGAAATGAGGGCAATAGCTAAGGGTGGCAGATGAAAAGATAAGAATAACTTGGCACCCTGTGGGTCCCTAATGACATTACTGAGTTTTTAGTTACCCTAGTCCTGGAGGGCCAATATCTGAGCTACTTTTAATGCAAAAAAAAAATGACTCCCTAAGCCAAGGTGGCCAGTTTTCAGTTACTTGAAACTGGAAATTTACTAACTAAAGTGACATCTAAGCCTTATGTTTAAAACTTACTATATGAGGCTGGGGTGATTTTTTCCTTTTCTTCAAAAAATGTTCCAATAAATTTTTCTCAAAGGAGTTGATACCTGATTTGATTGAGGAGAAGTCTTCCATTTCCTACAAATGATGTTAAAATGAGTTCTAGCTCCCATTTTCTCCTTATTTTTCTGTGGGTTGGTTGTCAGTGCTGCACTGATTCCCTGTCTAAAAGAAACTGTAAAGTATAAGAATCTTGACATCTCTTTTAATGAACTCAGACCTCAATTCTTAAGGTTGGTAAGGGACAGAGAATTCTTCGTGGTGGCAGTTGTGGCATGATGGAGATTTCTCAGTAATAAGAGCAGCCTTGAACGCTTGGGAGTCAGGTTTCAGTGTCCAGTCTGTCACCTTGCTCCATGTAGAGATTCTTACTCAGTGACCACTCCGTAGGTCAGGGTGGGATTTAATTAAGAATGTAGATAGACTCCATCATAGGAGCCTCTAAAAAAGCTCGTATATACTATTGCAGGAACATGGATGGAGATAGAGGCCGTTATCCTTAGCAAACTAACACAGGAACAGAAAACCAAATACCACATGTTCTCACTTACAAGTAGAAGCTAAATGATGAGGACACATGGGCACCTAGAAACAACACATACTGGGTCCTTTCAGAGGGTGGAGTCTGGGAGGAGGGAGAGGATCAGGAAAATAACTAATGGGTACTAGGCTAAACACCTGGGTGATGGAATAATCTGTACAGCAAACCCCCATGACACAACTTTACCTATGTAAAAAACCTATACTTTTATCCCTAAACTTAAAATAAAAGTTAAAAAATTATTTATTCTCATAAAAGATGCAATTGATGGTATTTTGAATCCCGACAGTTTGTTTGATGTGGTTGAAACCTAACATGGTTTGTTGCTTCATTATTGAGACTGGCTTGGACCATGGCTAGGACCTTCTTTATGTGTATGTATACACATAAGTAACTTTCATTTTCTGAGGTATAATTGATCATTCCAAGGTAGTGGTTCTTGATCAGAAATAATTTTGCCCCCTCCCTCCCCTGGGGCATTTGGCAGTGTCTGGATCCATTTTTGCTTGCCACAATTGGTATAGGGTGCTACTGGCATTGAATGGGTGAAGGCCAGGGAGGCTGTTCAACATCCTAGAATGCATTGGACAACCCTTCCACTCCCTGTCCACAGAAAAGAATTATCTGGAGGCCCTAAATGTCAATAATGTCAAGGTTGGGAAACGCTGTTCTGGTTCATTGTCTTTTTTAAAAATTTATTATCATGCTTTGTCATATTCAGGAGTCCGAGGACATGAGTATTTTCATGTAGGTTGTGAGCTAAATTTGCCCTTATAGATACTGTAGCAAAATTGGATCTTGGGAGTAAATATTCAAACTTAGGGAGAAGCAAGATGCCCAAATAAAATTCTAAAGAGGGATTATAAAATATGTAACAAGAGAAAGGGGCATAGCACCTACCCTGATATAATGAAAATTAGGAGGGACTTTTCTCTTGAAACTCCTGTGGAATGACACACCTCTGCTTTGGCTCTTGGTTCACACAACCTGGAGCTATTATTTCTCTTTTGGGGTATGTTTCACTTTTCTCCAGTTAGGTTAGGAGTTTTTGAGGACAAGTGTTCTACTTGTTATCTGTCGAATTCCAAGCCTATATGGTATCTTAAGTTTGATAGATTCTCAATAAACAGCTGTTGTAAAATATGAGGCAAATGAAATTGAATCCTGCTTTGTTAATGAATTCAGATTCATCTAGCATGAACTCTGGTGATTTGGAAATTTTGAAAGAATGTTAGTTATTTGATACCTTTTCCACATATTTCATTAAAAACACAGTCATAAAGTGACAAAATTGTTTATTTGGATTATAAACTACCTATTGCAAACAAAATGTATTCCAAGGTGAGGCAGTTCTCTTCTTTGATCAGGCTGCTGGCTGAGAAAGTCAGGCTTTGATTTCTCCCTTCTCTTTCATAGACATTATTAACAATTAAGAAAATTAATAATTTATCAGAAATGAGCTGAATATTTTCTTCTATTTCCCAGCTAGACAGCAATGCTGTCTTACTTTAAAATCAATCTTTATTTTATATTGTGCACTTCCTGTTCCAAAGCAAAACTGATCTAAGCAGTCATCATAGAATAAGACTGATTCTAAAAACCTTCCTTTTTCTTTAAAAAAATTAGTGTTAATAAAAACATGGTATACTGTTACATTTAGCTTAAAATTATTGTCTACATGGAAATTTTTGGCCACTTAAATAGTCCACTCAGTTCAGGAATATAGGGCTAGAGAGAGGATTCTTTTCTACAGTGATTTTGTATTATAAATGTCAGGCCTCTGAGCCCAAGCCAAGCCATTGTATCCCCTGTGACTTGCACATCTATGCCCAGATGGCTTGAAGTAACTGAAGAATCACAAAAGAAGTGAAAATGCCCTGCCCCTGCCTTAACTGATGACATTCCACCACAAAAGAAGTGAAAATGGCCGGTCTTTGCCTTAAGTGATGACATTACCTTGTGAAATTCCTTTTCCTGGCTCATTCTGGCTCAAAAAGCTCCCCCATTGAGTACCTTGTGACCCCCACTCCTGTCCACCAGCGAACAACCCCCCTTTGACTGTAATTTTCCTTTACCTACCCAAATCCTATAAAATGGTCCCATTCTTATCTCCCTTTGCTGACTCTTTTTCAACTCAGTCCGCCTGCACCCAGGTGATTAAAAAGCTTTATTGCTCACACAAAGCCTGTTTGGTGGTCTCTTCACACAGACGCGCATGACAATAAATATTATGAAAAGCAATTTAAAAGGAGGAATTCATTACTTCGTGCCATGTAAGTCTTCCTTAATGAATAGACCATAACGGCTTTTCTTGAAGGACTTTCTGGTGATTTTTTTAACACAGACTTATGCTCTAATGGAACAAACTTGTGGGAATAATGGCAGTATTTTTCTTCTGCATGGTTTATAGAAACTCCATTGTTATATTTGTTTATAAATAAAATTATGAGATAATGTACATTTGCTTATGCCAAATGAACTTAAGAACCTGAACAATGTTCCACATATAATGTAGAAACAGGCTGATATACTGCATTCGTCATTCAACCAATTTTTGTTAAATATTAAGTACTTACTATGTGCCAGGCACTATTCTGTTTATTTCTATAGTCATCTTTGCTTCACAACCTTCCTTTTATTTTTTATTTTTTTTTCACAACCTTCCTTTTAAAACCAAGTAAAAGTCAGTCCATTCTTCAACCTGGTTAAAGGTACCTTTAATTATTCTTTAGGATAAAATAAGGTCAAACTCTTTTAGATATTTGAATTTTGAAACTCCATATTTGTTTAATGGTATAACTCCAGCTTTACCACACGAATTCTGATATCTAAAGGAAAATTTGACCTGTGGATACTGTGAACCCTGAAAATCTGGGATAGGTCTCGGTTAATTTTTTTTTTTTTTTTTTTTTGAGATGGATTTCACTCTTTTGCCCAGGCTGGACTGAAGAGGCACAATCTTGGTTCACTACAACCTCCGATCCCCAGGTTCAAGTGATTCTCCTGCCTCAGACTCCCGAGTAGCTGGGATTACAGGCATCCACCAACACACTTGGCTAATTTTTGTATTTTTAGCAGAGATGGGGTTTTGCCATGTTGACCGTGCTGTTCTAGAACTTCTGACCTCATGTGATCCACCTGCTTTGGCCTTCCAAAGTGCTGGGATTACAGGCATGAGCCACCATGATCAGCCAGATCTCAGTTAATTTAGAAAGTTTCTTTTGGCAAAATTGAGGATGGATACCCATGACAGAGCCTCAGGACGTCCTGACAACATGTGGCCAAGATGGTAGGGGTACAGCTGAGTTTTATACATTTTAGGGAGATATGAGACATCAATCAATATATGTAAGATGTACATTGGTTCAGTCCAGAAAGGCAGGACAACTTGAAGCGGGGAGGGGGCTTCCAAGTCATAGGTAGATAAGAGAAAAGTGGTTGCATTCTTCTGAGATTCTGATTAGGCCCTTCAAAGGAGGCAACTCAGATATGCACTTATCTCAGTGAACAGAGGGGTGACTTTGAATAGAATGGGAGGCAGGTTTGCCTTAAGCAGTTCCCAGCTTGACTTTTTCCTTTAGCTTAGTGATTTTGGGGCCCCAAGATATTTTCATTTCACATTTCCCCCTTTTCTTTTTAAGAATCTTTTGGAGAAATCATTTTATAAAAAAAAATGAGTCTCTTATCTCAGGTCTCATTAGATCTCAAATGGCTAGGATGGTTTATTTTGTTGCTGTTATTTTCCTCTGAAGTTTAAGTTGTTTAGCTTCAGTTTGCAGGGCTTTATGAAAGCACAGCTTAGTTTTCAGTGACTCCAAATTAGGAAAAATGGGAAAAAAGGAAAAAAATTGCAAACATTAGTTTGAAGACTTGCAGCCAAGAAAAACTAGAATTCAGTTCAAACTGTAGAAAACAATAAAAATTGAAAAATATTAAGCAAGACTAGAATCTAACAACAGGTGTACTATAGTTTTTGAAACATTATTTTTCTCTCTCCAGTTTCTCATTTTTGCTAAAGACAAATCATGATAGAACTGGTTTGTTTTATTATACTCGGCCCAATTATTTGTATACAGTGCAGCAAAAATAATTGCATTGGGTGAATTTCTTTCCTCTTGAGGTTCCACAGTAAACCTGGGGCTCCTGGGCCTGTTAGAAAGTGACATTCTTTACTTACCACAGGTAAGGAACCCTGTACAGGCACTGTGTAGACAAAGGTATGAGGCCAGTTTTCTTCAAGGGGCTTTTATTTTCTCCATAAATCAAGCTTGATTCCTTAAAGGAAAGCACACCATTCCAGTCAAAGCCTTGGTAAAA
>NW_012121265.1:9617188-9617455 GCF_000951035.1 Colobus angolensis palliatus
CAACAAACTGTCTCTCAGACCATAGTGCAATCAAACTAGAACTCAGGATTAAGAAACTCACTCAAAACTGCACAACTACATGGAAACTGAACAACTTGCTCCTGAATGACTACTGGCTACATAACGAAATGAAGGCAGAAATAAAGATGTTCTTTGAAACCAATGAGCATGAAGACACAACATACCAGAATCTCTGGGACACATTTAAAGCAGTGTGTAGAGAGAAATGTATAGCACTAAATGCCCACAAGAGAAAGCAGGAAAGAT
>NW_012121265.1:9617505-9674793 GCF_000951035.1 Colobus angolensis palliatus
TAAAATTGACACCCTAACATCACAATTAAAAGAACTAGAGAAGCAAGAGCAAACAAATTCAAAAGCTAGCAGAATGCAAGAAATAATTGAGATCAGAGCACAACGAAGGAAATAGAGACACAAAAAACTCTTCAAAAAATCAATGAATCCAGGAGCTGCTTTTTTTTGAAAAGATCAACAAAATAGACCACTAGCAAGATTAATAAATTAGAAAAAAGAAAAGAATCAAATAGATGCAATAAAAAATGATAAAGGGGATATCACCACCGTTCCACAGAAAACTATCAGAGAATAGTGTAATCACCTTTATGCAAATAAACTAGAAAATCTAGAAGAAATGGATAAATTCTTGGACACATACACTGGTGCTCCCAAGACCAAACCAGGAAGAAGTTGCAGCTCTGAATAGACCAATAAAAGGCTCTGAAATTGAGGCAATAATTAATAGCCTATCAACCAAAAAAAGTGCAGGACCTGATGGATTCACAGCCGAATTCTACCAGAGGTATAAAGAGGAGCTGGTACTATTTCTTCTGAAACTATTCCAATCAATAGAAAAAGAGGGAATCTTCCCTAACTCATTTTATGAGGCCAGCATCATCCTGATACCAAAGGCTGGCAGAGACACAACAACAAAAAAAGAGAATTTTAGACCAATATCCCTGATGAACATCGATTCAGAAATCCTCAATATAATACTGGCAAACCAAATCCAGAAGCACATCAAAAAGCTTATCCACCACGATCAAGTAGGCTTCATCCCTTGGATGCAAGGCTGGTTCAACATACACAAATCAATAAACGTAATCCATCACATAAACAGAACCAAAGACAAAAACCACATGATTATCTCAATAGATGCAGAAAAGGCCTTTGACAAAATTCAGCCCTTCATGCTAAAAACTCTCAATAAATTAGGTATTGATGGGACGTATGTCAAAATAATAAGAGCTATTTATGACAAACCCACAGCCAATATCATACCGAATGGGCAAAAACTGGAAGCATTCCCTTTGAAAACTGGCACAAGACAGGGATGCCCTCTCTCACCACTCCTATTCAACACAGTGTTAGAATTTCTGGTTAGGGCAATCACGCAGGAGAAAGAAAGGATATTCAATTAGTAAAAGAGGAAGTCAAATTGTCCCTGTTTGCAGATGACATCATTGTATATTTAGAAAACCCCATCGTCTCAGCTCAAAATCTCCTTAAGCTGATAAGCAACTTCAGCAAAGTCTCAGGTTACAAAATCAATGTGCAAAAATCACAAGCATTCCTATACACCAATAACAGACTAACAGAGAGCCAAATCATAAGTGAACTCCCATTCACAATTGCTTCAAAGAGAATAAAATACCTAGGAATCCAACTTACAAGGGATATGAAGGACCTCTTCAAGTAGAACTACATACCACTGCTCAACAAAATAAAAGAGTTTTTGGATGAGGGCTGTCATTGGGGAAGGTACATAAACTTGGTGAGGCAGCTCACTTTGGCCAAGGTGAAATTACTGGAGAGCCATTGGTCACTAAGACTCCCAGTAGCTGGAGGAATAAGTCTCTCAGTCCTGAAGGAGGGGGATCTGGGTGGTGCCCCTCAGTATCCACCACAAGATCAAATGAAATAATTCATGTAAAATGCTTGGTGATCTTCTGATACTAGTTAATGCTGAAAAGTTTGTGATGGTCACCATCCTTTCTCTTGAAAATCTGCTCAATTCTGACACATGGAATTTTTCAGGTAATTGGGTAAGTATGACCTTGTTGGTAAGCATGGTATGGATTTTAGGTCTGAGTAAAGGTTAGAGTACACTGAATTCCTGTGAGAACTGGACTGAAATAATTGCAACTGTGTTTGACCTTTGTTCTTTGCTTCTGCAATTATAGACAAGAATGTCATGGGAGACCTGACTCTCTCAACACCTCCTCCACAGCACAGTGTGTCCCTCTCTTCCCTCCAAGACTCAAACTCTACTGAAGCTTGAAATGGCTTTCACCAAAATGCAGGAGAAAGCTGTGCCCTTTTAGTAAAAATTTCCATGAAGATATAGAAGTGAATTTATTACATGCATTTTTTTTCTTTGTTTGGAATTAAATAAACAACCTAGGGCTTTTTTTTCTTTTTTCCACTTGTGGACAGATTGCTAACACTAAGCTAAAGTTAGTCATTTGTCTGGTTAGTGGTGGTAAATTGTAGTCTTTGCTTATTTTCAGGGAGGAACATCATTAATGTCTCTGATCAGAGCAAATTAAAGCACAGGTGGATGGCACCTTTATCCTCCCCAAACCAAAATATTCCCAATGCAGAACCATTGAATACTATATGAAAACAAGATTTTAAAGTCATTCTCACAGACAGGGGGCAAAACATTTTATTCCTAGGCATGCCAGGGTAATTGTGGACTCTAAAGTTTCATAAAATATAATGATTTCTTTGCAAAGAACTCCTGGAGGAAAGTTCTCAAGATTGAGGTATTGGGATTTTTATTTGGCCTTTTCTAAAGGAAGCTCGCTGAACTCCTGAATGAATTAGCACATGCAAACTCCTCTGGTGATTTTCCAATCTCTTCCCCGTAAAAGTAAGATTTTGCCTTGAATCAATTCAGTGACATTTTTACATGGAGCTTGAAAAATTGAACATTACGTAAACCAACTTCCCCAAACTCAAGGGCCTTTCTTTCACTAGGAACAATATTAAAGAGAAAAGGAGCATTTGAAATGAAGCAGATTGAATGTTCTTTCATGTTAGAAGCATGGGAAGATTTATAAGTACACATCTGAGCTACTTCATGGACACATTATGATTTAATCTGTTTTATATTTTGCTTTTCCAATAGACTTTTCTGAATGTTTCATTGGAGTGGGTGAAGATAACACATTTACTGATAAAATTTTAAGGGAACCGAAGCCAATGAGATGTGGCTTTGGAATTGTACAACATTATGCTGGTTATTCTTAAGATCAGGTCTTATATTTTGATAGAGGTTATGATGTAATTAAAAAGACATGACCGAGCATGGTGGCTCATGCCTGTAATCCGAGCACTTTGAGAGGCTGATGCAGATGGATCACTGAAGTCAGTAGTTTGAGATCAGCCTGTCCAACATGGTGAAACCCAGTCTCTACTAAAAATACAAAAAATAGTCAGGCATGGTGGCATGTGAAGGTAATCCCGGCTGCTCAGGAGGCTGAGACAGGAGAACCTCTTCAATCTTGGAGTTGGAGGTTGCAGTGAGCTGAGATCCTGCCACAACACTCCAGTCTGGGCAGAAGAGAGAGACTCTGTCTCAGAAAAACAAAAAAGAAGAAGATAGAACATGACAAATCTATGTCCTGATAGAATAAATATTTATATAAATGCATAAGATTATGACAATAATACAAGACATTTAAGATGTGTCTGAATAAAGATACCATTATTTGTACTCTAAGAAATAATACACATGCAGTCTCTGTGAGGTGCGGTATTCAGGGAAGTTTATGTGGAACAGATTTCCCTTGAAGGACAAGTGGGCTTCCAATTGATAGTGTGGAGACTGCTTCTGTTTGTTGTGAAGCTCTTGGGTATTGCAGCATGATCTGAATTTACAGTGCACCTTGTTACCAGTCTCAAAAGGTGTCTTGATCAATTTATATGCAGTGATGGAGTTAGAAATACTGCTAAAAGTACAAAACTAAAACAGTCTTCCTTTCAGAAAATTATAGTTGATTTGTATCATCAGAGAAGCTGATATGCAGTTGAGACCTTTTGGGTGAGGATATGGAGACAAAAGAGGCAGAGGGGTGGGGAAATGGAGCCCTGAAATGGAACCAGGACTGCCTGTGCTGGATACTAACCCTTGCACTCCAACTCCAAAAAGTTGTCCTCCCTGCTACACTTTCACTTAAAGGCAGTTTCTGACTCTTGATTATATTGACTTGACAGGGTGCGACAATGATTCTTCTCTCCCTGTCTCTCCTGGGGGTGCTTCCGCTGGTTCTGAATGGTAGTGGATTTGCTGAACAGTTTAGCCAGGTGTTCGCATGCACACAGGAAGCTAAAACTCCTTCGAGAGTCGTCAGTGTTGAACTGAGTTTCCCTACCACCAAATATAAAAATAAATTAGAAATGAGGACCAGGTCCCATGATCAGGAATTGCGTGAGATTTTGGTTAGGTGGTTTTAATAAAAATGTGGACTTCCTTTTAGTTTCCTTCTGTAGTGACTGACTGATTCACATTAAGATTAGGTCTAAATCCCTCCAGCTCACCATTCTCCAATTGCAGATATGAAGGTGTTCTTCTATTGCTAGTTTATTGCCATAACATTGCAGTCATTCATTTAGAAAACCCCAAATCTGTATAACTAAAAATTTTTCTTCTACTCACACTGTTCTTCCCTGTAAAGGCCATAACCTTGGCAGTCACCTGCCCAGAGACTCAAATGAATAAATACGAACTTCAGAGAAAAATCAATGTCCTGGAGAAAACCTGTAAACTAAAGCATTACTTGGAAACAGGATAATATATCACAGGTTTGTGTGTTGCTCTTCTTGCCGGAATTCAATAAAATTGGCATAAAGCAAACTCACCCAAAAGTTAAATTCTAAAGTCAAAGTATGTGAGCTTCTTGGGGATTAAGAGCCCAGAGTGTGCATAGGTTGTACTTCTGAGAATCTTGGAGTGAGCAGCTGTTTTCTCTGCATATTGCTTGGCAAGAGACAAAAATGTCCTCTGTGTATTACACAACCAGAGGTGGGGATGTGTCTGACTAACTCTCCTTGGTGGCCCTTGTAAGCAAATCAACTCCCCCAGAATTTCTCATCTCTTTCCAGAAAGCCCATACTTAAAATCAAATGCCATATAAGTTCCCAAACATCTAACTGAGCGTATGTAAGAAAAGAACGTAAACAAGAGCTAGCAAGAGCCCTTTAACCATTGAAATCTAGGCAGGTAACTCTGAACACGTGTTCTCCCTAGAAAACATATCTAACAGTCCATGGCTAATGGGAGTCCACATCCCTCCTTACTGCTTCTGAGAATACCTAGGGAGCGTTGTTCTTGTGGCCTCCCTTGCCTCTTGGGCGCCAGATTCCTCATTCAGGGTTCCCGTTTGATATGGTTTGGCTCTGCGTCCCCACCCAGATCTCAGCTTGAATTGTACTCCCATAATTCCCATGTGTCCTGGGAGGGACCTCCTGGGAGATAATTTGAATCATGGGGCCCTTTCCCCTATGCTGTTCTCATGGTAGTGAATAAGTCTGACGAGGTCTGATGGTTTTACCAGGGGTTTCCGCTTTTGCATCTTCCTCATTTTCTCTTACCTCCGCCATGTAAGAAGTCCCGTTTGCCTCCCGCCATGATTCTGAGGCCTCCTCAGCCATGTGGAAATATAAGTTTAATTAAATCTCTTTTTCTTCCCAGTCTTGGATATGTCTTTATCAGCAGCATGAACACTGACTGATACACTGTTCTCCTCCACACTGACTCAGACTTGAAATCCAGTCCCTTCACTGATTTTTCATTAACCACCACTAGCACTCAAAACTCACATGAAACATGTGTAACTTCATAAAGTGGGTGTCACCTCACACCACAGAGCCAACAAAGTGGTCTATTCTTCTTCTGCAGATAAATTTTTTGCAATCTCAGCATCACTCAGGATTCAGCCCCAAATCCATTCTCCTCTCAAATTATTCCTGTTTCTTCTCTTGTTCATCTTTCTTCCTAGAGCCAAAAGGAACTCAAGACTTTTCTCCAAAGTCTTTGGTGCCACCTGATTCCTAGGTTTTTGAGTTCCACCCATTGTACCAAACACTTGAATTTCCATATTACATGTATTTCTCTCCTTTAATGGAGTCCTAGTGCCTGTAGTTAGAATAATGACGTGTGACCGTGTTTTTATGCCAGAACTGCTGAGAGAAGGTTAGGCACTGCCTCATGACCCCTGTGATAATTCCAGACTGGATTTTCCAGCTCACCTACCCCCTGATTGAAAGAAGGACTTGCCACAGCAGAGACACAGCTTGGTCACATAGCAGCAGAGACCTGATCTTAGTCCCAGGTGAATTGCAGCTTCAGAGTCACAGAAATCAGTGGCAGCACCAGCCTCTCCTTCAGAGAGCCAGCAGCACTATTTGTGGTAAATGGCCATGCACTGATATAACTGGCTACTTTTTTCAAACACTGAGACAACAGAAACATGCAAATAGGCCATGCACAGAGAAAGTACAAAGAGATTTCCTGCAGCAGACAAAATGAGCACAAAGTCACATTCTACTACTGATATCCAGGGATTTGAACTCTCAAACATCTTACCAAGGTTTGGCGTAAAGTTCTAGCCGCTAACTGTCTTGCCAGGTGGTCTTAGGTGAACAACTGAATGCTCCTGGCTTACTTGTATGATGAGGCCAATGGTACCTGCTCCACTTGCATTGAAAGCACTTACTGCTGTGCTTAGCACATAGAAAGTGCTCAGTAAATGGTGGCTTTCACAATACAAGTCACACAGAAAAGGAGCCAGTGCAAAGTTGAGCTCCTGAATTTGCTAAAGCATTGTTAATGGATGTTCCTTTTGTGTAGCCTTGACCTTCACACACAGTGACACATCCTTAAGTTCATTTATAAGCAAAGTAAGTTTGAATCTAGCACTCCAAAGCCTATCGTTCCATTACACTAAGCTTCTTTCTTGCTTTCCTCTGAAACATATTGAAAGCAGATTAGGATAGACTCAGATTTCCTATTCTTGATTTGATATCTGTGATCAGTGCCGTTTACTTTCCTTTTGCTTATAAACAGCATCCCCTTCTTTCTGAACTCTTCACTAGGGGGTCCACTCAGAGCCTTCAAAGAGGAGAACATGGCAACTGCAAATCATCATCCCTCAACCCCAAATCTGGGAAGTGAAGGTGTTGGTGCAGGAAACCATCCAGCTACAGCAGACTGCTAATTGTCTTCAGAAATCACTCAACAGTTCCAAATTCCAATGGGCTAGTGTCCCAACCACATCCCTTCTTTTACCTGTTATTCCTGGGAATGACCCTCAAATCCTTTTTCACACTCTAACTCCTCGTGTCTGCTGCATAAAATACTGTCAACAAATTTACCTCTCCCCCAGTCCTATCAACGCCATCCCATAGATGCCTTAGTCCCCATTACAACAGTCACTGACATCTGTGCAGCCCCCTCATCATGCCCTGGAGGAAATAAAGTTGAATTCATGCTTCACTGGATAAATGTGCATGGTGGGCACGTTGGTTCTTTCCTCATGCACAAATCCCACATGCAAATGGCCTACTCTAAGGAAACCATCTGCCCTGAGCTACCAAATCCAAGAAAATAGTTTACTCAGGTGACACAAAAGTCTTTTCTCTACAAAAGAATTTGCCTCTTATTCCTCAAAATAAAAATTTTGTGTTTATTAAAGATCATGACAATGTGTAATAGAACTGTATTATTACATTGCCATATAACATCAGTATAACATGAATATTATATTTAGTACATATCGTGCCAGTCTCCTTGGTAAGTGCTTTATAGGAAGTGTTGAATTTACTGTCACAATACTGTGAGACAGAGACTCTTATCAGCCCCATGTTCAGATATAGTAGCTGATTCCTGGATAGTTGAGATAACTTGTCCAAGGCTGGGAAGCTAACAACCTGAAATTAGAGCCTAGATCTGTCTTAGGCCAGAATCCAAGCCCTTACCAGTGCATACAATTGAGTTTACTCTGAATTTTTCAAGGACAGAGCTTTTAAATGTAGGACCCACTGGACAGATAGTGAAGGATACAATTGCCAAGAGAAGTATGGAGTGGTGGAGCAGACATTTGGGATATAGAGATGTTATTTAGAAAGTAAGTAGCACAGCCCTCTCTGTAAAGCCTTGTCAGCACGGGGTACTTGCAGACAGAATGAATTCCTAAGACTTAGCTGAGAAAATAGCTGGCAGCCAATAAATATATGCTATTTTATGAATTGACTCAATCTCTTCTCCACTGTCCCACCCCATCACTCTAACAGGGGAACTTATGAGACTGTATAACAGTCCAGCTATTTACTTGATCATAAAGACCACTCTTATCATAATCTAATGAATGAAGTTTTTAAAAGCTTAAACCCACATAGATGCATATGCATACGAGTAAAACTGAAGAAATCTGAAAACAGTTAATAAATAATTGAATAAGATCGATGTCAATATCTTGGTTGTGACATTATACTACAGTTTTGCACAAGTCACCACTGATGAAAACTAGGCAAAGTATATAAGGATATCTCTGTATTATTTCTTAAAACTGCATGTGACTCTAATATTATTTCAATAAAAGTTTCAATTACAAAGCTTTAATTATAGCACTGGAAGTCGGCTTAGATCTGTCTCATTCAACTCTGGCCCTATGAGTTACACAGAGTCTAAAATGGCATAATAAATTATATATCTGCAACCTGGATGGTAGTTTGCCATACACATTTGTTTTTGGGAAACACAGATATTACTAAGTATGTCTTCATCTATCTGAAAAAGAAAACTTCCCAACCATTAATAGCCCCTATGTAAAGGCTGCCTTGCTGTGCCCATCTCCTGGTGTCTACCCCTCCATCTACACAGTGTGCCCTTTAGCTACCCTTGATTGGGTCAAATTCTTCCCTCCTGGGGTCCCATCTGGGGAATACATGTTGTATATAGGTATGTTTATTTATTTATTTTTTAATAAGAATGCTGGCCTAATGAACTAATATATTTATTTATTATAAGAAACACAGCTGTAAAATGGATGGATAGATAACTTGCAGATTTTTGTACCCAAGGTGTCATCTGTAATTAAAAAATAATTAGATCATCTGTAATTAAAAAATAATTAGATCTGCTTCCTGTCATGCACCCCTCTATTTTTTCACTATCCATGGTACTTAAGAAGAGTTGGCATTTTTAAATACTAATTAATCACTAACAAAAACTTTGTAGAGCAATTCATTGGCATTGCAATGCAATTTTGGCAACACTTAACACACTGTTGGTTTTAAAAATACATTTAAGTCTATGATGAAGTCTCTTATTAATAGTTTCCATTTTATCCCAATATTATTGAGATTTCTTTTTATTTGTATTTTATAGACACTATTAAAATAATATGTAATAGGAGAAACAATAATCTACTTTGTTTTGCCTGTGGTAATTCCTGATAAGAAGACAAAAATCACACACAGTTTACATCTCCATGCTGGTATTATTCAGAGTCAAAGGTTGAAATAGATTAATAACCTTTGGAACCAATTAAACATGATTGTACCAATTTCCTCCCATGACTTGTAATTATCGCAACATGAGATAGCACATGTCGTTGCAAAGAAAAGCTGAATTGTTTTCATTTTCAAGAATTTTTATTTTCACTCTTTCCTGCTCAGAAAACTTGAGCGTTTATTTCCTTCATCCAGAACAATATTTGCAGCACTTTGACAGGAGAAATGACATCTTTAAAAAATGTCTTTATTGGCCATGCTTTAAAAATTATACAATGTCTACTTTTACTGTTAAAGATGTTATAGATTTTAAAAAATCACTACACTCACCACATAAACATCACTGACACTGTTGTTTTTCCTTCCAGAATTTTGAAATATGCATTGCATGTTTAAACCAATGCAATGCCATAATACTGTTTAATTTTTAAATCTGATTATTTTCTCAATCAACAAAATGTGGAATGAGCATCTCTCCCTGTCAGTAGACATAGATCATCCTTGTTCTAATGGTAGCATATCCATTTGTTATTATTTGTTACAGTCAATATTGTTGACATCTAACCTATTCTGGTATTGCCAGCACTTTGATTCATGCTTAGTTTGCTTCTGATAGCTTCCCTAAAGCCTAGAGGGCATATATATATATTATATATATATATCTCATATATAGATATGATATATATATCTCATATCTAGATATGAGATATATATCTCATATCTAGATATGAGATATATATCTCATATCTAGATATGAGATATATATCTCATATATAGATATGAGATATATATATCAATGAACAGGTTATTCTTAACTGTAATGGGCCTCGTGGCAGAATCGTTATCTCCATTTTTTAGAAATAGCTTTGTTTTATACAGAAAAAAAAAGCTGAAATTTAGCTAAGGATTATGATTTTCTAAGTTGAGCTTGCCCTCTTCCTCTCCATTCTATATTTGTCGCTGTTGCACAAGCAGACCTTGGTGCTAGGACTGGCCCTGAGCTTTATGTCTCACAGTGGCTTTGTGACAGTGGCAAATAGTTCAGGAATTTGCAATTCACCTACTTTCACTGTACATTTTCTGTTATTCCTGGGATCACCTCCCAAATGAACTCTTTGGATTCAAATCCTCCTCTCATGCTTCTAGGAAAAATCGACCAAGACAACTCTCTGGCCCAAGTGTATTTCCTGGGTCTCCATTTTCTGCAGAGTAAAGCCCAAATGTCTTATTTCCTATAGCCCATTATGAACAGCCCTAGCAGTCATTTCTAATGACTCTTCTCATCATACTCCTCAGGTAGCACCTGGCTACAGCCAGATTGAATCCCTGTTGTTCTCCATTCATGCCCTCTAGGGCCCCAGCTTTAGCTTTTCTGCTTTTACCCTGGCCCGAAATACCCTGGAGCAGGAGGTTAGGAGCACAGGATCTAGAGGCAGAGAAGAGCAAGAGCTCTAAACCCACATTTAGAGCTACACTTTACTTACACAAATACAACCCAAGTTAATACTGTGGAAGTTAAATAATAGTTCAGTCCCATCTGCCCATCTCCATTAGAGGTCAGGATAGATTCCATTGTGGAGCTTCCTATGTAACACAAGAAAAATAAAACAAGATAAATGTGTAGACAAGGCCCCGTTTTGTACTTTAAAAAATGTTCCACAAAGCCCTAATCTGGAGTGTCTGCCAGTTCTCTGAAATGTTTATGAAATACATAGCAGCTCAAAGGAGTTCAAACTCTCTTAAAGAAGCATTTTTGTCATGCACACACGTCTCTCCCAAGATCGTTCTCTGCTTCTATATTTAAGAATCTGTTCAGAGCACGCATATAAAAAAATAATCATCATGTTAAGATGGTAATTTGGAAGGAGTTCCACAGAACAGCTTCTGCTGTATAATTGAAGAGGTGCTTCTCACACATCCACACGGGGCCTCTAGACTCTTAAGTGCAAGTCACTGCTAGTATCTGAGATGAGGCCAGTGATGTTTCAAAGCGAAAACTAGGATACATTTTTCACCACAGAAATGAAGTTGAGGCTGCTTTTTCTTCTCCCTCTGGCGATTTCCTTTCTTTTCTCTGCTTCTGTGGTTGTGTCTCCTGAGAGCACTTTGCTGAGTCACTTGATCAGTCAGTCAATTGTCTATGTTGTGTAGGGACCTACTGTGCACCGAGAATTGCTGAGATGAGAAACGCAGTGGCCTGCTGTGTTGCACATAATCAGGGAGCCAGCCGCTTCTCAGGCCTATGGGGAGACATAAATTTCCTTAAGGCCATGAATGATGTGTTCTGAATCTTACTCTGTGGTTGCAAAGGCAACATAAGAGAACAGAGTGCCCTGTGCATGCTTTAAGTCAAGACAAGACACTCACCAAGTGACTGATGTTCTGTCCTTTTAGCTTAGGCCAGACCAAAAACCTTTGTTGCTACTTGTTCCAGACCTAGATCTTCCTAAGTGCCTGGAGTCTCTTGGGAGGGTTTAGAGTTAGGACTGCTTTGAGCCATGAATAATGAACTGGTTTTAACAATGAACACATTTGATACCTTACGTATTAAGAAGTGTGGGCTGGGTGCGGTGGCTCACGCCTGTAATCCCAGCACTTTGGGAGGCTGAGGTGGGCAGATCACGAAGTCAGGAGTTCGAGACCAGCCTGGCCAACATGGTGAAACCCTGTCTCTACTAAAAATACAAAAAATAGCGGGCGTGGTGGTGGGCATCTGTAATCCCAGCTACTTGGGAGGCTGAGGCAGGAGAATTCTTTGAACCTTGGAGGCAGAGGTTGCAGTGAGCTGAGATCGCTCCACTGCACTCCAGCAGCCTGGGCGACAGAGTGAGACTCTGTCTCAAAAAAATAAATAAATAAATAAATAAATAAATAAATAAATAAAATAAAAGAAGTGTGGTGGTTGCTGTATCCAATATTTGAAGCCATGGGTATCCTCCATGGGTATCCTTCCTAGACCAGATCTGCCCTGCTTCCTGTCCCTTAGTGAGCTGGAATTATGCATCAGTCTAGTTCCCCTCACGGTCATGTATTTTTCCAAACAAGTTAGATTCTTTCTTCTCATGTGTTTCTTTTTAAGACACTTTTCTCAGAAGACAAAGCTTTTCCTCATAGCTATTTGGTCTAGACTTAAAACCAATCTCTGGAAAAAAGAATTATAGTGACATCATTTGGTGAAAACTAAAAAGTATGTGCTCCTCATATCACCTGTAAGATAAAAACACTCAGGAGTGATTCTTGGGTAGGCATACAACTGGTTGATTCTTTGGGGGTTCACTTTTCTCATTTTTCCAACTGAGGCATAATATACCTTTCCTCTAAACATGGCGTGGTTGGGAAATTTAATTCAACAAGCATTTACACTCATCTGCTATTGAGCGCTGTGCTGGATGCTATAAGGTGTGGAGATGATTAAGACACTCTTTGGGCTCTTAGTTGCTTGTGATAAGCTTTTAAGGAGGCTAAGGTAAGTTCATGTTGTACAAGGCACTGCATATTGTAATAAAAGCCATGTGACAGTTTAATCTACTGTGGGAAATGGACTGAACCAGAATGAGTAACTGGAATGGTACTTTAAGTGGATCCATGCTTCTCAAAGAAAGTTTAAATCTGGGCCATACTAAGGGTCTGGAGCTTGAGCTAGGATAAAGGGCTTGGCCAACCACTACCCTGGCCACCAACTCTCCTCTACGAATTATCCAGAGCATATCCAGAGGTTTTTGCCACCTCCCAAAATCTTAACTAGCGACAATGAGTCTTTTTTGGTAACGACAGTAGGTAAAACTAGTTGTAGAGTCACAGCAGGTAATTTCAGCAGCTCTAGGTAAAATTGCTCTTAAACTTATAGTGTTATAGATCCTCTGGGTAGCTGACTTGTGATGTAATCCCCAGGCAGGATCTTGTATCCTGAGCGCCTTTCTTCTCCTCTGGTCTCTTGATTTAGTTGGGTATGACAAGATAACTTCAATTCATAGAATCAATCTTTACACCACTTTGGAGAGGTAGTAAAAAAAAAAGTCAAGGAAAAGAAAGCGAAAAGGAAGCCTAGGAGAAATGTCCTCTGATCTAAATACTTTTCTTCCTTACCTGTCTTCTCTCTCTTTACCTATGGAGGTTGAATACAAAACCTGAAGTTTAGAAAGTTCCTAATATTCAAAACAGAGCCCTCACACTGAAGAGAAGGGATACATTGCAGGCACAAAAAGAGATGTCTGATTAGCCTTTGGAAAACCAGCACCTGAATCAACTACTTCCTTTCCCTACTTATCCATCTATCCCAGATAATTTATTTTTTGTTTTTGTCTCTAAATTGTGCTTTTCAAGTTAATATACAGTGTTGTCATTGAAAATGTGAGAACCATGAAAACAGAAAAAAAGCAAAACTAAAAGGAAACAGAGAGTCATACGTAAGTTAGAAATAATGGGAAAAAACTACAAAAGGTTTACTTGGTAAAATTTAAAATCTTATTTTATAAAATTATAAGGCAGACTGGGAAGACTGTTTCCAGGAGGTATGTCAAAAGGTTATTAAACTTTTCTTACAAGAGTTTGTACAAATGGAAAAACAACTAAGACCCTGATAAATAAAAGGATATAAAATATGATTTAAAAATTTTTTAAAGGACCTAAAATTATAAAATAAATATGTGGAAGAATGTTCTATTTTTTAGAAATGTGAATGAAAGCAACCAGGAGATACTATACTCATCAGTCAAAATGGCTAAGACTTTTTAAAAGATGAAAATGACCAGTGTTGAATGCAGTTGGTGCTCAAACAGTGCTGATGAGAGTGTGCCCTCAAGGGAAGCTCTTTGACAATTTGGATCCAATTGTCAAAATGTTCAAAGCCTTTGACTTGATAGTATGCTAATTAAGGAGTCTATACTAAAAAATAGTCCTACATATGGGAGAGTCTTTAAGCATAACGATGTTTTCAACCCACACTTTCAAATACAGAGATATGTTTAAGTAAAATACATATATTCAGTAATTTTAAAGATCTTCTTATGGCACATATATTATCTCTGTAATGTTAAAACAGGTACTAAACATGAGGAGATATGAATATAAACACTGTCATACTAAGACTCTGTCTTCTCTTCAAGGAGCTTGCCAACCAACTGAATGGGGCAGAACACACATGGAGATAAAATTGAGAATAACAGAAAAGCAAAGGATCAATAAGACATGTGTAAGAGACTGAACATGTGCCAGCTGTGGGGACAGAGCAGGAAGGCACGTTAGAGTAACTGGGATTAATCAATGAATCTTTCTTTTTTAATTTATTTACACTTTTAAACTAGAAAACTAATGCAAGTTCATTGTAGAAAAACTGACAAATATGGAAAAAAATAAAAAATATGTGTAACCCTTTAGACCACACAATTGTGGTCCTGGCTATGTTCCTTCTTTTTTCCTTCGTCAAAGAGATCTTGGATTAAGAAGAATGAGAATTGAGAACAATCTGTAGGGTATTTGTGGGAGCAAAATCAAATAGGTCTTTTAAAAGTAAAAATATCATTTGGACATTGTACAAGACCGTATCTGGTGGTTGCAAGAAAAACAAGGTGAATGTCACTTATAGGGACTTAGTTGTCCAATTTGGAAAGAATCTCATTCTACTCTTTCTACTCTCAAATGGGAAAACAAAGGCTAATGAGGCTTAGGATTTGTCCAAGTCCCCAAACCTGTCAGGACCTCTGACTTCCAATGGGAAGGTGGGCAGAGGTTCAGTATGTGCATCCTGGGTCAGGCTCCTGGGTTCAAAACTCAAGCTGTTTGAGTTCAGTATTATTTAACTTCTATGAGCTCCATTTTCCTCATCAGTGTAAGGCAAATAACAACAGTAATGCTGTCTTCATCATAAGCTTATCGTAGGAATTAAATGACATCATAACTTGTACACACACTTAGCCCACTGCTTGTCTATCTCTAAGTACTTTTTAATGGGCTATTACTTTTATAGATGGAATCATGCTTTTTCACCATGTGACATTTTGTTGCACTTGAGGAGGTTCATTTTCACCTTTATAAGCAGCCAATTTTTTTCTCTATGGCACATCCTTTTACCTTTGGGAGTCCCTGAGTTAAATAAACTTCTTTAATGCTAGAAACCACTTTTCAATTAACATCTATTAATGCCTAAAGACTATATATGGTAGAAAAGTCCTGGGAAGTGCTGATCTATGCGAATAATAACTACTAAAGCTTAGATTTTTAAAAATGCATCTGTACTTGTTTTTTTTTCCTGACTAAACCATGAATATTTTATGTATTTATGTATTTATTTATTTATTTATTTTTGTGGGTACCTAGTAGGTGAATATATATTTATGAGGTATGTGAGATGTTTTGATACAGACATGAAATGTGAAATAAGCACATCATGGAGAATGGGATGTCCATCCTCTCAAGCATTTATCCTTTGAGTTACAATCCAATTACATTCTTTATTTGAAAATATTCAGTGAAGTTATTATTGACTGTAGTTAATCTGTTGTGCTACCAAATAGTAGGTCTTATTGATCTTTTTAGCCTTTGGATCCACTGTACTTGGTTATAATAAATGTTTTAATCTCAACTTGGTTGTCACTGAGAAACCACACTGTGATGGATGAGAAAACATATTTGCCTTTCCTATTTGGTGTTGCTCTCCCGGCTCACCTGATGCCCCCTTCCCTCTCCGTTGTGTAGGAGATGATCATCTGTAAAATGGATGTTACATGAACTCCCTAAAGAAGAGTTAGTTTCTCTCTCTAAATCTATTTATATGTGCCTTTCTTGGAGTAGTGAAGGATAAATTTTCATTTTAAGACCCTTCCTCTCCAGTCCCTACTTATCTACAAGGCTCTTTCACAAAGGCAGGATGGAAGATTACAAATCAAATTATTTTCAGATTTCCATAATATTTAGAAATTCAAGTCATCTCATCAAGAAACAGCAGAAGTTACCAAACCTATCCCTTCAGCTAATATCCTCGGTGTCAGTTTATTAGATAAATAAAGTAGGAACCTGCTCTTCCTTCTCTTTACATATTCAAGGAATCATAGGGATGTAAGTTAATTCACTCTGGACTGTGTTTAATAATAGTAATTGTTAAAATTTCTGTACTTTGTTGGTTTTAGGCTAAGGTCTAGTTTTTTTTTTTTCTTTTCTATTATTTTGGGCTGTGTTTCAGCTATTTAAAAATCAATTCAAATCAAATGGGCATGTAATAGGCATCAACTCTGTGACTTAGAAGAACACTTTGATGCTGGTGGGGAGTGTGTGCCTGCTTACGTTAGATGTGGTCTCTAATATGATGACATCTGATCAGTAGAGTAATTTGTGTTTATGGTGTTTGAATGGTGGTCTTCAATGTTGCCTTAATGAACTTGACATTTGTTCACTTTCTGTATTGTGTGACAAAAGAAATAAAAGCACCACTTTCACCCCCAAGACAGTCCCATTAAAGAGCAGTTCAGTTCTTGAAGTAGGCATAGCCTTATTCTTGTATATTAAAAGTGCCAGTACTTTAAAATTACAACTGATAGGCTTCTCTCTCCTATCACCAGTATACTTCCTCCTAGGTAAAGCCTTTCTCTCCCTTTAAATAAAGAAAAAATCTTCTAATCTTTCAGTTGGCAACAGCAACCTGACACCAAAAACCAGTTGTAATCAGGGGCCTGGGGCTGATAAACTGGTGGGATATGTGATCTTAGACGCTGAAATTCTACATTAAAATTTACTTAAAAATTACAAAATATGGAAAGTGTATTCAGTGAATTTTTGTGTAAAATTTATTGAAAAATTTATAAAAGTAGAGATAGGGATAGAAGATATGGGGGGAGACAGAGAGAGACTGCCTGACACCATTCGTGTCTTGTATTGTGGCACATATGAGGAAAAGATTCAAGCTGCCCTCAGCAGTGACAGCTCCTGAACTGATCTGAGTAAAGGCTGTGCCCTGGCTGGTGGAACGCTACTAACCAACGGAGGTCAGCTTAGGGCAGAGTGCTTGTGGCGTTATACATTTATGCTTAGTGTTCCATTATTGGAATGTTAAGCATGTGGGAGTTATTTACATCCTACTGCTAAAGGTCATCACCGAGGTCTGCTTGCAGAAATTCAAAAAATTGCAACCTTGGGGATAAATGGGTCAAGACAATGCCCAAGGTGTTTGGCATTAATAAATGTATCGAACCTTATTTTATTCATTCAATGAATATAATTGAGTGTCTTCACTGTGGCAGTGTTGGATAGAGCAGGGAGCAAGCTAGACAGTTTCTGGGCCATAAAACTCACTTTCTGGAAAGACAGAGACAGAAAACAGGCACAAGGTAGACTAAACCTGGTAGACCTCAAATAGTAGGAGGCTGAATGCAACGGAAATGATTGGATCTCTCTCTCCCATCCCTCTAGAAAGAGAAGGTGTTTTTCAAGAAAGAGCTTATCTGATCATTTTCTTTTCTATTTCCTGCTCCTGGGTGTGTGCACATACACTCTCCTTTCTCTTTCTCCTTCTCTCTTACATGCTAGAAAAATAATTTCTAGGCATGCAAATTGCACCACAGTAAAATAAAAAATAATAGTTTGAGGAGTTTATGTAGAATTGTCAACTTTTTTGCTATTTTTATGTGTATGTGTATGCATACATATAGGACCATATATATTACTGATAGTAATATATCGTACCGTCTACTTTAAATATTAGCTAACATTTGAGAGTTTAATGTGTGAATGACTCTTCTTTGATCTTTTTATTTTTTCTTCAACGTTTATTTTAAGTTCAGCGGTACATGTGCCGGATGCACAGGTTTGTTACATAGGTAAACGTGTGCTATGATGGTTTGCTGCACAGATCATCCCATAACATAGGTACTAAGCCCAGCATCCATTAGCTTTTCTTCCTGATGCTTTCTTCCCCCACACCTCCCTCCAATAGGCCCCCAGTGTGTATTGTTCCCCACTATGTGTCCATGTGTCATCATTCAGCTCCCGCTTATAAATGAGAACATGCAGTGTTTGGTTTTCTGTGCCTGCATTAGTTCGCTGAGGATAATGGCTTCCAACTCCGTCCATGTCTTCCAAAGGACGTGATTTTGTTCCTTTTTACGGCTGCATTGTATTCCTTGGTGTATATGTACCTCATTTTCTTTATTCAGCCTACCATTAACAGGCATTTAGGTTGATTCCATGTCTTTTCTATTGTGAATAGTGCTGCAGTGAACATACATGTGCATGTATCTTTATAATAGAATGATTTATATTCCTTTGGCTATATACCTGGTAATGGGATTGCTGGGCCAAATGGTATTTCTACCTCTAGGTCTTTGAGGAATCACCACACTGTCTTCCACAACGGTTGAACCAATTTACACTCCCACCAACAGTATAAAAGCATTCCTTTTTCTCTTCAACCTCATTAGCATCTGTTGTTTTTTGACTTTTTAATGATAGCCATTCTGACTGGCATGAGATGGTATCTCATTGTGGTTCTGATTTGCGTTTCTCTAATGATCAGTGATGTTGACCTTTTTTTTCATGTTTGTTGCCTGTATAAATGTCTTCTTTTGAGAAGTGTCTGTTCATGTCCTTTGCTCACTTTTTAGTGGGGTTGTTTGGATTTTTTCTTGTAAATTTGTTTAAGTTCCTTGTAGATTCTGGATATTAGGCCTTTGTCAGACGGATTGCAAAAATTTTCTCCATTCTATAGGTTGTCTGTTAACTCTGATGCTAGTTTCTTTTGTTATGCAGAAGCTCTTTAGTTAGATCCCATTTGTCAATTTTTGCTTTTGTTGCTACTGCTTTAGGCGATTTCATCATGAAATGCACGTGCCTATGTCCTGAATGATACTGCCTAGATTTTCTTCTAGAGTTTTTATAGTTTTGAGTTTTATATTTAAGTTGTTAATCCATCTTGAGGTAATTTTTGTGTAAGGTGTAAGGAAGAGGCCCAGTTTTAATTCTGCATATGACTAGCCAGCTCTCCGAGCACCATTTATTAAATAGGGACTCCTTTCCCCAATGCTTGTTTGTTTGGGTTTGTCATAAATGGCTCTTCTTATTTTGAGGTATGTTCCTTCAATATCTAGTTTATTGAGAGTTTTTAACATGAAGGGATGTTGAATTTTGGCAAAGGCCTTTTTTTCTATTGAGATAATCATGTGGTTTTTGTTTTTAGCTGTGTTTATATGATGAATCACATTTATTGATTTGCATGTACTTAACTAATCTTGCATCCCAGGGATGAAACTAACTTGATTGTGATGGATAAGCTTTTTGATGTGCTGCTGGATTCAGTTTGCCAGTATTTTACTGCAGGTTTTTGCATCAATGTTCATCAAGGATATTGGCCTGAAGTTTTCTTCTTTTGTTGTATCTCTGCCAGGTTTTGGTATCAGGATGATGCTGGCCTCATAGACTGAGTTAGTGAGCAGTTCCTCTTTTTCAGTTTTTTAGAATAGTTTCAGAAGGAATGGTACCAGCTTCTCTTTGTACCTCTGGTAGAATTAGGCTATATACCCATTGATCCTGGGCTTTTCTGGTTTGTAGGCTATTTAATACTGCCTCAATTTTAGGACTTGTTATTTGTCTATTCAGGGATTCAATTTCTTCCTGGTTCAGTCTTGGGAGGGTGTATGTATCTAGGAATTTATTAATTTCTTCTAGATTTTCTAGTTTCTGTGCATGGAGGTGTTTATAGTATTTTCTGATGGTTGGTTGTATTTCTGTGGGGTCAGTGGTGATATCTCATTTATCATTTTTTATTGTGTCTATTTTATTCCTTTTTTCTTCTTTGTCTAACTAGAAATCTGTCCAATTTATTAATTTTTTCAAACAAAAAACCGCTCCTAGATGTGTTGATATTTGAAGGGTTTTTTTTTGTTTTTTTTTTTTTGTGTGTGTGTGTGTCTCTATCTCCTTCAGTTCTGCTCTGATCTTGGTTATTTCTTGTGTTCTGTTAGCTTTGGGGTTTGTTTGCTCTTGGTTCTCTAGTTCTTTTAGTTGTAATGTTAGGTTGTTAACTTCAGATCTTTCTAGCCGTTTGATGTGGACATTTAGTGCTATAAATTTCCCTCTTAACACTGTGTTGGCTGTGTTCTGGAGACTCTGGTACATTATATCTTTGTTCTCATTAGTTTCAAAGAACTTCTTGATTTCTGCCTTAATTTCACTTTTTACCTAAGAGTTGTTCAGGAGCAGGTTGTTCAATTTTTGTGTAGTTGTGTAGTTTTGAGTGAATTTCTTAATCTTGAGTTCTAATTGGATTGTGCTATGGTCTGAGAGACTGTTTTTTATGATTTCAGTTATTTTGCCTTTGCTGAGGAGTGTTTTGCTTCTGATTATGTGAACAATTTTAGAGTAAGAGCCATGTGGCAATGAAAAAAATGTGTATTCTTCTGTTTTTAGGTGGAGAGTTCTGTAGATATCTATCAGGTCCACTTCATTCAGAGCTGAGTGCAGGTCCTAAATAACTTTGTTAGTTTTCTGTCTTGATGATCTGTCTAATATTGCCTGTGGGGGTCAAAGTCTCCCACTGTTATTGTGTGGGAGTCTGATATGGTTTGGCTCTATGTCCCCACCCAAATCTCATCTTATAATTCCCACGTGGTGTGGGAGGGACCATGGGCCAGGTCCAGGGTCCCTCTGCTGTGTGCAGTCTAAGGAATTGGTGCCCTGGGTCCCAGCTGCTCCAGCCGTGGCTAAAAGAGGCCAAGGTTGCTTCAGAGGGTAGAAGCCCCAAGCCGTGGCAGCTTTCATGTTGTGTTGAACCTGTGGGTGCACTCAATAATTGAGGTTTGGGAACCTCTACCTAGATTTCAGAGGATATATGGAAAAGCCTTGATGCCCAGGCAGAAGTTTGCTACAGGGGTGGGTCCCTCATGGAGAACCTCTGCTCAGGCAGTGCAGAAGGGTAATACGGGGTTGGAGGCCTCACATAGAGTCCCTACTGGGGCATTGCCTAGTGGAGCTGTGAGAAGGGCCACCATCCTTCAGACCCCAGAATTGTAGATCCACCTACAGCTTGTACCATGTGCCTGGAAAAGTCACAGACACTCAATGCCAGCTTGAAAGCAGCCAGGAGTGGGGCTATATTCTGCAAAGCCACAGGGGCAGAGCTGCCCAAGACCATGGGAACCTACCTCTTGCATCAATTTTCAGTGTGACCCAAATGTGAGACATGGAGTCAAAGGAAATGATGTTGGAGCTTTAATATTTGACTGCCCTGGTAAATTTTGGACTTTTTTTGGGACCTGTGGCTCCTTTTTTTGGCCAGTTTCTCCCTTTTGGAATGGCTGTATTTCCCAATGCCTGTACCCCCATTGCATCTAGGAAGTAACTAACTTGTTTTGATTTTTCAGGCTCATACACGGAAGGGACTTGCCTTGTCTCAGATGAGACTTTGGACTACAGACTTTTGAGTTAATGATAAAATGAGTTAAGACCTTGGGAGGCTTTTGGGAAGGCATGATTGGTTTTGAAATGTGAAGACATGAGATTTGGGAGGGGCAGGAATGGAATGATATGGTTTGGCTCTGTGTCCCCACCCAAATCTCATTTTGCAGCTCCCATAATTCCCATGTGTTGTGGAAGAGACCCAGTGGGAGATAATTGAATCATGGAGGCGGGTCTTGCCGTTGCTGTTCTCATGATAGTGAATAAGTCTCATGAGCTCTAATGGTTTTAAACATGGGAGTTTCCCTGCACAAGGTTTTTCTTTTTGTCTGCCACCATCCATGTAAGATGTGACTTTCTCCTTCCTGCCTTCTGTCATGATTGTGAGGCCTCCTGTCATGTGATAATGTAAATCCATTCAACCTCTTTTTCTTCCCAGTCTTGGGTATGTCTTTATCAGCAACATGAAAATGAACTAATATAGAGTCTAAGTCTCCTTGCAGGCTTCTAAGAACTTGCTTTTTGAATCTGTTTTGGGTGCATATATATTTAGGATAGTTATTTTTTCTTGTTTGATTGAACCCTTTACCATTATGAAATGACCTTTTTTTGTCTTTTTTGATCATTAGTGTTTAAATTCTGTTTTTTTTTCTGAAATTGAAATAGCAACCCTTGCTATTTGCTGTTTTCTGTTTGCTTGGTAGATTTTTCTCCATCCCTTTACTTTGGGCCTATAGATTTTATTGCTTGTGAGATAGGTCTCTTGAAGACAGCGTCCCTGTGAGCCTCAGCTCTTTATCCAGCTTGTCATTCTGTGTCTTTTAATTGGGGTATTTAGACCATTTACATTTAAGATTAGTATTGTCATACGTGAATTTGATCCTGTCATCATGATGCTATCTGGTTACTTTGCAGACTTTTTTATGTGACTGCTTTATGGTTTCACTGGTCCGTGTATTTCTGTGTGTTCTTATAGTGACCGGTAATTGTTTTTTCTTTCCATATTTAGTGCTTGCTTTTGCAAGCAAGCCTGGTGATGACTAATTCACTAAGTTATTCCTTTTTTGAAAAAGATCTTATTTCTTCTTTGCTTATGAAGCTTACTTAGGCAGGATATGAAATTCTGGCTTGGAAATTCTTTTCTTTAAGAAGGTTGAATATTGATCCCCAGTCTCTTTTGGCTTGTAGGGTTTCTGCTGAGAGGTCTGCTGTTCTGATGAGTTTCCCTTTTTAGGTGACCTGGCCCTTCTCCCTGGCTGCCCTTAACATTATTTTCCCTTCATTTTGACCTTGGAGAATCTGACAATTATGTGCCTTGGGGTTGATCTTCTCATGGAGTATCTTACTGGGGTTCCCTGCATTTCCTGAATTTGAACGTTGGCCTACTTGCTAGATTTTGGAAGTTCTCCTGGATGTTACCCTGAGGTATGTTTTCCAATTTGGTTTCATTCTCCCCATCTGTTTCAGGTACCCCAAAAAGTGATAGGTTAGGTCTCTTTACATAATCCTGTATTTCTCGGAGGTTTTATTCATTTCTTTTTATTATTTTTCTCTATTCTTATCTGCCTTTCTTATTTAGGAAGATAGTCTTCAAGCTCTGAGATTCTTTGCTCTGCTTGGTCTATTCTCTATTGATACTAGTGATCACATTGTAAAGTTCTCGTGTTTTGATTTTCAGCTCCATCAGTCAGTTATGTTTCTCTTTAAACTGGCTATTCTGGCTATCAGCTCCTGTATTGTTCTATCATGATTCTTAGCTTCTTTGCATTGGGTTATAACAAGCTCCTTTAGCTCAGTTAAGTTTGTTATTACTCACCTTCTGAAACCTACTTCTGTTAATTCAGGCATCTCAGCCTCAGCCCAGTTCTGTGCCCTGGTTGGAGAGGTGTTGCAGTCATTTGGAGGAGAAGAGGCACTCTGGCTTTTTGAGTTTTCAGTGTTTTTGTGTTGATTTTTTCTCATCTTTGTGGGTTTATCTACCTTCAATCTTTGAGGTTGCTGACCTTTGAATAGGGTTTTTATGGGATCTTTTTTGTTGATGCTGTTGTTATTTTCTGTTTGTTTTTCTTTTAACAGTCAGACCACTTTAGGGCTGCTGTGGTTCGCTGGGGGTCTGCTCCAGGTCCTACTTGCCTCAGTTTTTCCGGTACCTGGATATATCACCAGTGAAGGTTGTGAAACAGAAAAAATGGCAGCCAGGTCCTTCCTTTGGAAGCTCTGTCCCAGAGGGGTACTAACTTGTTGCTGGCCCAAACACACCCATAGGAGGTGGCTGGAGACCCCTGTTAGGAGGTCTCACCCAGTTAGGAGGAATGGGATTAAGGACCCACTTAAAGAAATAGTCTAGCTGCTTTTTGGTAGAGCAGGTGTGCTGTGCTGGGTGGAACCCTTCCTTGTTCAGACCATTTGTATTTTCTCAAGCCAGAAGGCTGGAACAGCTGAGTTGACTGAACCACAGTGATAGTGGCTACTCCTCCTGCTCAGGAACTCTGTCCCAGGGAGACATCAGAGCTCTCTCCATAGAATCCTGGTTGGAATAGTTGAAACCCCCATAGGCCCGTCCCACCCAGTGAAAAGGAATGAATTGGGGTCTGCTTAAAGATGCAGTCTGGCCACAGTCTGGCAAGGCAGCTGTGCTGTGTCGCGGGGGACCCTTCATCATTCAGACTGTTTGTATTCTCCAAAGCTGGCAGGCTGGAATGGCTGAGTCTACTGAACCACAGGAACTCAGCCCTGTCTCAGGCAGATTCCAGCCTGTTGCCATTGGCTGGCTGGAATTCCATGCCAGTGGGTCTTAACTAGGGAAGTGGCCATGGAAGTGGAGCCCAGAGAATGATGCTGCTGCTTGGCTTTCTGGATTCAGTCCCCTTTCTAGGGATATGTATGAATGGACTTCTCACCTTGCCGGGTATCCCAGAGCTGGAGTATGTACAACTCCTGGGTCTCTGTGTGTGTCTGAGTGGCTGTTCTTCTCAGAGTCCACACAGCTCTGTGGCTCTGTGTATCAGACCCCAGGCCCTGGTGGCATGGGCTCACTGAGGGATATCCTGATCTGCAGGTTGCAAAGATCCGTGGGAGAAGTGTGGTTTCTCGGGTGGGGTCACACGGTCACTCATCTCTTCCCTTGGCTGGGGGTGAAGGTTCCTTTAGCTCTGTGCCTCTCCCGGGTGGGTCGTCACCATCCTCCCCAGCCCCCTGACTTTTCTTCATTCTCCGTGGTTTGAGTTGGTCACTTAGTCCCAATGTGAGAACCTGGATATTTCCGGTGAAGGTGCTGAATTCACTCACCCCTTTTCATTCCTCTCCGTGAGTGCTATGGACTGCAGCTGCTTCTAACTGGCCATCTATGAATGACTCCTTATATTCAATCTATACAACACTTATGATATAGGTACTAGTAACATTCCTGTTTTACACGTAATAAAACAGAGAAGCTCACAAAGGCTAAGCACATATCCTGCTTTGATCTAACCTGGCTGGTGGGTGGTAGGGGTAGGCTTTGAACCCAGGAATATGGTACCAGAGACTGGACTCCTAACTACTCAACACCTGGATTCTCAACACCACTATTTCCTTTAAAACAAAAAACCCTGCAACTATTCATTACCAAAAATTACCAAACATATGGGAAAGAAATAATTTCAGAAATCTTGTCAAAGGCCTGCCTGCTCTGGCCCAAATCTTCAACAACAGAGAAACTTTTAATCCACATCCTAGGTTTACTTTCTAGATATTTTAGATCAAGAGCATAGGCATGTCAGTCATTTAAGGACTTTCCTCATTCATTTTGTGAATGACCTTCAAATGCATTTACAAAATACTTCAATTTTAATAGCTCCAACTGGTGCTATAAACTACATGGAGTTAGAAGACTGGGAAATGATTCTCAGGTAAGAACAGCTCTTTAACACCGAATTCAAGGACTTTCAGGATTGGGGAATTCTCTGAAATGAATCATAAAATTTTGCCACACATTCCCTGCAGCTTGGGGACAAAGTCTTTCCAAGAATTCTTAGTCATTTCCATAACCCAAAGGAGCTTAAACATCAGCACTCATGGCTCAGTAACTAAGTGTTGATGTTAGCTTATCATATTAAGTGACTGACCATTCACTTGACTATTCAGAATCTCAGTTTCTCCATCTGTCAAATCAGAATAACCTAATTCCTGTCTGGCCTATATTCAAAAGGCTAAATGTTAAATAAGATGAAGTGTGTGTATTACTCCCTCCTCCCTTTTTCCTTCTGGAAAGCTTGTGCAATTTAGCCTGCAGTTTCAGGTGTGTTCTTGTGCACCAGCTCCAATTCCTTCTGTCCTTTGAGGCTTCTTTCTGATGCTTTATATGTTTTCCCATTTGCAGGAATTTAGTATTCTATATTCAGTTTCCTCCAAATTGTTATTTCTGTTTGCTCCCCAAAGCCCATACAATTTTAAATTAAGAATAAATAAAAACACTTAATATTGCAATTCTGCCAATCAACATGTAGATAGGAGATGAAGTGAGCAGGTAAAATTACCAAAATGACACACCATTACTTCCAGGTAGATTAAGAAACTAGCAGGGGTTCTTTTAAAACAGCAACTCTCAGGGAGAAAGACAATGCTAGGTGGCCACTCTGGGTATGTCACCAAAGTATTTTGAAGAAGAAGAAATTCCAAATGGTGTGATTTTGTCTCTCCACGAGGAGGATCTGGGAGCCCAGCAGGCACCGAAGGCACTGCTTTCATTGCTTTCTCCTAACTCAGCTGATTCACGTGAGGAGCAGCACACACACATGTAATCACAGCAACGTCTTAGCACTCGGACGGCACCCAGGAGAAATGCACAAGGAACATTTAATAACATGATTCTACTGACTATGACCCAATTTCCGTGCTGAATTTCCTGTGGAAGCCTCACATTCAGCCATCACTTAAGAAGAAAGCTAGCCTTCCAGGGAGTGAGGCTTTTATCATCAGTCTGAGTAACCTGCACCTTCTGAAATACAGGTAGCAGGGGAAGGCTTCATCAAGAAGGCGGTAGGGTAAAGGGAATAAAAGAGAGGGCCATTGTGATTCCTTGCAATATAACAAAAAGTCCTATAAAAAAGCACACAGCTCCTATCCTACCAAGGGCCATGGAATTATAACTCATTCCTTAGGGAATGTTTGCAGATGGGGAGAAAAATTTCCATAAAAACTGTAAGGAGGCAGAATTGCTGGGCATGAAGGCTTGAACTTGTAATCCCCCACTACTTGGGAAAGCTGAGGCAGGAGGACTGCGTGAGTACAGTAATTGGAGTCAGTAGTGAGCTACAGTGTAGTGATTATGCCACTGTACTCCAGCTTGAGAGACAGAGTGAGACCCTGTCTCAAAAACAAAAAGAAAAAAAATGGCATAGTTACACAGATAGTTACACATAGGCAAAATATATATTCTAAATTAATACTATAGTTACTGGTTTCATTTTGTCTTACACTCATTTTGAAGGTCCCTGAAATTGGGATTGTACATACGGTCAGATATATATGTAATTCAATCCCGCACCTTGAGATTTCTGCTCTAATCTCACCTGTGTCAGCAATGTTGGAATGTCTTTGGTGATGGACAGTTCACCACTTCCATGACTGGACAGCTCTAACCCCATTACTCACTTATGTCCCTGCTCAGATGCTTGCTTTATGGGCAGTAGGAACACAGCAGTGAACGAGAGACATATGATCCCAACTTCAGGGACCTTAGAATTGAATGTCACATAAGATGGAATGAATAACTACAATATTATATTCTTCCTTATTGAACTCTCATGCCAGTAAATGCCACTCACTGTTTAAGCGCACACAATAAAGCTAATCCACCTCCCATAGGACAACTCCATCTGGTATTTGAAAATAACTATTATATTTCCATTTTTTTTTTCTTTTTCTCGAGACAGAGTCTCATTCTGTAGCCCAGGCTGGAGTGCAGTGGCATGATCTCGGCTCACTGCAACCTCCACCTCTCAGGTTCAAGTGATTCTTATGCCTCAGCCTCCCAAGTAGCCGAGATTAAAGGTGTGTGCCACCGGCTAATTTTTGCAGTTTTAGTGGAGACAGGGTTTCACCACATTGATCAGGCTGGTCTGGAACTCCTGGCTTCAAGTGATCCACCTGCCTCGGCCTCCCAAAGTGCTGAGATTACAGGCATGAGCCACCGTGCCCAGCCTGATTGTATTTTCTTTTAAAACTTGAAAATATGCATCTTTCTTGCTCTCTCCTTTTCTCCCTCTCTAATGTGAATTAGGCAAACCTCATTAGTTAGGATGCAAAATAGGCTATACCTCTTCATGTTTGCACTGCCAGGAGCCAAGATGTAGATTATATATAAATAAAGTCAAGTAAGCTTATACTTATTTTCCTGTTTGCCTTCTGAAAGTAAAACAAAACTGAATTTGTGAAGGAAATTGGGGAAATAATTTTTGGCATAAATATTTCTTAGTTTCCCTCGTCTGATTAGAAAAATTGACTCTCTATTCCACACCTCCCCTCAACCACTGAGACATTTATTATACTTTTCATGTCCTCAAACTTTTCAGTAAGAAACATAAAGCCAAACAAAGAAACCTAAACAAATTAAATGGAACCTATTTTTTTTCACATGCAAAATGGATTTCAGTTTTGCCTTTAGGAGGTTTTATGTTTCATCATTATTAAAAATGTCAGGAATATTTTGCCTGCTGGGAGCACAGATTTCCCTTCTATTTTTCTATCTTACTCAAAACCCCTTATTGCATATTTTATGAGTCAGAACAGCACTTAGTTGTTACTTTTTAAAATTATAAACTCTAAAGCTGATATCGGCATTCTGCTAAACGGCCTTCGTATGTGTAGGGTTGTTGAACATTAACAGAGTGAGATGTAATAAGAGAATCATTTATGGGATGAATATACACTTGTATGACCTTTAGAAACAGAAATAGAGGTTTGCTGAGGGAGCAAGCTGCCTTCCTCCACATACTAATTTTGTGAGTCCTTTCTTCATCTTGGGTGGCAGAGACCACAGGCTACTTTATCATTCTCTCTCTCCTCACCTTACCTGACAATTTTGGGAAATCATTAACTGAATTATAGAGCTGAAAGCTGGGTTGGGTGCTTAAAGGCTTCTGTTTTCTCCTTTTCTTTGCCCACTGGGGTACTGTGAGCTTCTTGAACTCATTTGGCATGTCTGCAGTGTGAACCGTTCCCTTTGAACTTGGGAAGAATTGAGGATGTTCATGGAAAACGGAACAAAAATAGGAGAAGTAGTCGAGTTGGGAAATATTGGAAATCTAGGAATTGTTAGAGTTGTCTGTGTGTGATTCATTTCTAGAAGGGATAGAGAGGGTAATCATGAGAATTAAGTGAAATAAGGCCTGGGGAGTGCTTAGCACAGGGCCTGCTACTTGGAAAGTGCTCAATAATTGTTGCATATTATTATTAAGTTGTAGGCATATTCCTCTTAAATGAGATTCATTTTAAACCCCTCAAAGGGGTTTGAGAATCAACTTTTAAAAGGGGGTTTTAATTTCATCAGGAAACAATGGTGATGCCCAAGAACCAATAATGGTGGCTGGAGGTGAGCTGGTGACACTACGTGAGCTGGTGACAAAATGTGAATCTGAGGAGGATTTGACCACTGCCTACCTGTTATATCTTTAGACAGCCCTGCTCAAAAAGAAACTTTGCAGTAGATGGGACCAATAAGTCGCATGAGCTCTCCAAATCACTTTGGTTTTGGCCTCCCCTAAGCACATCACGTTATGGAGACTGATATAGTTCTGTGGGGGTCAGAGTAGTGGAACTTCAGGGTCAGAAGTTGTGAGAGACACAACTTAGTTTTAACAGCATCTGCATCTTCCTTTCTTTACTTCTAAGGACCACATTCCAAGGTTGTGCCCTGAGGAACCCTGTTCTCCTCCCCCAAGTGTTGCCTTCCTGCAGTGCTGCGAAACAAAAGTGGAGAAAGTGTTCCTTTAACTTTTATCCTTCCTCTCTCTATTGCCCTCTTCATTTTCCCAGGTGAACTTCTGAAGGTCTTAAATCTGTTTTTTTCATGCTGTCCAGAGACCTCTATTAAGGAGAGCCACTTGGACACAACCCAACTCAACTATTGTGTATTTTATTTCATTTGGGACAATCCCTCCGTCAAGACAATGTTGTCCAGAATTCTAGAATTGAAGATGATTGTATTTTAAAGAAAGACATATCCATTAATCACAATAAACGTAAAAGCAAATATTCAATGAGCATTTATTGTGTGCTAGACATGGCTGCAGGTATTTTGTATGTGTTCATCTCATTCAAGTCTCGTACAAACGCCAATCTTTAAACCAAGAGAGTTTGTTTATTTAATACTCCATCCGTCTCATTCCAGGAAGGACTGACATAAAGGTCATTCCTACTCATGAGAGGTGTGAGGCAAATTTAGTTTTCAGCCTCCTTCCAGCCAGTGTAAAGAGACACTGAGATGATTTACCATTCTAGGATACAGAACTCCTGTGATGTTTGCTCTCCCTCTAATTTTTTCCTGAAATGTCTACATCCATTAGAATAAACTATGTTTGTTTGATTCATTGCATTTCTATCAAAAAAGCCTAAGATGAGCAACAGTAAAAAAGAGAAGCAATGCTTTAAAGAGGTCCCCTTGCCTATAACACGGAGGCAAAGCTGGAGATAAATCAAAGATAAATCAAAGCAGTAGCTAGGACCGTATAATTTGAGACTAGAAGGTATGGACCAGCCAAGTCTAAACACGTGTTTTGATTTCTCCAGAAGTGCAGAGAGTCACAGGAGTCCAAGTTGCTACAACAACAGCCTCTTTAGCAGTAGCTCTGGCCACAGAGAATGAGAAAAAAGCAAGTGAACACTCACCAGCTGTTGCAGCTACCTCTGCTCACACAGTTGGCCACACTATTAGTGGGCATCATGTTTAAACATGAAGAACACAGTGAGTGTTGTTATAGTCGTCAGAGAACAATGGCTCTTAAATCAAGAGCAGAGAAGAATAATAAGCCAATTCATTAGTCACACTTTTATTGGTCAAAGCCAATTCTTTGATAACGGTGAGATGATGTGCCTTGATTAAAGCCATTTAAGTGTCTATTATTAAATTGAAATGTGTGGGTATTCCCACATTTGTATATTAACCTTATTTATTTTTATGTTTCACAGCAGAAGTCCACTTAGATTATATTTCTGTGATTAACCCAAACATAAGATGAATAAATTTCCCTTCCCAGCAGAAGAAAAAACAAGTCCCTTATTCATGAATTTACTCAATGTTTTCTCTTCCCCAATTTGTCTGTTTACTTAATGTTCCACCCTCCGATACAGTTAGCCACTGTTTCATCTCTAGCTACAACCTTTTGAAAGCCTCACCCTCAATGTTGAAAAGGAGAATCTGTATTTGAAACAAACTGTTGAAAGCAACTCAGATTGTCCAGCCCAAGAATATAAAAACAAAGTAAATCCGATGGAGATGGTTGAGTCTATTCCATCTCTTTATTAAGTAGCACTTTTAGTACTTCAGGCAATTTGTACACCCAAACACAGCTGGTGCCTCTCTTGCTATATTTACAAAGGCAACGATTCCTGCTGCATTGCAGGCTGGATCTCCTTGGAAGCACAATCAATGCACTCGCCATTTTCAGTATAGTTACTGTCATCTTCACTCTTTCTAGAGATGTATTTCTTTTCAGGGGCAAAGAAAGTAAGTATCCTTAGTTCTGAGTATTAGTGGCATTGTGCAGAAGGTCACAGGGATCTTGATAAGCAGAGAATATAATTCTTGAGGACCCTGTAGACTGGTCCCTCACCGGGCTTTCCCCAGTTGTTGTTGGCACATCTGCAGGTGAAGCATTTCATCTACCTTTATTCCCATTAAGGAAATACTGTCTAGGTGTAACAAATGATTGAATTCTGGCTTATGTACAACATACACAAGGAGCCAATGTCAATGGACAGCAAGGCTCTGCTGAGGTTAACTTCAACCATCATCCTTGAGGCTACTCTCCCTCCTCCCTCGCTGAGTTTACCATTACCAGGACCTCTGTTGTTTTGCATATAAATATAATATCACAATATTTCTGTGATACAGAAATCCCAGGAAGATATGATTCCTGTCTGTCTGTGCACAGAAGTGTATACAATTATATTTCTATGTTCTTGCCTTTCCATTTTAGAGGTGAATTTTATATTCACCATCATAGAAGAAAAACTTCCAGAACAAAAAAAAAACCCTTTTCTTACTTTTCCTTTATCCTGTACTCATAGCATACATAAAACTTAAGCCGTAGGTTAAATACAATTTCCCTGCTTTCATTGCCCTAAATTCAGACCTTACACTTAATATACTTAGGTGATAGCAGTATCTCTTGATAGATACCAACCTAGCATTCTGAGCCAATAAGATGCTTGTTCTCCCCATTGATTTTCCTAAATGTCCACAGTTCATTTTCATGGCCATATTCTTATAATGTGCTCATTGTTCAAATATCTCTCTTCTAAGATCACATTTGCAAGGTAGCAGCCTTTTCCAGAGGAGTCATTTGATTAGTGCACAGCGCAGTATCTCAGCTGCTGCAGCTCATTCTGTTAAGCTCCCCCAAGTCTTGCTTCCTAGTGTGCAGACCTGTTCTGAGATTTCACCATGACCTCAGAATGGAGACAATGTGGGCCATAATTCGGAATTATTTTAGTAAACTAACCGCGTTGTGCAACCATCACTATAAATCAATTTGAGAACTTTTAAATCATCCCAATAAGATTGCTAATGTACATTTGTCACACCCTAATTTCCACATCCAAGGCAAACACTAATGTACTTTCTGTCCCTGTAACTTTGCCTTTGCTGAATATTCCGTATAAATGGAATCATACAATATATGGTCTCTTGTGTCTGATTTGTTTCAGTGAACATAATGTGTTGAGGTTCATTCATGTAGTAACATGCATTTGTAGTTTATTCCTTTTTCTTGCTGCATAGTATTCCATTATGTAAATACACTACATTTTGTCCATCCATTCCCACTTGAACATTTAGGTCATTTGCCACATTTGCAAATTATGCATAATGCTAAGAACATTTGTTAACAAGTCTTTGTGTGGACACATGCTTTTGATTTTCTTGGGTGGATATGGAATTATGCTTTTAACAGTGTTCTTGAGTTATAATTGATATAAAATAAACTGCACATATTAAAAGGGTACAATTTAGTACATTTTGACATCTGCATGCACCTGTCAACCCATCACCACATCAAGAAAATGAACATCTTCATCACCCCCAAATAATTCCTTGTTCTGCTCTGCAAAATCCCTGCTTATTCTTCCCATCACTCCACATCTGCAGGCAACCTCTGCTTTCTTTTCTGTCACTATAGATTACGTTGCATTTTCTAGATTTCATATCCACGGAATTATAGAGCATGTCTGGCTTCATTCACTCGGCAAAAGTATTTTATAATTTATAGTGTTGTGGTGAATATCAATAGCTCATTCCTTTCTATTGTTGATAAATATGGTATTGTCTGTAAATACAGTATCTCAATTTGTTCATCCAGTCATCTATTGATGGATATTTAGATTGTTTCCAGTTGTGGGCTGTTACAACAAAGCTGCATTGAACATTTACATTTATATAAGCATATGGCTTCTTTTTTCTTGAATACATTCTCAGGATTGAAATGGTTGAATTATATGGTAGGTGTTTAACTTTGTAAAAAATTTCCAGATCATTTTCTAAAGTGGTTGTCCCATTTTACATTCTCACTAGCAGTGCATGAGAGTTGCCACCTGTCAGATCCTTGCCATCTTGTTACAGGGAGCCTTTAATTTTGTTTTGTGATTTTAATTTGCATTTCCCTAATGACAATAATATTGAGTATCTTTTCATGCATATATTTACCATCTGTATATTTATTTGTATAGTGAAATACTCGTTCAAAACTTTTGTCCATTCTGAAAATTTTGTTTGCTTTTTGAATATTGAATTTTGAGAATTCTTTATACATTTTAGATGTAAGTTTGTTATTAGACATTTTTTGCTTTGCAAATATTTTCTTCCAGTCTGTGGCTTGTTGTTTCATGAATCAAAATAAGGTTGGTGCAGCTATATTATTAGACAAAATATATTTTAAAGCAGAGTATTACTGGGGATAAATAAGTTTATTTCATAATGATAATAGGGTTAGTTTATCAAGAGAACATAGCAATTCTAAACATTTATGCAGCTAACAACAAAGATTCAAAATACATGAAGCAAAATCTGTTAGAATTTCAAGGACAAGTAGGTAATCTCATAATAATAGTTGGAGATTTTAATACCCATACCTCAATAATTCCTAGAAAAAGTAGGCAGAAAATCAGAAAGGATACAGTAGGCTTGAACAACACTATCAACCTACTTTATCTGATTATTTACAGAATACTCCACTTAACATTGTACACATTCTTTTCAAGTTTGCACTGAACGTCTGCCAAGATGGACTATATTTTGGCCCTTAAAATGAGTGTCAATAAATTTCAAAGTATTTAAATTATACATAGCTTTTTTCTTTGTCCTTACAATGCTATGCATTCAAACACTTTAACTTAGACTAGTCATCAACTCTCAAAGCCTGTGTCCTCTGTGCACGTGGTGTGTACATCCAACTGCCCAGCTCATAGGAAAACCACAGGTGTATAGCTATAGTGTTCTCAGGAACCCAGATCACATCCAGGTTAAACCACTCCCAACAAATAACCATACTTAGGAACTTCCACAGCCCTAAGAAGAACTAGTAGAACCATGCTGCAGGAGTTTAGGGAAGCCTGTCCTACTTCTTTTCTCCTGTGAGCACTATTAGGTTGGTGCAATTGAGATTTTTGCTGTGCTTTCAATTGCACCAACCTAATAGTACATTTAAAAATATGGAGAAATGCCCAAACAGGAGTTATAAAATTATGGTATAATTTAAATGTTCACATTTTAAAACTTGATGCTTTTAGCATAATGGCTAAAAAAATCCCACAGTTAATGGTGTACTACAGAACATGTAGGTCATAAATGTAAAGTTATTTACCAAACATCTTCTTTATTTCAAGGTATCTGTATAATTAAATGCATCATTTCATTATGATTTTGCATCAGAAATGAATTTGAGCCCTTCAGAAATTCTCTCCCCTTCATGAGAGGTCTTAGATCATGCCTTCTGAGTCTTTGAAGAAACTTCTGCTATCATCATGAACAATCATTGCCCTAGCCTATCTCCAGGCCACCAACTCTTCATTAATCTAGGTGCACAAATGTTAATTTTTATCTTCCCAATGTTGAGCCAATATGCTTATTACAAGTCACTAGTATCACTTTTAAAGGGCAAGAATCATAGATACTCAAAAATGGTAATATTTTGCCTAGAAAAACTAGATTATCTCACTGCTCCCATGATAAAAGGCATGTGGATTCTGGGTTGGGACAAAGAACCTTGAATTCCCACTATGATTGTGAAGCATCATGATTAGATTGTGACCTTGTTATTATCAACCTGTGGTGTATTATTAATGGATGAAACATTGTATGGAATAAAGAATGTGATCCTTGAAGACCAGCCAACCTGAATTCCAGTATCAGCAGTGACAATTACGAGGAAAGCAGCCTTGATTCAGTCATTAAGCCTCTCTGCACCTGAGATGTCTCACTTTAAAACAGAAATTAATAACCCCTGGATTATGGTTTTAAGATGTATATAGTGTACAGCACCAATCTGCAACAAAGTACACACTGAATAAATAGTGATTATTTCAGCTAAATGTTGATTATGCAGGGGTATGTTAATAATGGTAAACAATGAGAAGAGATATTGCATTTGTTAAAAAAATATGTATATATAGTTGACCCATGAATAAGATGGGTTTGAACTGCATGGATTCACTTATACATGGATTTTCTTCCACCTGTGCCACCCCTGAGACAACAAGACCAACCCCTCCTTTTTCTCCTCTTCAGCCTACTTGATGTGAAGATGACAAGGGTGAAGACCTTCATGATGATCCACTTGCACTTAGTGAATAGAAAATATATTTTCTCTTCCTTATGATTTTCTTAAAACATTTTCTTTTCTCTAGCTTACTTTATTTTAAGAATACAGCATATAATACATAGAACACACAAAGCATATATTAATTGGCTATGTTATCAGTAAAGCTTCTGGCAAACAGTAGGCCATTAGTAGTTAAGCTTTTGGGGAATCAAAAGTTATATGTGGATTTTCTACTGCATTTGGGTTTGGTGGCCCTAACTTCCATGTTGTTATGGGGTCAACTGTATATGTAGTTTTGAAATCAGTTAAAACATTTACAAAGCAGCAGTTATTTCTCATTTAGAACATGGTACCACTCAGCCCCCAGATTGACTACTTACAACATTAATACATGCAGGCTGTATTATTCTTAGAGAATAATAGACCAGAAAATACATAAGCTAGAGTTTTAGACACTAGGTGCAGATGACATAGTGTTATCATTGAGGAGAAGAGGAAAATGATCAAGAGGGTGAGGGAGAAGTGCCCACTGGCAAAACCAGACGGACCCATGGCTGACCTTGCTGGTTGCTCAGTAAAGCCAGTGTCCTCTTCTTCCTGAGCTCAGAGCTGGACAGCATTTTCAGCCTCCTTTCAGGTTAGATGGGGCCATGTAACTGCGCTCTTGCCCGTGGAGTCTGAGCAGAAGAGCTGTGCTTCAATTTTTGGCATGACCCATGAAAATCCTTCAGCATGTGCTCTTCATGTCATTTTCCCTTTAAATGGTAGCTCACAAGGAGACTCTCAGGGTCTGCAAAGCCACTGGATGGAAGGATTATGAGTCCCTGAGTCATGATAAGAAGAGTCACCACCAATCAAAAACATCGTCCTTGGGTTGTTACTTAAGTGAGAAATATACTGTGTTTTACGATTTGTATTTTGGGCAGCCTGCACTAACTGCTGCAGTCTGGTATTGTGTTTGGTTACCTGTGTGCCTAGGAGATCATGCAGAAAACAAAGGTAGGTTGCTCTGTAACAGATAGACGTGCCTTTCTAATTAACAAGTGCAGTAATTAAATGCCTTTGCTTTAAGTTCATTTTGGAATACGTTTTGACAGGTTTGTTCTAATAGTATTTTGTGTTTATCAGTGACCTTCCATCCAACCTCATACACAATTGATTGAGAATTATCTGATTTAGAATTTTTGAGCCACTTTGGCTGTACCATTGTCACTTGGAGGGTCCTTGGTCCTTTCTAAACTCACCCATCCTTTAAGGCCTAGTTATTTCCTCTCCTCTGGAAAGCCATTCCTAATGCACTAGTGTACAAAGTTCTCTTCGTCCTCTAAACCTGTACAGCACTGAGAGTCTGGACTGCATGTTAAGCTCTAAAACATACCTTGCCCTTTTTTGATAGTTATCTTTAAAATACGTGTCATTAGGCTGGAAGCAGTGGCTCATGCCTGCAATCCCAGCACTTTGGGAGGCTGAGGTGGGAGGATCGCTTGAGCCCAGGAGTTCTGAGAGCATACTGGACAATACAGGGAAACCTCATCTCTACAAAAAAAATTTAAAAAATACCTGGGTGTGGTGTTGTGTGCCTGTAGTCCCAGTTACTCAGGAGGCTGAGGCAGGAGGATCACTTGGGCCTGGGAGTTCAACGCTGCAGTGAGCTGTGATTGCACCACTGCACTCCTTGCTCTGGGTGGCAGAGCAAGACCCTGTCACAAAAAAAAAAAAAAAAAGTATCATTTATCTGCTTTTATCCATCCATCCATCCATCCACCCACCCATCCATCTCATTTTCCAGGTACTCATTTACTCATCCATTAATTCATCCAATACATATTTAAGCACTTAATGCTATTCTTGGGACTTTTCAAGGTACTAAGTCTACTGAGATAAATACAACATGATTCTCTGTGTTTACACAGATACAGTTGGTGCAGAAACAGATCTATGATCAAGTAGTCCTCTAAAATTTAATATATATCATGATAATGCTATATAAGAAGGGTTTTGGAAGCATAGAGAAAAGATTGGGGAGGCTTTACAAAGAAAATGAAATTTGAGGTGGGTTACACTCACAGTTACGCTCACTTCAGTCCTTACATGTGCCAGATCCTTGATGAGTGCCTGTGCTCAGTGTCTCATTTAATTATTGTAACTATGCTAGGGAGGGAGGATCGTTGAGCCCACCTGTACAGATGAGGAAACTAAGGCACAGGAAATTATTGTTAGCTGAATTTACCTGAGATCACTTTGTGGGTGAATATTGGGGCCAACATTAAAATCTTGTCTGCTTTGATTTCTCAACACTTCTAACCACTGAATTCTCAAGACCTCCTTGGAAGAGTGAGTGGTTGTTTACTGAGTGCAGAAGGGAAGGAGCTATAGACAGAAGAAGCAGAGTGTGCAGGGGTCAAAGGAATAAAAAGCATGTGCCCCGCTGAGGAAACAGAGTCCTGAAGGTCTGATGGAAGTCAGGGTGGGGTGGCAGAAGATGAAGATGGAGGAACCTAAAGCCATATTTTAAAGGACCTTGGCATCACTGTCAGGAATTGAATGCATTTGTGAGGCAGTTGAAGGCCACAGGAGTATTTTAACCTGGTGAGTGACTTTATAATAACATACAGAAATTACCGTGTGTTTACCAGGTGTCAGGCACCATTGTTCTACATACACTACTTACCTGCGCTACTCCAGGCCTATGAGAGAGTACTATTGTTACTCACAGATCGAGGAAGAGGAAGCTCAGGTATGGAAAAAATCAGCTTGACCAACGCCATCCTTTAAGAACATAACTGGGGGTGGGATTATGAACCCTGGTTATCTACCTATGAGTCCAAGTTCTTAACCATCCTCCCTTCGAAGACCTCTCATCTTTTGTGATTTTGAAAAATATCTCTGTCTGGCAAAGTCCAGGAAGGTGCCTCATGAAGATCAAGGACAAATTTAGGAGGGTAATGAATATACAGGATAAGAGATCATGAAAATCTGAACACTGGCTGTGGGAGATGAAAAGAGAGCATTCAGTGTTGGACAGAAACAGTTTCTTGAATATCTACGTGTTCCACCTGTCTGGTACAAAAATGGTGGTTGACTGACTGTTGAAAACACATCCCCTACCCAGACCTCCTTGAGACTGGTTTCTGTATCTTTAAATTTGAGGAACAGAGCTGGAAAAATGGAGAGCTCTCATTCCCCTACCTTGCTTCAAGTGTAGCTTGCAAACCAAGTTTCTCCTCCATAAATACATGTCTTCTTCCTTCGCTGAGCTGACCTCTAAATTATAGTTTCCTTCTGGAAAGGTTTATAAAGATTTATAAAGATGGGCAATTATTTATGTGGAAGATCCTCCTTACCATCACTTCTCCTGGGAGAAAATACATGGCCTTTCTCCAAGCCTCAGGGAAAAACAGCTTCTTAGTTTGGATAATTTTCTAGTCGTCTGAGGTGAGTTACAATCGCTCTATTTTGTGCCTCCACAAACCTCTTCCTGGCCTTGGAGAGCCATCCTCTATTTGTAGAGGCCTTGAAGCACCACCAGACCTGCCGAAGCATACATTTCCCTGCTGTAGTATTCTGATCATTATGCCTTCCTCTATGTCCCCAGTATAATGTGTAAATACCAATTGGCATCATCTCGGGGAACATCATTTGGTTTCCAAGTCTAGTGTGATCAAAAAAGGCATTCACTGTTTAGTCACCAACTTAGCTTTTCCTGCTCTGACGATTTGAGATAAACAAGCATCTTGTGCTTCTTAGCACACATGGATTCACTCCTACAAACATCCTCTTATCCAGCATCACTCCACCTGACAAAAGGTATCTATGAGTTGGTATCAGGGTCAGGAGAGACTGCTTTCCTTGGGGAGCATCCTAAGATGCCTTGGGTGATGACAAAGCCACAGCAAAAGTATCATGTCTGCGAAACAGAAGGGGAAGTAAGAATTTTCTGTATTTAATAGAGTAGCGCTATGAGAAGTGTTACCAAGATTTTCAGCTTGGATAAGAAAATCAGTGCAGTCCAAGGATTGTCAATATCACCAATTATATCTCATATTGCATAATTGAAAGTAGTTTGACAGCTTGATTACAGATTATCTTTAAAACTCTCATGCCTTTCTATATGTCACCCTAATCTCTGAATCAGAAGTAGGTTGAAATAAAAATAAAACCTTCTTCTGTCTTTCAAAAGCTTGGCTAACAGCCAACAAGCAGCTGATTTATCTATAATATAGAGTACGTAATTCAAAATGACATTGGAGGTAAGGGGGAAAAAGCCTTGCTTAATTTCATGTCCATGGACAGTAAATTTTGCCAAAAGATTTATGAGCTTTAACCTGCTAAACAATCATCTGCTGAATTTTTTAACTGGTTTGTCTTTGAAGAGAGGCACATCAGCTCATCTTCAGGCCTTTTGGATGATCTCTCCCCAGGATCTGATGGACTTTAAAACTGCTAGAGAGAAACCAATTAAATTTGACTCAATGCTACAAAGGGTAGCAGTCTAAGCCCTTGAAAAATGTCACAGACCTCTCCAGTCGGTGTTTGGCATGGAAGACAGCAAAGTGATGATGAGCACCACATCTTCATTCAAAGTGGAGTGGAGACACTCGTGGTGGGCCATCACCTCTCCTCTTGAAGGCCCCATATTATTTGAGTGACACAAAACTGCAGGTTGTTGTGACAACTGCTCAACTGCAGTGTTCTTTTCTAAATTTTCAATAGGGGTAGAAATGAAATAACTCAGAGCCATGTGGTCTGTCATCTCCCGAGTCAGGTGCCAGTGACATCGAAAGAGACCTTTGGGGGAATGCTAAGAATGAAAAAATATCATTCTTTCAAGAGTGCTATCATCGAGAGTGATATTCTTTCATTCATTTCAACAACACAGAGGCAACGTGTTGTTCCCAGAGTTGGCAGCTCCCATTCATATGCTTTCCAGAGTTTTTAAAGTCTCAGGCTGAAACAGGTGACTCTATAGATTTGAAAGATAGATAGATAGATAGATAGATAGATAGATAGATAGATAGATAGATAGATGATAGATGATAGATTTTTAAGAAATTGGCTCCTGTGATTGTGGGGACTGGCAAGTCTGAAACCTGTGGGGCCGGCTGGCAGGCTTAAAAACCAGGCAGGGGTTGATGTTGCAGTCTTGAGGCAGAATCACTTCTCTGGGAAACCTCAGCTTTTCCTTTTAAGGCCTTCAACTGATTGGATGAGGCCCATCCACATTATGGAGGGTAATCTTCTTTACTTAAAATAAACTGATTGTAGATGTTAATCACATCTGAAAAATAACAGAACAACACCTAGTAGTGTTTGATTAAATAATAGCTCTATAAGTCAGCCAAGTTGATGCATGAAACTATTCATCACACAGGTTTTGATCTAATGCCCTATCTGGTGAAGGTGATGCAAAAGTCAAAAGGCCAAGCCAAATGAGTTCTCTGTGGTTTCTTTTCCAATCATATGCTTTCCCCAAATAGCACTTAGTCTGTAGATCTCTATTAAATTAAAAAAGGAATGAATAGTCCTTGAGATAAACCTGAAAGGGCCTGGCATGTAATGTATATCCTTCGGGTGCGCAATAAGTGGGTCCTCCTTTCTTCCTCATGTAGGATCCTTGCTCCTCTCCTACTGAGCATGGAAGAGGAAAGGAGGTTAATTCTGTCCAAAGGAGAGCTGGATCTGAGGCTTTGCTGGGTTGATCCCTCAGCTATAGCCAGAGTTCAGGAATCACCCTCATTGTCACCCATGGCCACCTGGAAATTTCCCACTGCAGATGGAAAGGAAACATTATCACCCTGGGAGTGAAGGGGGATCCCAGCGAATTCCTTGTCACGGTCAGTTTGTGTGCAGGTGGAGTGGTCAGAGCTTCTGGCTGCCTGTCATAGAGAAGGCTCTCTCACCTACCACAAAGGTTAGGTAGAGTTTTAGGAAGAAACAGACCAGAGTTTGAACCCACTTCCTTTATCTACCTGCTGTGACTCATGAGGCCAATCACTTACCATTTCGCTATTAGTAAAATGGCATCAGTGATCTGTTGTGTAAGGTTATGTGAGGTTTGAATGGGATGGGATGGGGACAACTTAGTGTAGTGCCTGGAACTGAGGAAGAACATGACACCTGTTGACTGTTATTGCTTTGACTTAAAATTCTACCACCTAAGAAACATTCCTTTACCATAAATCCTCACACACAATTATCTATTTTAGTGTCACTTGACAGAGGAATCACATTATGTGACTAACACCCAGTGTGAGTCAGTATCTTAGGTCACTTTCCTGCATGAGGGGAGTAAAAATATGAATAAAGGAAAAAAGAAAACAAAGACAGAAGAGCATGAGGGCTGAGAATAATTCCCTGACTTTTAGCTTTCAGGGTCAAGGCCATTTGAGATCACAGAGGTTTCCTAAGCAGAGCATATATGAAACTAAACTGTGGACAGTTGTTTTCAAAAACCTGCACAAAATTCCCTCAGCTCACAAGTCTTCAGAAATCTGGAGCAAATGAAAGCTGCACAGTGGCTACAAGTGCGTGGTGTACAATCGGCCGACTTGGGTGTGAATGTCAGGTGCAGCACTGGTCAGCTGTGTGAGGTGGGCCTCAGCTCCTGCCTCTGTAAAATGCGAATAATAATAATAATACTTACTTCCTAGGGTTCTTGTGAGGAGTAATGTGAGTATGCAAGTGAAGTACTTAGTTAAGTGCTTCTGATCTAAATACTCAATAAATTCTCTTTTGATTATCATCATCACCATGCAACTCACAAAACAGAAATAACAGTGTCAGAAATGGATTTACAATGGAGAGTGGTGGAACAATATTATTTATAGCAAATCTGAATTTATTCTCTATTATCCCAGATAAGCCTGCAGTCAAGATTTGGTTAAATAAATCTCAGGCATCTTCAGACTAACCCAATTTAGAGGCATTCAATGACTATGAAAATAAAACTTAGAAGAGAATTTGCAGCTAGAAACAGAGAAACTGCCCCAAGTAGAAGGTTCCTAAGTGAGCCAAACAACACCAGACCATCATTAAACTCTTCCCTAGCAGCAGACTACAGATCCTGTGGGTTATAACCCCAAACAGCCTGCAGAAGCCTTTGGTGGTCAAAAAGACTTGGATTTAGGATTTTCAGCAGAGGGGTGGCAAGTGTTCTATGAACAAAGGATGCACCAAATTACACAGGGCAGGCAGCTGCAGGCTTTCAGGAGTGTTAATTTTACTTTGTATCACGAATGTGTAAATGTTGCAAATACATACAAGCATGACAAATAGAGCACAAAATGACCATTAGGGTTACAATATGTGCACAAGAAAGCCATCAAATAATCTCTGCAAATAAAGGGCCATATAAATACCAAGTAATTCCACCCCTTATTACTACTACTAATGTATCATCTGGCCAAAGCAGTTCCTTAAGTACTTTTTGTTCTCTACTGGGATCATGTCATTAATCCCATTTATATAGTGAATAGGGAAGCCTTGAGTACAAATTGGGTTCCCGAGAAGATGTATTAAAATTAGGGCAAGTGAAGATTCTTCTTTTTATCCTGTGCGGACGCCATGCTGATGTTCTGTCAAACGCTCTTTGCCCCTGAACTCTACTTTGAATACTGACGAATACCCTGGAAAGAGGTGGCTATTATAGCATCCGATGGTTTTGAGTTGGATGACCCCTGCATTGCTGAAACCTCAGGACAACCCTGGGCCATTAATAAGCCTCCTCTCCAACATTCCCATTCCGATCAGCCCAAACAATGAGGTTTTTCTGTTTGTCAGTGAAATGAGAAAGAGGGAGAATGTCCAATGATGTGTCCCTCTCAAACTGCATAAGGCAATTAACCTATCAACCACCTTCGAAATGGGAGGTAGTAACACGAGGTAGCTCAGAACACAGGCTCCAGGGTCAGACAAACCTGTTTTGCAACCCAGCTCACCATTATCTGAATCATTGTTGGGTAAGTCCCTTCATGTCTTTCCGATGAAGTTGTCTCGTCTTTAAGATAAAGACCAAGCTTTTCAAATGGACATATTAGTAGTAAGTACTTTTAGGCTTATTAGGAAAATTATTTATTATTACTGGGAAACAAAGGAAGGAAAGAAGGAAGACAGGTAAAGAGAGAGAATGCGCTGAACAGTCACCGCTTTCCTATGGAAATCTGTCCTTGTCGTGAACCTGAGCAGAGCAGCAGCTTCCTTCTAGGAGCCAGTCCCAAGGCCATGTGAGCAGCAGTGGCACCTGCTTTTGGTTTTTTTGTGGGGCATGTGCTGTGAACCTGTTTAAAGACTATAAAGATAGGAAGATGCTGAGTCTGCCTTGTGGCTGTACTCCCAGCAGAGGCTGAACCAATTTGTCCTTGCTGGGCAATTACAGGCCTTAATTAGAGGAGGAGGTTACAACAAAGGAGGCTAATGCAGCTTAAATGACTGCTAGCCACTCTGGCTACAAATATAAACAAACACATAGTTAGAATTAGGGACAGAAATACATGAGGAAGCTAGCGCCTCTTGGTTTCAGATAGATTATTTCAAGGAAATGAAAGAGGTCTCCGTGGAACTCTTGAAGGAGATTCCACGTGTCTTTAATGCAACTGATGTAAACAAGCTGGTAAAGGTTGTTCAATATGTTTTCTATCAAAAGCTTCCAGGTTATTCTATATGAGAAGTTTCACACCCAGGAGATGAAGGTCACCATCATCAACAGCAACAACTTTTTTGAGTTCTTTCTATGTGCCAGAAACAGAGCTAATGCTTTAAAAATATTTTATCTTTTATTTTATAAAACAACTTCATTTTCTGGGTGAGGAAACTGGGCTTTTTAAGTCAAGTAACATTTTCAAGGCCACACTGCTACATGCCAAATTGGGTTTTGAAGCTATATTTGTCCTACTAAATCTTCTGTTTTTTCTTTTAATTTTTTTGTAGAGATGAGATTTTGCTATGTTTCCCAGGCTGGTATTGATCACCTAATCTCAGGCAATCCTCCTGCCTCAGCCTCTCAAAATGCTGGAATTATAGGCATGAGCCACTATACCTGGCCTAAATCCTCTATTTTTTAGCCACTATGGTCTACTTTCTTCCACAGCCAAGAATATGTGCACACACGTGCATGCATGCACACACGCGCACACACACACCTCCACAGTGAGAAAGTTGAGTGGCAAGAAAGACAGGTATTGGTGATATCTACAAGGGTGAAGAAGGAGGCAACTCCTGAATTGCTGATGATGACACTAAGGAAAGTTGTCACCCTTGTGTTAGGTAAGATTTAATATAAAATGGATGTTTACTGGAAAGTACAAGCCTTTGGCTCTGCACACAGATACCCAAAGGGCTATGGGAACTGGCCAGTGCTGGATTATCTGCTCTCTTCTGCCAGGAGGACTGGGCATAGGAAATGGGTCGTCATGGTGATGGTGTCTTACTAACTGGGCACATTGCAGGTCATCACTCTCAAGGCCTCTATGGAGGAATGAGTTCTGCTGCAGGAGAACTTTTACCTTCATGGGTATCTTTGGTATCAGCTTTGTCTGATACCAGATGTGTTCTGCTCACTGGCATTTGATAAATTACTTAATATGTTGATGATGTAATGCCCTCACATATTTCAAATGTAGTTGAGGATTAGAATAAAAAGATTCATTCCCACTCCTATCTCTCCTCCTTCAAGTTTACATCCTCCTCCATTAGATAACAACCATTTTTAAGTAGTTTTCTGTGTATGTCTCTGGCTTTTTGTTTACATTAAAAAATTAAACAATCAACTTTTTAATTGACAAAAAATTAACGTATTTCTCATGTATAGCACAATGTTTTGAAATGTGTATACATTGTGGGATGGCTAAATTGTGCTAATTAGCATATACATGATCTCACATACTACCTTTTTCGTGGAAAGAACACTTTACATATACTCTTAGCAATTTTCAAGAATACAATATATTGTTATTAACTATATCACCATGTTGTACAGTAGGTCTGTTAAACTTATTTCTACTAACAGAACATTTCTATGTTTTGACCAACATCTTCCCAATCTCCTCCCTGCCTGGTTTTTAAAAATGCAACAAAATATGCATATATATGCTTCTTTTTTCTTTCTTTACATAGAAAGAAGCACACTGTTCTGCAAAATTTCCCCATACCTTCCAGTTTTCAAGTTTTCAATACCATCTCATTTTTCAAGAACATGGAAAGATTTCTCATTCTTTTTTATAGGTACATAAAGTTTCATTGAAGGTATATGCAATAATTGATTCCAACAATTTGCCATTGGATATTTGGACTATTTCCAATATTTGTTATTTCAAAGGATACTGCAGGGAACAACCTGGACATGTGCCATCTCACACATGTATTTTTGGAGGTAAGGTCTCCAGAGATTGGTTGCTGAGTCCAGGGAATGATCATTTGTCATTTAGAGAAATACTGGCATGCAAATGGATATTCTGAGAACTGCAATCAAAACTTAAAATCTCATTCTTGAGAGCTGATCTGGAATGTGATAGGTCACATGTGTTTTCCTCATTCTTTAGTGGAAGAAATCTCTTCATTTGAAGATCCTTTCCAACGCTTGGAGTAGATTCATTCCATTTCCTAGAAACTCAGAAACCTCAGGACCAGATTAATCCTCCTGAACCTGGCTTTGCCCATCACCTTCCCTGCTTAGATGTCTTCAAGGCATCCCCAGTGGCCAGTCTGGAAACAGGCCATTCACTGTTAGATTTCAGTGAGCATTTCCATTGCTCCTCTGTGTAGTTCTGTGCTCCTTGCCTGTCCACAAACACGCCTGGGCTCTCTAGCTACCAGTGCCCTCTCCTACCTCTCAGCTCTTTCATGGTAGTTTGTTTTCCTCATTTTGGTGCTCACTCTTGTTTCACTGTGTTCTGGGTACCCACCTTTTCTCTCCTTCTAGACCAAAAGATCTTCTGGTATAGGAGTTTGTCCATCTTTTCCAGGCATCCACCTCCTGCAATGCCTGGTAACAGCCTTGTGCATGGTCAATGCTCAGTAAATGTTTGTGGCGACTCTCAGCCACTGCTGTCTGAAGCTCTGAGCTGTGGCTTCTATTCTTTTCACTGAGAAACTGCAGTAGCGACTTCTCTCAGTGGTAACTTCCCAGAGCTGTTTCTATGGAGTCTTGCGTGTTTCTCACCTTCTTAGAAACTTTCAAACAGCCTTTGGACTCCTCTGAAGCTGGGCAGCTCCATTTTATTTCTTTTTGGAAAGTTGCTCACAATAGGCCCTACTGAGGACCTACTGGTAATGGATATGGTGCCGCAATTTGTCTTTGAAAGCTCTGGTTCAAAGCACCCTCAGTATCTGTCCTCTCAGCTACCTTCTCTTTAGCCTCATGGAGGACAGAAGGTCTTGTCCCCATAGTTTGAGCTCTCATACCAACCAAAGACCTTTCCTCTTGCTCTCAAGGTGGCAGAGAACTTTCTATATCTTTTCCGTTTTCAAACCCAGTAACAGATGTAGTGACAGTCCTAAATTCAGCTTCATAAATCCTTATTTGCACCGAGGAATTTGGAAATCAAGTCTCAGAAGCTACTCTGTTGAGCCTGAAGTGTCCTTTTTAGTTGTGTATGCTAAATTCCAACAGTGGCTTTGCCGTTATGTAGGGAGGAGGTGATCAAATTCATTTGCTCCCATATCAATGTCCTCAAAGTGTGGTCTAAGCACATAACAGCACCTGGGTGATTTTGATACAGTTCAAACTTGGCAAACCTTGATCTAATTATTGGAAGTGATTGGTGAAAAACCCAAGAAAGAGAGAGCGACTAGGATCTTCGTGATCCAAATATCTTTCCCTACCCCTCAGGCAGTTACACTGGATCATCCTTGTGGGAGTCACGTTACTCACTTGTGCTGGAAAAACCAAGCCCAGCAAATCTCCCTGAATTACATACTAGGTAAACCGGGGATGCTTAATCTGGAGTCTGGATGTATTAAAATGTGTCTGATAAATACCTGGTTGTATAGCTGGGGTATCGGTAGGGACTCTTTCTGCTAAAAGGATCAGAAAACCCAAGTCAATATGGTTTAAACAAAAAATGGATATTTATTCACTTCCGTAGGTGAACATTTCAAGATCTATGTACTGCTGCCTCTAGAGGTCCTGTTGACCCTGCTTTCCTGAGTGTTGGCTTCACTCTCAGGCAGGCTCTTCCCTGTGATGGCACCGCAGCTCCAGTCTTCCTGTCTTCTCACTTCACATCCGACAGGAGAAAATTTCCCCTTCACAGCAGCTTTAGATGGACCAGCAGGGACTGAGTGCTCACTTCTGAACCAAACACTCTGGCCAGATGGAGTTTATGCTTCCCCCAAGTATACACACGCACACGTGCATAGACATACACATACACGGGATAAGAAAAGGGGAAAATTGATTTTGGAAAGGCAATTCTTGTTACCATCACAAGAAATAAAAATGAGTATTTTGCATGCAAAACAAAAGATTTCACCATAGTGTATACATTAGAAACAAACAAATAAGGTTCTTTACATACTTTAAAGGTAATTATGAAATGGTAAGAGTCTTGAATTGAGAGTCAAAGTCCCAGATTCTTGCTCCCACATCTGCATCAGAGTCTCTTGGGCCATTCAGTTTTCTTGTTTAGAAAGCAGAAGTAATGCCTGACCTGAAAAACTCCCCCTTTTGAAGAAGACTTTTGATTTGTAATTACTCGTTTATTAAGTGCCCACCTTCCATTAGACTCTAAGGCGAAAGGGTGCAAAGCCAATGGCTGTCTCATTCAATGCCGTATTTCCAGTGCCTGGCACAGAACTTGGCATACAGTAGATGTCCAATAAATACTTGAAAAATAAATAAGTTAATACATGTTATAAATATAATTGAAAGAGAAGTCAGTAAACTAAAATGTTCTTGATCCTGATCTCTGGGTTTATACTAATGGAAAATCAGACTATGTGCTGAAGAGCATCTTAGGGAACTTTAAGTCTAACCCTATCTCTGCCTTTAATTTTGGTTATAACCTCACTCTATGAGCCTCAATGTTTTCCTCTGAAAAATGTGGGAACTAAAGTGGATGATCCCTGACATTCTTTCACCACAACTAAGATAGGTGGTAAACCAGAATATGATCTCAAAAATAGAATGAGTTCATATATTAAAATCTTCATATAAAATGATTGCTCTATTCTAGAATCATAGGCCAGGAGTATGAATCCTGATCATGGGGATGACCAATTTTGTTCTTTGTTTTTCTTTCCATTCTTTCATGCACTCAAATAATTATTAAACAGTTACTTTGCATGTTCTGGCTCCACTGATAATTTAAAATTAATCTTATTAATCGACATCCCTGCCTTGATGAGGCACCCCTACTTGAGATTTGTAGGTTCAGTCTTTGATGACAATCAGAGTCCCAGTCATCAAAGGTCTACCATGTATATCCCATAAAATGATTAAGATAAGTTCATTTCTGATCTTGATGTATTATAAAAATGACACAATCTAATCCTCCCTGAAGTATAATTTTCTGGAATAGAATTTTGGTATCCAAAACATGCTGAAATCAGGGCTGGCTGCAGTCACTCACGCCTATAATCCCCAGCACTTTGGGAGGTTGAGGTAGGAGGATCACTTGGGCTCAGAAGTTCAAGAACAGCCTGGGCAACATAGTGAGACCCTATATTTCTAAAAACAAAAAAATATGCCTGTTGTGATAGTACATGCCTGTGGTCCCCACATGGGAGGCTGAAGCAGGAGGATTGTTTGAGTCTGGAATGTTGAGGCTGCCAGTGAGCCATGACTGTGACATTGTACTCCAGCATGGGGAACAGAGAAAGACCCTATCTCAAAAACAGAAAACAAAAAACAAAACAAACAAAAAAAGATCCCAAAGTCCATACAGAGGAGGGGCTTTTCTATGCTACCCTCTTTGTGACTTTCTTCTTCCAAGAGGAATTAATTGGGTTGCCCTTAGTTTCCAAATAGATTTCCTTGTCGTTGACCATAAATCAATACCACACTTGCCAAACTGACTTCCCTTATGATACTCTGGGAAAGAAAATAACAAATGTTCAGTTGATAAACTTTATATCTCCTTTTTATATCAGATCTGCAGGTACTATAGCTTTCACATGCTTGTTTATTAGTTCAATCCATTAAGAGAACAATGATCAAATATAAATACCCCAGGCAGAAACATGACAAGAGCAAGGAAATAGATGACTGCTGGCACTCATTTGTAATATAATAAATTGTATTGCAACACACTGTAAGTTTTTGACCTTAAGCAGTAGAAAGTTGATGACTTTAACAGAGTTTTCTTCATAAACCTTTTCTTTTGTGCTTCAAAACTGCTGACTTTTTTTGTATCACTGGCTCTTCTACAATTTGTTTTCAACACACATCTTTAAGTGTGGGCTCTCAAGGACTGGACAAAGGTCAGTGCTTGAATGCCTGCTTCCTGCTTCTTGCAGAAAGCCTCCACCTTAGGTATGCAAGAGGCACTGCTTTTGTCTAATTAGGAATTGAGTTTAATAATAATAACCTCTTACATACACAGCATATGAATGTAACCACTCTATAGATGTGAAATTTGGGGCATTTACTTAACTTCTCTAAGCGTCAGTTTCTTCAGCTGCAGAATCTAAGTGACACTGATACCCACCTCACAGAGTATTGATGAAAATAAAATTATATAAGGCTCATGCCTGGATCATACTGGGTGCTCTGTAAATGGTGGACACAGACATATAGATGTCTATGTTCTTGTTCTCTTCCTTATCTCTGCCTCTTGTCGTTGTGTAAGCACAGAAATGCTTTTGGTTCACAGGTAAACCAAACCAATGGCAGAAGAAATCCTTCTCATAAACATGAAATAGGATCTGTGGCCATTTCCAGCCCTTCCCAATCAGTCTGTCTCATACCCAAACACTCCTGATACCTTCTTGTAATGCTTCTGCTCAGGGGACTCCTGCATTTGCTTTATAACTTAACTTTCTCCTTTTCTGTTATTCTATGATCTCATCATACCCCTTTCTTCTGTGCAGAGTCCACCCAAAGCTAACTTGTATCCATCAATTTCTGATATCCTATCGTCTCAGAAAGTAGTAGTCTTTAAAAATCTCTTATCTCATAGAAACCATAAAGGCTGAGCCACATAAGAAACTTTGAACTTATTATATGAGAAGTATTGATCTCTTTCCCAAGATGGAAGAAAAAAAAAAACCACTCTTTTTAGATGGCTAATGGACTAAAATACATGGTGTTGACAGCAAGCTGTAAGAATGTTGTTTTTGTGATGAAGAACTGAGGAGGAGTTAGGAAAATAGAAATCATACCAGACATATATAGCAACAGTTCTATAAAAGTATAAATATTTGACTAACTGTATTGCAGTGTACCCTATGGGATCTATAAGCCAGTCCTCCTATAGAAAACCACGTTTGATTTTATTGGGAGAGGACTGATTTTTGTCATTTATAATATTGAACACCTACTATCATTTGAATGTGTCCCCTGCAAAGCACATGTCGTACACTTAATCCCAGATGCAACAATGTTGGGAAGTGCGGCCTAATGAGAGGTGATGAGGTCCTGAAATCTCCACCCTCATGAATGGATTAATGCTATTACCATAAGAATGAGAGTGGGTTTGTTACAAAAGGATAAGTTTGGATCCCTTTTTTCCCTCTCTTGTACTCTCTTGACCTTTTGTGTTTCACCACGAAGCAGCAAAATGTTCCTTGCCAGATGCTGGTACCTCAATCTGGCTTCAGTTTCGTACTTCACAGCCTCCAGGACTGTGAGCCAATAAATGTCTGTTCATTGTAAGTTACCCAGGCTGTAATATTCTGTTATAGCCTCACAAAATAGACTAGGAAAAAAGTCATACTAGGAAGTGGGGCTGTTGCTATAACCACCACCTGAAAATGTAGAAGCAGCTTTAGAACTGGGTAATGGGTGGAGGCTGGGACAGTTTTGAAGTCAGTGCTAGCAAAACTCTTTATTGCTGTGAATGGAGCATTAAAGCATTTCTCAGAAGGCTCTTTTGAGGGCTCAGAAGAAGAGCTGCAGGGAAAGTCTGAATTTTGTTAGAGATTCTTTAAGTGGTCCTGAATAGAGTGCTGGTAGAAATACAGACAATAAATACCATTCTGATGAGGTGTTAGATGAAAATGAGTAACAAAGTATTGGAATCTGGAGAAAAAGCCATCCCTGTTACAAAGTGGCAAAGAACTTGACTGAATTACATCCATGCCTGAGAGCTTTAGAAAAGGCAGAACTTAAAAGCAATGACGCAGAATATCTGGTGGAAGTTTCTAAGCGGCAAAGCATTTAGGGTGCTTTGTGGCTTCTTTTAACCGCATATAGTAAAATGAGAGAGGATAGAAATTATTTGAAGATGGAATTTATAATTAAAATGGAAGTGGAATGGAAAGATTTTAAAAATTCACAGCTGGAACATGTAAAGAATGAAAAGTCATATTTAGGAGAGCAAGCCACTCTTTGCTAAATAAATTAATATAGATGGAAGAGAGCCAGATCCTATTCATCAAGACAGTGGGAGAATGACCCTGAAAACATTTCAGAGATCTTAAAGGCAAGCTAGAACCCTTAGGGAAGGTTTTCAGAAAGGCACCCATAGGACTGCAGCATTTACAGCCCTGTGTCCCATTTTCTGGCTCAGCACTTCTTAACCACCCCAGCCATGAGTTAAGTGGGCCCAAGTGCAGTTTGGGCTAGCAGTCAGGAAGGTGTACAATCCACATGGAGCTAATATTGCAGGCATGAAGAATGCAAGCGTTCTAGGGGCATGGCTTCCTTCACCTAGGTTTCAAAGGATATCATGGACAGCCTTGGGGCTCAGACAGATATTTGTCACAAGAGCGAAGCCACTGCAGCAAGCCCCTGCTAGGATAATGCCAACTGGAACCATGGGAGTGGGACTGCCCCCAAAAATGCAGAACTGGTAAGCCACCAGTGCACAAGTCCAGCCTAGAAGAGTGGCAAGCATGACTGCAATCTGTGAGATCTGCTGCATGAACTGAGCCCAGCAAAGCCATAGCATCAGGGCTGCTCAAAGCCTTGGGGACCCAGCTCCCATCTCAGTGTGCCCACATGGTGGGACCTGGAGTCCAAAAAGGTTATTCTCTAGTGTTGATATTTGATATTTTTCACCCTGTTGGGTTTGGGACTTACTTGGGACCTGTTACTCATTTCTTCTTTCCTGTTGCTCTCTTTTGGAATGGAAATGTCTCTCCTTTGCCTCCCCACCATTGTATTTTAGAAGTAGATAACCTGTTTGATTTAACAGGATTTTGACTGGAGGCAATTTGCCTCAGGATAAGTAAAACATTGAGTCTCATCCGTATCTGATTTAGATAAGACCCTGAATGTTGGAGGACTTCTGAATCGGTGCTAGCATGAGTTAAGTCACTGGAGCAGTTGGATTGGAATGAATGTATTTTGAATATGAGAAAGACCTGAGTTTTGGGATCCAGTGGCAGAATTGCTATTGTTTGAATGTGTTCCCCAAAACATAAGTGTTGGAACCTTAATTCTCAAAGTAACAGTGTTGGGAGATGAGGCCTAATGAGAGGTGATTAGGCAATAAAGGCTCTGCTCTCCTGAATGAATTAGTGCTGTTATCACAGGAGTGCATTTGCAAGTTCACATTCTCTCTCTCCTTCTCCTTGCTCCCCATCCCTCCCTCCCTTGTCCCTCCACCTTTCACCACATGATGACACAGCAAGGAGGCCCTCACTAGATGCTAGATCTTCAACCTTGGACTTTCCAGCTCAATTTTGAGCCAATAGATTCCTGTTCACTATAAATTACCTAGTCTGTGGTATTTTGTTATAGCAGCAAAAAATGGACCAAGACAGCAGCAAAGTGTATTTAGTAAGTCGGGTGCTATAATTATACCCAGTTTCGAAAATCATCATGAAGGACCTTGAAAATTCAATTAACTCATCCCACCATCTTTATACCTGACAGCCCCACGTAGTTCCAACAGTAACCTCTGTGGCCTGGAAGGAGTAATCAGGACTTTGAAAGGCAATGCAAACACAATTTACCCTGGATTTAAAACATCTTAAAGAGGTTAACAGTGGTCAGCTTCTGTGCTTCCGTGACTTGATTCTGATATTGTCTTTTTCATCTATAGATTGCCATGCCACATACTACAAATATTGTGCCTCTAATCTTAATAGTAATTTGCATGGCATCACTCAGACCTTCCTATTATTCTCTAGGAAGGCTCCTCTTTCTACCTGAAACTATTCCTTATTCTTTTTTAATTCTATGAACCAAAAATCACTAGTGTTGGCATTACACCAAAATTGCTATGAAATTATAGCGTCTGTGTACCATGAGAAGTCAAAAGTGTGAAAACACCAACATAAGAATGCTTCCCTCTTCTTAATTTTATAAATTGAAATCCTATAGAAAGCTTCTGAGTCAGATATATTTTAACCAAATGCTTTTTCTATGAGGCTTTCTTATTCTAGAAGTCATAGCCTTCACTTTTTAAACATCTTTATTTGTATATTACTGTCTTCAGGCTGATGTTCTAATAGGTGACACGGTGAAAAGAGAAATGTGGCTTGCTCTTGCACTGCTTTGGTTAGAAGCCCTATCTACATTTTTCTTAAGGTAGTCTAAATGTTATCTGTTATTCAAGGGCTCTCCTATTGCATATCTTAATTTTTCCAGGAAAGCCAATTCATCTATAGCAATTGAAAAGAAATGAATACAGATGCTTATGTGCTAAATTAAAATGTCGTCTTTGACCTTTGAATGTTAGAGCATCCAAAGGGGCTATGATCAATGTTCTCTGCAGCTGTCATGGGTAAAGGAGGCACATTTACATATCAGAGCTTGCAGGAGGAAGTAGGGAAGGCATATGAGCATGGGCCAGAGTATTAACATCATTCCCACTCAGCCCTCCACCCTGTCTTGTGGGCCACCATCATTTGATTATGCCAGTTTCAGAAAACTTGATTAGGTTGTGGTTTAGTTTATTTATTAACAAGATTTTTATAGAAATAAATTATAAGATGTTTATTTTAATGCATTAGTAACTAAATGTCTTTAAGGAACATTTGGAAAATGATAATCTTGGCAGGATTCTGAGTTAAAAATCATGTTCTCCTGTCGCCACATGAAGCCCTGGTCAACATTAATATCTCTACTGTTCCCAAAACAGATTCAGGGGGACAATCCTATTTCTGGTTGTCAACTCAAGCAACTTCTCCTCTCAATGTGCCTGATGGGATGGCAGATAATCATGGCCTTTGTCAAGGTGTTCTTGCCTGGTCTTATAAGTTACCAAAATCAAGTAGAAAGAAACAAAGCTATTGATAGCTGTTTGTTGTTTATTTGTTTTCAGTATCATGATACTAGTAAGTCTCATATTCTGTGAAGAGGCCTAAGCCTCCTTTTTATTAGCAAGTCCTATCCTACCTCCTCCATAAAAAGGCAGAGCTCTATTAGAGGGCAGGGGCCATGTCGTCATTGTATCCCAGTGCACAGGTAATGCCAACTTCCTGAAAACTTCACACATGACCTCCAACTTCTGACAATATTCTGATATGTTTTTTCTCATGTTTAATTTTCACAACACACAGCCTGAACCATGTTGCCCCTACCCACCTCCCATCACCAATGTTAACCTTCCCCCACAACCTGCACACTCTACAGCCCAGGCCCTCAGCGATCTGGCCCCCATTTCTCATTCTGCGTTGACCTCTTTTCTCCCTCTCCTACATGATGTCCAATCAAATTGTACTGCTCTCTGCTGGAGAACATTCCTCCTACCTTTGTAAAGCATTTCCACACAGGATTCCCTTTTCCTAAAAGGCTTTTTCCCATTCCAGTTTCAACCTCTTAGAAGCCATCTCAAATATAACCTTCTTGAGCCCTTTCCTGTTTAACTCCCTTCCAAACATATGTGAATTTTCCTTCCTTTAAACTTCCACACTTTGTATGTTCCTGAGGCATCTCTCTACTTTTAATTTTAGAATTGGTCTGTTTTATCTCTATTCTGGTTTTCAGGTGTTTTGAGGAAGCTGAAGTTATGTCTCTAATGTCTTTATATACCTTGTAGTGTCAGGTAGGCAGAGTGTCACACACACAAACACACACACACACCACACCACATAAACTTATTTATAAATATTTTAAAAATGCAGCAAAAAGCCACATTCCAGTAGGGATGCAATTACATATAAAAATTCAACATAAGTTTCTGTGGCTATTGAAATCAAATGATGAATAAAAATCGAACTGACATGTTCAGGATATTTTAAGGAAATCTTCAGAAAGAAAGCTTCACAAAGACTCAAAATTCACCTCTGTAGAAATTCTACTCACTTGGATCTAGACTGTCTGAAAATCTAGGATGAATGATATATCATGAAAGTATGCTGTGATTTTGGGGAGAAAGATTTATAAGAACTGGAAACACTCGTAATATTTTGTCAAAGAATAATTAAGTGTTAAGAGAGCATTTTTTTAAAAAGTGAATTTAGGTTAGAACCACTGGGTTTTTATCCGGGGGAAAATAAACCTGGGTTTATGTCTCCTGTCAGAATATATTCTAAATGAGTCAAATATTTAAATATTTAATTTAGTTAATAATTAATTTAGTTAATATTTTAAAATTAAACCCGTGACATTACTAGAAGAAATGGGAGAATATGTAGGTATGTATTTAAACAACGTGCCTATACATGCCTGCAACCCCCACATAAAATCTTGATGTGGAATAGGCCTTCTAAATGTCTATATCAGCAGGGGTTAATTTTCCCAGTATATAAATAACCCTACAAATCAGTAAGAAAAAAATACCAAGAGTCTAGCAAAAATTTGGGAAAAGATTGGAAAACAGTTGCAGAACATGAAATAGAGATAGATTTTATATACATGAAAAGATGTTCAGTCTCACATATGAGAAAAATGCAATTTAAAACTATACTAAATACTACCTTTCATATTTCATGTTGGCAAAACTTGAAAAATCTCACATAATTTTGCTTTTATGAAGCAAACCTTTTATGAAGCAAAACTGAATAATGCAAGATACAAGCCAAGGCTTATTTGTTTAAAAATGAATGAATAAAAAGAAATATATATTCTAACAGATTTTGGTTGAGTCTTTAGGTTTTTCTAAATACAAGATTATGTCTTCTGTGAACAAGGATAATTGAACTTATTCCAAAGTTGCAGGATAACAGATAAACACACAAAAGTTAGTAACATTTATATACACCAATAGTGAAGAATCTGAAGAAGAAATCAAGAAAGCAACACCATTTTCAGTAGCTACAAAAATATAAAATACCTTAGAATAAATTGAACCAAAGTAGTAAAAGATCTCTACAAGGAAAACTATAAAATACCATGAAAGAAATTGAAGAGGATACACAAAAAGTGGAAAGATACTACATGCTTATGGATTAGAAGATTCAATATTATTAAAATGTGAATACTACTGAAAGTGGATTAGAAGATTTAATAGTATGAAATGTCAATACTACTCAAAGTGGTTTTCAAGTTCAATGCAATCTCTGTCAAAATTCCAATGACATTCTTTAGATAAATAGAAAAAAAATCCTAAAATTTTTATGGAACTACAAAAGACCCAGAATAGCCAAAACTATCCTGAGCATAAAGAACAAAACTGGAGGAATGACA
>NW_012121265.1:9675170-9677521 GCF_000951035.1 Colobus angolensis palliatus
AGTTGCCATATACAAAAAAATCAAATCAAAATGGATTAAATACTTAAATATTAGAACTCAAACTATGAAACTACTACAAGAAAACATTGGGGAAAATTTTCAGGACGTTCCTCTATGCAAAAATTTCTTGAATACCCCACAAGTACAAGCAACCAAAGCAAAAGTCAACAAAGGGGATCACATCACGTTAAAAATCTTCTGTAAAGTAAAAGAAACAAATAGCAAAGCGAAAAGACAACCCACAGAATGGGAGAAAATATTTGCTAACTACCCATCTGATAAGGAATTCATAACCAGAATATATAAGGGGCTCAAACAACTGTATTTAAAAAAATCTAATAATTTGATCAAAATATAGGCAAAATATTTGAATAGACATTTCTCAAAAGAAGACATACAATAGGCAAACAGGCATATGAAAAGGTGCTCAACATCACTGATCATCAGAGAAATGCAAATCAAAATTACAATGAGATATCCTCTCACCCCAGTTAAAATGGTTTATATCAAAAAAACAGACAATAGCAAATACTGATGAAGATGTGGAGAAAAGAGGACCCTTGTACATTATTGGTGGGAATGTAAATTAGTACAACCACCACAGAGAACAGTTCCTCAAAAAACTAAAAGTTGAGCTACTATATGATCCGGCAATCCCATCATTGCATACATATATCCAAAGGAAAGGCAATAAGTATATCAAAGAAATATCTTCACTCCTATGTTTGCTGCAGCACAGTTCACAATAGTCAAGATTTAGAAACAACTGAAGTGTCCATCAACAGATGAATGGATAAGAAAAATGTGGCATATATACACAAGGGAGTACTATTCAGCCATAAAAAATAGTGAGACCCTCTCATTTACAACAACATGGATGGAACTGGAGATTATTATGTTAAGTGAAATAAGCCAGGCACAGAAAGACAAACATCACATGTTCTCACTTATTTGTGGGATCTAAAAATCAAAACAATTGAACTGATGGAACTAGAGAGTAAAAGGATGATTACCAGAGGCTGGAAAGGGTAGCGGGGGGTTTGTGGGGAGGAGGTGGGGTTGGTTTATGGGTCCAAATAAATAGTTAGAAACAATAAATAAGACCTACTACTTGATGGCACAAAAGGGTGACTATAGTCAAGAATAATTTAATTGTACATTTAAAAATAACTAAAAGAATATAATTGGATTATTTGTAATACAAATGATAAATGCTTGAAAGGATGGATACTTCATTCTCCATGATGTGATTATTACACATTGCATGCCTGTGTCAAAATATCTCACATACCCCATAAGTATATATACAAAGTATGTATGTACAAAAGTTAAAAATATGAAATTATAAAAAAAGTCCTGTTAAAAATGGGCAAAAGATCTGAATAGACTTTTTTTTTCAAGAAGACATACAAATGGCCAACTGCCATGAAAAAAATGCTCAACATCACTAACCATCAGGCAAATACAAATTAAAACCACAATGAGATATCATCTCACACTGATTAAAATGGTTTTTATAAAAAAGACAAAAAATAACAATGCTGGTAAGGAAGTGGAGAAAGGGGAGATCTTATAAATTGTTGGTGGGAATATAAATTAGTGCAGACACTATGGAGAACAGTTGGGAGGTTCTTCAAAAAACTAAAAATAGAACTATCATGCCATCCAGCAATCCACCCCTGGGTATATATATAAAAGAAAGAAAATATGTTGAAGAGATATCTGCACCCCCATATTTATTGCAGCACTATCCACAATAGCCAATATATGGAATTAACCTAAGCATCCTTCAACAAATGAATGGATAAAGAAATTATGGTATAGATACACAATGGAATATTATACAGCCATAAAAAATCCTGTCTTTTGCAGCTACATAAATGGAACTGGAGATCATTATGTTAAGTAAAACAAGCCAGGCACAAAAACACAAATATCACAGGTTCTTTATTATTATTATTATAATACTTTATGTTCTACGGTACATGTGCACAAGGTGCAGGTTTGATACATAGGTATACACGTGCCATGTTGGTTTGCTGCACCCATCAACTCGTCATTTACATTAGGTATTTCTCCTAATGCTATACCTCCCCCATGCCCCCACCTCACGTCAGGCCCCGTTGTGTGATGTTCCCCGCCCTGTGTCCAAGTGTTCTCATTGTTCAATTCCCACCTATGAGTGAGAACATGCAGTGTTTGGTTTATAGTATTCTCTGATGGTAGTTTCTATATCTGTGGGATCAGTGGTGATATCCCTTTATCATTTCTTAGTGCATCTATTTGACTCTTCTCTTTTTTCTTCTTTATTAGTCTTGCTAGCGGTTTATTAATTTTGTTGATCTTTTCAA
>NW_012121265.1:9678506-9680042 GCF_000951035.1 Colobus angolensis palliatus
TCCTAGCATCTATGGTCTTTACAATTTGGCATGTTTTTGCAGTGGCTGGTACCGGTTGATTCTTTCTATGTTTAGTGCTTCCTTCAGGAGCTCTTGTAAGGCAGGCCTGGTGGTGACAAAATCTCTCAGCATTTGCTTGTCCTTAAAGGATTTTATTTCTCTTTCACTTACGAAGCTTAGTTTGGCTGGATATGAAATTCTGGGTTCAAAATTCTTTTTCAACCCAGAAAAAGAATATTTTTGAATATGTTGAATATTGGCCCCCACTCTCTTCTGGCTTGTAGGGTTTCTGCTATTCCTTTCTGTTTATTAGTTTTCCTTCTAACAGTCAGAGCCCTCAGCTGTAGGTCTGTTGGAGTTTGCTGGAGGTCCACTCCAGACCCTGTTTGCCTGGATGGAGGCTGTAGAACAACAAATATTGTAGAACAGCAAATATTGCTTCCTGATCCTTTCTCTGGAAGCTTCGTCTCAGAGGGGCACCTGGCTGTATGAGGTGTTAGTCAGCCCCTACTGGGAGGTGTCTCCAAGTTAGGGTACACGGGGTTCAGGGACCCACTTGAGGGGGCAGTCTGTCTGTTCTCAGAATTCAAACACCATGCTGGGATAACCACTGCTCTCTTCACAGCTGTCAGACAGGGACGTTTAAATCTGTAGAAGTTTCTGCTGCCTTTTGTTCAGCTGTGCCCTGCCCCCAGAGGTGAAGTCTACAGAGGCAGGCGGGTCTTATTGAAATGTGGTGGGGTCCACCCAGTTTGAGTTTCCTGGTTGCTTTGTTTACCTACTGAAGCCTCAGGAATGGCAGACGCCCCTCCCCCAGACTGGCTTGCCACCTCACAGTTCGATCTCGGACTAGCAGTGAGCAAGGCTCTGTGGGTGTGGGACCCACTGAGCCAGGCATGGGATATAATCTCCTGGTGTGTCGTTTGCTAAGACTATTGGAAGAGCGCAGTGTTTAGGTAGCAGTGTCCTGATTTTCCTGGTACAGTCTGTCATGGCTTCCCTTGTCTAGGAAAGGGAAATCTCCTGACCCCTTGCACTTCCTGGGTGAGGCGATGCCCCACCCTGCTTCAACTCGCCCTCCATGGGCTGCAACCACTTTCTGACCAGTCCCAAGGAGATGAACTAGGTACCTCAGTTGGAAATGCAGAAATCACCTGTCTTCTGTGTCAATCATGCCAGGAGCTGCAGACCAGAGCTGTTCCTATTTGGCCATCTTGGAACAGACCCCTGTTAGTTTTCCTTCTAACAGTCAGCTCCCTCACCTGCAGGTCTGTTGGAGTTTGCTGGAGATCCACTCCAGACCCTGTTTGCTTGGGTATCAGTAGCAGAGCCTGCAGAACAGCAAATATTGCTGCCCAATTCTTCCTCTGGAAGCTTTGTTTCAGAGGGGCACCCGCCTTTATGAGGTGTCTATCGGCCCCTACTGGGAGATGTCTCCCAGTTAGGCTACATGGGGGTCAGGGACCCACTTGAGGAGTCAGTCTGTCCGTTCTCAGAGCTCAAACACCATGCTGGGAGAACCACTGCTCTCTTCAG
>NW_012121265.1:9681237-9683135 GCF_000951035.1 Colobus angolensis palliatus
ATAATTTCAAAGACATTTTAGATAAAATAAGGAAGATTTTCTTTGAAATTTGCCGGAATAGACTTTAATTGTGCCTTGGGAACCACCAAAGCAATTAATCAGGTAGTGTATCTGATTTTAGGCATTTGCGGAAGTAGTTTTGATTTAAAAAGTGATCTTTTTTACTTAGAGCCTTGATCCTTGTTAACATCAAGTGAATAGAAATGGAGGGGTGTGAAGAATTTAAAAAAAGCAGAAGTTTTGTGGCAAGGCCTTAAAAAATATAAACAAAACATCATCAATCTTCACTGTGTCAGCAAATGGACAAAATTCAAATTTCTCTAGAAGCTGTCAGGGCATGGTTCCTGTCTGCTCTCTTGCTGGAAGACGTTTTCAAACTCATTAACTTCCATTTACCAGAATGGAATTGCTTTCTAACAAGCATGGAAACCTCTGAAGTTGCAAAGGGCTTGGTAGGGAAATCATATTATGTCCATGGATGACTAAGTGTATGGCTTCAGAATCATCTCCCCTTTAAATCTTCCTCACAGAATTTGGAGCTAAGAAGCATTTGAAAGAAATAATTTTATTTCTAGCCTAAAATTTCCAGGGTAGCTGCAGCTATTTTGTATTTTATAAAATCACTGCCACATCACAACAGTCTATAAAAAGACTATAATATAGAAACAATGTCTTTTTAAATCTGTACCCCAGAACACTCCATGCATTTAGAGGTATGACAGAAATCCATTGTAATATTCAAAATAGATAACCAAGCACATAATAAAAGAAATAATTACAGCTAACAGTTATTAAGTATTCAATATATGCCAAGGATTATGAACTAGGATATAGTAGGTTGGTGCAAAAGTAGTTGCTGTTTTGGCCATTAAAAGTAATAGAGTGTTTTGCCATTAAAAGTACATAGAGGACATTTGGATCAAGATGGCCAAATAGAAACAGCTCCGGTCTGCAGCTCCCAGCAAGATCAATGCAGAAGGCAGGTGATTTCTGCATTTCCAACTGAGGTAGCCTGTTCAAACAGGGTCTGGAGTGGACCTCCAGCAAACTCCAGCAGACCTGCAGCAGAGAGGCCTGACTGTTAGAAGGAAAACTAACAAACAGAAAGGAATAGCACGTCCATTCAAAGACCACATCCGAAGGTCATCAACATCAAAGACCAAAGGTAGATAAATCCACAAAGATGGGGAGTAGCCAACCAGTGCAAACAGTCTGAAAATTGCAAAACCCAGGAAGCCTCTTCTCTTCTAAAAGATCACAACTCCTTGCCAGAAAGGGAAAAAAATGGATGGAGAATGAGTTTCATGAATTGACAGAAGTAGGCTTCAGAAGATGCATAATAATAAACTCCTCTGAGCTAAAGGAGCATGTTCTAACCCAATGCAAGGAAGCTAAGAACCTTGCAAAAAGGTGGTACAAATTGCTAACTAGACTAACCCGTTTAGAGAAGAGCATAAATGACCTGATGGATCTGAAAAACACAGCACGAGAACTTTGTGAAGCATACACAAGTATCAATAGCCAAATAGATCAAGTGGAAAAAAGGAAATCAGTGATTGAAGATCAACTTAGTGAAATAAAGTGAGAAGATAACTTAGACAAAAAAGAATAAAAAGGAAGGAACAAAGCCTCCAAGAAATAGGAGAATTTTCTTGTGAAAAGACCAAACGTAAGTTTGATTGGGGTAACTGAAATTGAAGGGGAGAATGGAACCAAGCTGGAAAACACTCTTCAGGATATTATCCAGGAGAACTTCCTCAACCTAGCAAGACAGGCCAATATTCAAATTCAGGAAATACAGAGAACACCACAAAGATACTCCTCGAGAAGAGCAACCCCAAGACACACAATCATCAGATTCACCAAGGTTGAAATGAAGGAAAAAATGTTAAGGGCAG
>NW_012121265.1:9684143-9686181 GCF_000951035.1 Colobus angolensis palliatus
AAAATTGACCATATAATTTGTAGTAAAACACTGCTCAGCAAATGCAAAGGAACAGAAATAATAATAAACGGTCTCTCAGACCACAGGACAATCAAAGTAGAACTCAGGATCAAGAAACTCACTCAAAACTGCACAACTACATGGAAACTTAACAACCTGCTCCTGAATCACTACTGGGTAAATAAGAAAATGAATGCAGAAATAAAGATGTTCTTTGAAACCAATGAGAATGAAGACTCAACATACCAGAATCTCTGGGACACATTTAAAGCAATGTGTAGAAGGAAATTTATAGCACTAAATGCCCACAAGGGAAAGCAGAAAAGATCTAAAATTGACACCCCAACATCACAATTAAAAAAACTAGAGAAGCAAGAGCAAATTCAAAAGCTAGCAGAAGACAAGAAACAACTAAAATCAGAGCAGAACTGAAGGAGATAGAGACACGAAAAGTCCTTCAAGAAATTAATGAATCCAGGAGCTGATTTTTTGAAAAGATCAGCAAAATACATAGACCACTAGCAAGACTAATAAAGATGAAAAGAGAGAAGAATAAAATAGACGGATATAGGGGTTATCACCACTGATCCCACAGAAATACAAACTACCATCAGAGAATACTATAAACACCTCTATGCAAATAAACTAGACAATCTAGAAGAAATGGATAGGTTCCTGAACACATACACCCTCCCAAGTCTAAACCAGGAAGAAGTCAAATCCATGAATAGACCAATAACCAGTTCTGAAATTGAGGCAGTAATTAATAGCCTACCAACCGAATAAAGTCCAGGACTAGACAGATGCACAGCTGAATTCTACCAGAGGTACAAAGAAGAGCTGGTACCAATCCTTTTGAAACTATTCCAAACAATAGAAAAAGAGGGAATCCTCCCTAACTCATTTTATGACGCCAGCATCATCCTGATACCAAAACCTGGCAGAGACACAATAAAAAAAGAAAATTTCAGGCCAGTATCCCTGGTGAACATTGATGCAAAAATTCTCAATAAAATACTGGCAAATTGAATCCAGCAGCATGTCAAAAAGCTTATCTACCATGATCGAGTCAGCTTTATCCCTGAGATGCAAGGCTGGTTCAACATGTGCAAATTAATAAATGTAATCCATCCCATAAACAGAACCAATGACAAAAACCACATGATTATTGCAACAGATGCAGAAATGGCCTTTGACAAAATTCAATACCTCTCCATGCTAAAAACTCTCAATAAACTAGATATCGATGGAACATATCTCAAAATAATAAGAGCTATTTATGACAAACCCACAGCCAATATGATACTGAATAGGCAAAAACTGTTAAGCATTCCCTTTGAAAACTGACAGAAGACAAGGATGCCCTCCCACCACTTTGATTCAACATAGTTTTGGAAGTTCTGGCCAGGGCAGTCAGGCAAGAGAAGGAAATAAAGGGTATTCAAATAGGAAGAGAGGAAGTCAAATTGTCTCTGTTTGCAGATGACATGATTGTATATTTAGAAAACCCCATCATCTCAGCCAAAATCTCCTTAAGCTGATAAGCAATTTCAGCAAAGTCTCAGGATATAAAATCAGTGTGCAAAAATCACAATCATTCCTATACACCAATAACAGAGAGGCAAATCATGAATGAACTCCCATTCACATTTGCTACTAAGACAATAAGATATCTAGGAATACAACTTACAAAGGATGTGAAGGACCTCTTCAAGGAGAACTAGAAACCATTGCTCAAGGAAATAAGAGAGGACACAAACAAATGGAAAAACATTCCATGCTCATGGATAGAATCAATATAGTGAAAAAGCAATTTATAGATTCAATGCTATCCCCATCAAGCTACCACTGACTTTCTTCACAGAATTGGAAAAAATTACTTTAAACTTTATATGGAACCCCGAAAAAGAGCCTGCATAGCCAAGACAATCCTAAGCAAAAAGAACAAAGCTGGAGGCATCATGCTACCTGACTTCAAACTATACTACAAGGCTTCAGTAACCAAAACAGCATGACACTGGTACCAAAACAGAGAGAT
>NW_012121265.1:9686521-9687887 GCF_000951035.1 Colobus angolensis palliatus
TGCCCATCAATGATAGAATGAATTAAGAAAATGTGGCACATATACACCATGGAATACTATGCAGCCATAAAAAAGATTGAGTTCACACCCTTTGTAGGGACATGGATGCAGCTGGAAACCATCATTCTCAGCAAACTGTCGTAAGAACAGAAAACCAAACACCACATGTTCTCACTCATAAGTGGGAGTTGAACAATGAGAACACATGGACATAGAGTGGGGAACATCACACACTGGGGTCTGTCCAGGGTGGGGGATAGGGGAGGGATAGCATTCGGAGAAATACCTAATGCAGTTGACGGGTTGATGGGTGCAGCAAACCACCATGGCACATGTATACCTATGTAATAAACCTGCACATTCTGCACATATACCCCAGAACTTAAGTAAAATTAAAAAAAAAGTACATAGAGGCTGGGCGTGGTGACTCATGCCTATAATCCCAGCTCTTTGGGAGGCTAAGGCAGGCAAATCATGGGTCTGCAGATCTAAACCATGCTGGCCAACATGGTGAAACCCTGTCTCTACTAAAAATACAAAAATTAGCTGGGCATGGTGACATGCACCTGTAGTCTCAGCTGCTTGGGAGGCTGAGGAAGGAGAATCGCTTGAACCCAGGAGGTGGAGATTGTGGTGAGCCAGACTGCGCCCCTGCACTCTAATATATAAATAAAATAAAAAGTACATAGAATATTTTGTTAAATCATTCCTAGTTCACTAAGATACAAATATTAAGTTTATCACACAATTTTTATTTTGACTAGAACTAAAGCTCTCAAATTCCTAGTCCTTCTCTTCAAAAATGTCTTCATCAAGAATACTGACAAACCCTTCCTTAATGCTACCCCCATGCCATTGCCAGAAATAACTGACAAAGCTTTTCATCCTCAGCCTGAAAAAGTAAAAAAAGCATTAATTTTCCCCCATGTGGAACTCAGTCACCAAATGGCTGTCTGTTTGCCCTCAAAGAGGTTTATACTTGACATCAGCAATAGAGAGCATAGCTAATCAGACTCCCAATCAGTGGGAGGAAGATGGCAGATGACAGATATAAAGTTTTCTGGAGTCTGAAGGGGGCAACAGGATGAGGTGGCTCTTGTCTGCCACATCTCTGGTTGTTTACAAATGACTGGCCCCTCCATAACCTGCACTACAATGACAGATAGGAGACAGATACAGGTTATCTAATCTGTTTCCAGACAAGGAGCTTACATTGCTTGCCAACTTTACCTGCTACCCAGGACTTTGCATTTCAATGTTTTTAATGAGGCAGAGAACTTTCTATTTAATTTAATTTAATTATTTATTTTTGAAATAGGGTCTTGCTCTATTGCCCAGGCTGGAGTACAGTGGTGTGATCATGGCT
>NW_012121265.1:9688434-9689852 GCF_000951035.1 Colobus angolensis palliatus
TCTGTACCAAGCTGGTTTAAGATGCTGGGCAGCATTTGTCTCAGCTGCTTTGTCTCAACATGGCCTGTAATAGTAGTGTTCACTGCTAGAGATGCCTGACCTAGAGCATTGTTAAAGTACATCACCATTCTTTGGTTTGTACACATATTCCCCTCTTTGATACCAGAAATATTGTTGACCTCTAACTTCTTTAAGGAGAACCAAACTTTTAATTATTTTCTATAGATGTTCTATGAACCATTTTCTTTCTGCTAGCAATTATTTTTTCACTGTTGCACACTTATGATTCTTGTTTGGCAAGTTTCTCCCAGTTCATGATAATCTCTTTCATCCTATCGGAATGAAAAGAGACTGAGAGGAGCTCTAAGGCCAGCACTCAGGAGTTTCGAGCCGAACAGCTGGGATTAGGTGCACATATGCAAGAATAAAAGATGGCAGCTAGAGGCCTCCTTGCTTTTCTGATTCTGCATTATATAACCCCAGAGCTTGGCCATTGAATTCTAGTGACTCTGCTGGGCTTATTTCCATAGCTGTCAGCTCATATTTCTCGCCTGTTGCTGAGCTCTTTTTATACCCTCAAGTGATCTGAAGATGGCAGGCTGAGCCCATGAGCCTACTTTACTTCTCATCCTAAATTCCATGAAATAAAAACTGAAGGAAAATATTTTTCGAAAAATTTCAACAATGATGCTGTCTAATAAAAGAACTTCCAGTAGTGGATTGAAAATGAAAGAATTTCTGAAGATTAGAAATCAGATGAAGTCAGATCCAGCTGCTCCCCACCCCTCCACTTTACATATTCAGCCTTACACACACACACACACACGAAGGACAAATGTGCAGAAGAGAACTGTTCTGGAAGAGATCAGACAACAATTAGGAATCACCAAACATCTAGGAAAGCTACAATCAGAAATGAGAAGCACCAACATTAAACAAAAGAATAATTATCTATGGAAACAAACTCAATAGACTCCATGGAAGAAGTAATAAATAATTATAGTTTTTAAAAATATTTAAGAGGTTATTAATTGCATCATCTGAAGCCAAGTCTACAAGTCTTGGTGTCTGCAGTTTTGATTGTCAAAAATAATAAGTGAGGAAATTGATGGAGGGGATATGTAACGTTGGAAATAAATGAACTAAAGTCTGTGGTAAGATTGACATTAGCTTAAAATATACATGAAAAATACTACACAGATACTTGGATTGACTGCATATTGGACTTATGGCTGCCTGGCAGTCAAAGTGAAGAGGGAAATTAAACCAAAGTGAAGAGGGAAATAAAAGTTCTAGTTACAAAAAATAAAATAAAATATATGTTCAGAGGAAACCGAAGCATGGATCACAGTAAAACTGGAGAGAAGTTTTTTTTTTTTTTTGAAATTGAGTTTTGCTCTTGTTGCCCAGGCTGGAGT
>NW_012121265.1:9690932-9692110 GCF_000951035.1 Colobus angolensis palliatus
AAGAACAGAAAACCAAACACTGCATGTTCTCACTCATAAGTGGGAGTTGAACAATGAGAACATATGGGCACAGGGAGGGGAACATCACCCACTGGGGTCTGTCAGGGGATGGGGGACAAGGGGAGGGACAGCATTAGGAGAAATACCTAATGTTGATGATGGGTTGATGGGTGCAGCAAACCACCATGGCAGGTGTATACCTATGTAACAAAGCTGCATGTTCTACACATGTATTCCAGAACTTAAAGTATAAAAAAATAATAACAATAAAAAAAGAAAGTTGAATATTGGCCTCCACTGTCTTCTGGCTTGCAGGGTTTCTGCAGAGAGATCTGCTGTTAGTCTGATGGGTTTCCCTTTGTAGGTAACCTGATGTTTCTCTCTGACTGCCCCTAACATTTTTTTTTCTTCATTTTGACCTTGGAGATTCTGACAATTGTGTGTCTTGGTATTGCTCTTCTCGTGGAGTGTCTTAGTGGTGTTCTCTGTGTTTCCTGAATTTGAATGTTGGCCTGTCTTGCTAGGCTGAGGAAGTTCTCCTGGATATATCCTAAAGCGTGTTTTCCAACTTGGTTCCATTCTCCCCGTCACTTTCAGGGACCTCAATCAATCGTAGGTTTGGTATTTTTGCAAGAAAAATCCTCTATTTCTTGGAGGCTTTGTTCGTTCCTTTTCCATCTTTTTTCTCTAATCTTGTCTTTCTGCTTCATTTCAGTACCTTGATCTTTAATCTCTGGTATCTTTTCTTCCACTTGATTGATTCAGCTATTGATACTTGTGTTTGTTTCACAAAGTTATCGTGCTGTGTTTTTCAGCTCCATCAGGTCATTTATGTTCTTCTCTAAACGGGTTATTCCAGTTAGCAGTTCCTGTAACCTTTTGTCGAGGTTCTTGGCTTCCTTGCATTGGGTTAGAACATGCTCCTTTAGCTCAGAGGAGTTTGTTATACCCACCTCCACTTCTGTCAATTCATCAAACTCATTCTCTTTCCATTTCTGTGCCATTGCCGGAGTGGAGTTGGTGATCATTTGGAGAAGTGGCCTTCTGTTTTTCGGATTTTTCAGGCTTTTTGTACTGGTTTTTCCCTCGTATTAGTGGATTTATCTACCTCTGATCTTTGAGGTTGATGACCTTTGGATGGGGTTTCTGCGTGTGGGTCCTTTTTATTGATGTTATTG
>NW_012121265.1:9692886-9700921 GCF_000951035.1 Colobus angolensis palliatus
TATTAGTGGATTTATCTACCTCTGATCTTTGAGGTTGATGACCTTTGGATGGGGTTTCTGCGTGTGGGTCCTTTTTATTGATGTTATTGCTTTCTGTGTTAGTTTTTCTTCCAACAGTCAGGCACCTCTTCTGCAGGTCTGCTGTAGTTTGCTGGAGGTCCACTCCAGACCCTGTTTGTCTGGGTACTAGTGGAGGCTGCAGAACAGCAAAGATTGCTGCCTGCTTTTTACTCTGGAAGCTTCGTCCCAGAGGGGCACCAGCCTGATGCCAGCCAGAGCTCTCCTGTATGAGGTTTCTGTCAACCCCTTTCAGGAGGTCTTTCCAAGCCAGGAGGCACAGCGGACAGGGACCCACTTGAGGAGGCAGTCTGTTCTTCAGCAGAGCTAGAGTGCTGTCCTGGTAGTAGCCTCCTTGTCAGGATCCACTGCTCTCTTCAGAGCTGGCAGGCAGGAGCGTTTAAGTCGCTGAAGCTGCACCAACAGCTGCCCCCTCCCCCAGGGGCTCTGTCCCCGTGAGGTGGGAGTTTTATCTATAAGCCCCTGGCTGGGGCTGCTGCCTTTCTTTCAGAGATGTCCTGCCCAGTGAAGAGGAATCTAGAGAGGCAGTCTGGCCACAGCTGCTTTGCTGCACTGTGTTGAGTTCTGCCCATTCTGAACTTCGAGGCCTTTTTAGTACGGTCAGGGGAAAACCGCCTACTCAGGCCTCAGTAATTGCGGACACCCTTCCCCCGACCAAGCTCAAGCATCGTAGGTCCACTTCAGACTGCTGGGCTGGCAGCGAGAGAATTTCGAGCCAGTGGTTGCTAGCTTGCTGAGCTCTGTGAGAGCGGGACCTGCTGAGTGAGACCACTTGGCTTTCTGGCTTCAACCCCCTTTCCAGGAGAGTAAACGGTTCTGAACGGTTCTGTCTCACTGGGGTTCCAGGTGCCACTGAGGTACAAAAAAACCTCCTGCCTCCTGCACCTAGCTTGGTGTCTGCCCAAACAGCCACCCAGTTTTGTGCTTGAAACCCAGAGCCCTGGTGATGTAGACATGTGAGGGAATCTCCTGGTATGCGGATTGCAAAAACCAAAGGAAAAGCATATTATCTGGGTTGGATAGCACAGTCCCTCATGGCTTCCCTTGGCTGGGAAAGGGAGGCCCCCCACCCTGCTCCCTGTACTTCCCCACTGAGGCAATGCCCCACCCTGCTTCTGCTCACCCTCTGTGAGCTGCACCCACCGCCTAACCAGTCCCAATGAGATGAACAGGCAACCTCAGTTGGAAATGCAGAAATCACCTGCCTTCTGTGTTAGTCTTGCTGGGACCTGCAGACTGGAGCTATTCCTATTCAGCCATCTTGCCAGCAGATCTTGATTAGGGAAGTTTTCTTAAATTAATTTCTCAAATACATTTTCTAGGTTGTTTAGTTTTACTCTTTCTTTCGCAGGAATGCCAATTATTCATAGGTTTGGTCACTTTACATAATACCATATTTCTCAAAGACTTTGCTCATTTTTAAAATCAGATTTTCTTTTTTTTTTGAGACAGAGTCTCGCTCTGTCGCCCAGGCTGGAGTGCAGTGGCCAGATCTCAGCTCACTGCAAACTCCGCCTCCGGGGTTTACGCCATTCTCCTGCCTCAGCCTCCCGAGTAGCCGGGACTACAGGCACCCGCCACCTCGCCTGGCTAATTTTTTGTATTTTTTTAGTAGAGATGGGGTTTCACCACGTTAGCCAGGATGGAAAATCAGGTTTTCTTTATTTTTGTTAGATTGGGTTAAAAATACCAGTCTTTAAGCTCTGAAATTCTTTCTTCTGCTTGGTCCAGTCTATTGATAAAGTTTTTAATTGTATTTTGACATTCCTTAAGTGAGTTTTTCCAATTCCAGAAACTCTGATTGATTCTCTTTTAAGATGTTTATCTATTTCCTGGATTGCTGTAGAAGTTTGTTTGTGTTGATATTTTTTTTAAGTAATAAAAATTTATTGAGAATTTTTAGGTTAGTGGTTATCTCCTCCCATTCTTGAGGGAGGAACCAACACTGTAGGAAATCATTGAGAAATCACACACTGTTACAACACTCCCGGCTAACAAAGGGAGGAGAAAAGTAATTTCACAGAAAAAGGGCTGGTGTTTAGCCTTTCTTTATTCAGGAGGAGTTGGGAGGATAGCTGCAGGTATAAGAAACTTTCACATGATACTGGGCCAGGGTGGGGCTGTGCTGGGTTCCTAACTGGCTTCTCAAAAACTGGAGAAGCAGATTCACTTTCTCTTTGGGGGTAAAATTCTTGGTTACCAGGCTAATTTCTTACCCTTAATGAGAATGCCATTATTTCCCCAGGTGAAAGTCTCGTCCTGTAGGTTCGGCACAAGATTGTCATCAATGAAACAGATGTGATTCTGTGATGTGATTGTCTTAGAGATGTTCTGGGCTGCCTAATCTTGTTAATTTTGATGTAGCCAGCGTTCTTGCTCAGTGCTTCTCCAAGCATCTTAGCAGCCTCAGCTTCATACTTGGCCTGGGCAATCTTTTGCTGGTGTTCTAGGTTTGCTTTTTCTACCAAGAACTGGGCCTGCTGGGCCTCCTGCTGGACCACTTGTTTGGCCTCTACAGTAGCTGTGTACTCTTAGCTAAAGCTCAGCCCTGTGATGGCTACATCATCCAAGACAAGACTGAAGTCCTTGGCCCTCTCTGGCAGCTCCCATTGAATCAACAGGGATACCTGGGTCCACTGGGTAATCAGCTATGAGGCATTGAATTTACCACACTCTTGAGCACTTTTTTGACAATGGATGGCAACACTCATTCTTTGTTGTCTAGCCCTAGGTGACTGTGCATGCTAGGAAACTCCTGAATGTTGGGTTGAGACACCACTCACAGAGATATGGTCACCACCTGCAGGTCTTTTGAGCCTGTTAGGGAGGAAATTTTTCAAGGTCTGGCCAGAATGTCATCATTAATGGGATACTAAGACCAGGGGATCCTAAAATGAAGGCTTTGGCCAGGATAGTGTCCTGCTGCATGCCACTGATATGATTGAAGAAGATGGTTGTGTTTGCCTTCCATGGTGAACATGGATTTGTGTACAACACAGGCCACAGTGCTAGCCCCTAGCAACAGCATCAGTGCCATGACCATGTCCTCGGAGTCAGTGTGCAGCCATTCCTCTAAGTCCTTCAAGTTCTGGACCGTGTCTGATTCTGAGGCTGTTGCACCAAAGGTCAGAAGGGAGTGCCAGCCCACCACTGCCCAACTCCAGTTTAGGGATTGTACCCTTTGCATGAAGGTTCAGGTCAGTAATTCTGGCAGGAGAATGGTGTATTGATTTTCAACCTTGCCTTGGATCTCAATGAGCTTCCTTGCAATCCATGCTTTACATTCTTTATCTGTCATTTCCGTGTTTCCATTTTGGCTATGGACCATTGCTGGAGAGCTATTGTAATCATTTGATAGTATCACTACTTTCAGATTTTTCATGGTGCTGGAATTCTTGCTCTGGTTTCTTCTCATCTGGAGATGCTAGCACTTCTTAATTTTTGTAATTATTTTCATGCAGATAGGATTTTTTCTTTTTTCTTTTTTTCTGTCCTTTTATCAGCTGGACACTACCATGAGGGCTGTTTGCCAGTGTTTTCTTCTCTGGGATCTGGGTTGTTCTTTAAGATTCTGGTAGATTACCACTTGCTTCTTGAATTAAAGCTCACAGACTTGATCTTTATATACTATCTTGACATTTGCAAGTGGCTGATGCATGCTGAATGCCTCTAATCTACCAATATTGGGAAAAAACAAACAACTACTTCTTGATTTCTATGGTTTGTTAGAGAAGGATCTCAGTGACCTGTGAGTCAGTATCAATGACTTCCAAGTTAGAAAATTAAACTATTCCTTCCTCCAGTCATCCTTTAAAAAGCATTTGGCCCCTTTAAACTGGCATCCTGATTTTAGACAACACCTCACAGAAAATTTTAAAAAATTTAGCTCTCATTCATCTTGTAAAAGTAAGAAAGGTGGTGGATGGGGAGGGAAAGAGAAGACAGGGAGAGGGAGAGAGGGAGAGGGAGAGAGAGGGAGAGGAAGGGAGAGAGAGGGAGAGGAAAGGAGAGAGAGAGAGAGAGAGAGAGAGAGAGAGAGAGAGAGAGAGAGAGAGAGAGAGAGACTGACTGACTGACTGACTTGTAAATGATCTTGCTAAACTACATGCCCAGTGTTGCAGAAAAAAACTAGAGCACTTCTTTCCCCAAGAGTCAATGGACAACAGAGGGATTGCTTTAAAAGACTTTGTAATGTGTCTTTTTTCTTTTTTCAGACAGAGTCTCACCCTGTTGCCAGGCTGGAGTGCAGTGGCGCAATCTTGGCTCACTGCAAGCTCCTCCTTCTGGGTTGATGCCATTCTCCTGTCTCAGCCTCCTGAGTAGCTAGGATTACAGGCGCCTGCCACCACGCCTAGCTAATTTTTTTGTATTTTTAGTAGAGACGGGTTTTCACCATGTTAGCCAGGATGGTCTCGATCTCCTGACCTCATGATCTGCCCGCCTCGGCCTCCCAAAGTGCTGGGATTACAGGAGTGATTTGAGTTTGTTTTGACGACTAATTTGTCTTCTAATTCTATTCAACTTCTATGAAAACAGGAGGAAAATAAAAAGAAAATATTTAAACCTGGGTATGTTTTAGTTGGAGTACTTGCAGCTTTCACAATTCCAGAGTAAAATTGTGACATTTCAGATTTTCACTGCTTAGGGCACAGACAAAATAGAGGAAAGCAAACCAACAAAAAAACCCAGGGGTTGACTTTTACTCTGAGAAGCTGTTAAGCCCCACATGTTGAATTTTACAGTTGCCCAACTCCCCAGTCTTCCAACCATCGAAAGACCTATTTACAACCAAGGGAATATTTAACATCTTTTATTAATTCGCTTTCTATCTAGGGCTCAGCACAATGCATGCTGGAGGCTCAGGTGCTGATTCATGGCAGAAGGGAAGAAGCTTTATTTCATACAAAGAAATTGACCAGGCTGAAGGCTGTGTCCTTTATACAGCTAGTATTCTACTCGACTGTGTCCAACTCAATGAACTGCTGGCATTCTAATTATTTGGGTCTGAAGATTTGGCCACTTAGGTTAAATTTCAGACAGGATTTCTTTTAAATGGAGTAGATGGTCAGACATTTGAATATGGCAGCAGAAGACTAGGAAGCAGAGCACCCTAATTTCGGTGGGCAGAGGGGTATGGCTCCATGTAATTGGTCCACTTATAACAAGATGCCAGTGATTAGTTGGTAAGTACTAGAACAATATTCAGAGGAGAATTCTGAGGGCACATCCAAGAAGGTCACTTCAGGATCTGGCTGTAGTATCAATAGGTAACCTTGGTTGAGGGCAAGCAAGCAAAAAGGCTAATGTCCAGTGATAAAGACTAAGTAATCTAGCAGAAAGCTGGAGTTGAGAAGGACACTTGGGTGTCTAGAGTTCTAGATTCTAGATTTCAATGTGGGCACACCTGATGCCAAATCTATGGTTGTGAGATCCATTCCATACTCTATGACCTGCTGGGCTAAAACTGTTGAAACAAAGTACTGTGTAGTTCAGGACTGAGTGAGGAATAAGTTGGACAGATCCTGGCGGGTAGAAAGCCCAAATAATTCCAGCTAGAGTGACTTGGGCAGCTACGGGCTGAGGCAGTGTTCTCCCTGACTAAATACTTTGAGATGGTAAAGGAATGTCAACTAAGCTACCCCTAACCCCATGCCATAATTATAAAGTGCTTATGCTCTGTCAGACACATGGATTTTCTGACTTGATCAACCCGTACTCCACACAACATCCTCAGCTATATGTGCTATTGTTACTAAGATGAGGAAACTGAGACTTAGAGAAGGGAGATAGGGAGATGATGGGTCTAGGATGCCACAGCTAGGAAATGACAGAAAATGCTTCAATGTTCAAAGTCGAGCAGTTGACTCCAGAAAGTGCACACCTAACTGCTATGCATACTCCCTCCTATTTGCTGGGACAACCTTGGTGAGCACAGAGCAAAAAGTTGCCCATCCCTCTGGTGCTGATGAAGATCCACCCCTCTCACCACCTATTATTTCAAACTAGGCATTTTCTTTAAAAATAAAATAGTTTTATTGATAGATTATTCATATAACATTCAATTCATCCATTTAAAGTGTACGATTCAATAGTTTTGAGGATATGCACAGATATGTGAAACCATCACCACAGTCAATTTTAGAACATTTTGATTACTTCAAAAAGAAACTCTCATCTTTTAGCTATATCTCCCAATCCCCATCTAATTCCTCACCCTTAGCCTTAAGCAACAATGAATTCACATTTTATATCTATAAATTGGCTTGTTCTGGAGCCTCATCTGAATTGAATCATATAATATGTACACATTTGTGACTTTTTTAAACTTAGTATGTTTTCAAGTCTCATTTAAGTGGTAGCGTGTATCAGTACTTTATTCTTTTTGATAACTGAATACTATTTTGTTGTAGAAATATATCACATTTTGTTTCTGTTTGGGTTGTTTCCACCTTTTGGCTATCATAAGTAATGCTACGATACATATTTTTGTACAAATTTTTGTGTGAACACTAACAAAACATTTTATTTCTCTTAGAAGAGAAATGAAAACACCTAAGAGTAGAAAATACTTGGTCAGATGGTAACTCTAGGTTTAATTGTTTGATGAATGGCCAGACTGTTTCACAGTGGCTGCACCATTTTACATTCCCACCAGCAATGCATGAGGTTCCAATTTTTCCACATCCTCACCAACACTTATCTGTCTTCTTGATCCTAGCCATCCTAGTGGGTGTGAAGTGATACCTCATGGTGTTGATGTGCATTTCCCTGATGACTAATGGTGTTGAACATATTTTCATTCATGTGCTTAGTAGCCATCTGGAGAAATGGATATTCAGATCATTTTAAAAATTGATCTGAATAAACATTTCTGTCATTTTATTAAGCTTAATATAGTATTGATACAAGTCCCTTAGATATACAATTTGTAAATGTTTTCTTCCATTTGGTGGGTTGCCTTTTTATTTTACTGATGGTGTCCTTTGCAGCACAAAAGTTTTTAATTTTGATGAAGTCTCACTTACGTTTTCTTTTGTTGCTTATGACTTGTGTTTCATATCTAAGAATACTTTGCCAAATCCAAGTCATGATTTGCTCCTATGTTTTCTTCTAATTTTATAGTTTTAGCTCCTACATTTAGGTCATTGATCCATATTGTTTAAATCTCTATATACAGGGTATGTTACTTTTCCTGAGTTCTAAGAGAGTCCCTAAGGTTTTATAAATAGCAAATATTACTCACAGGCAGCAGTTCATGCCTGTAATTCCAGCACTTTGGAAGGCCAAGGCAGGAGGATTTCTTGAGCCTATGCATTTGAGACCAGCCTGGGCAACAGAGTGAGACTTTGTCTCTACAAAACATAAGCAAAATTAGCCAGCGTGGTGACATGTGCCTGTGGTCCCAGCTACTTGTGGGGCTGAAGTGGGAGGATTGCCTGGGCCCAGGAAATTGAGGCTGCAGTGAGTCATGATCATGCCACCAAACTCCAAATATAGCAGACACTATATTTTCCTTTGTACACTAGACCAATTTATAAGATGATGATTTCTCATATACTGGAGTTTGGTTAGGATCTCAAGAAAAAGACAAATAATAAAGCCGAGGTGGGCATATCACCTGAGGTCAGGAGTTTGAGACCAGCCTGGCCAACGTAGTGAAACTCCTTCTCTACTAAATACAAAAATTAGCTGGGCGTGGTGGCAGGCACCTGTAATCCCAGCTACTCGGAATGCTCAGGCAGGAGAATTGCTTGAACCCAGGAGGCAGAGGTTGCAGTGAGCCGAGATCACGCTACTGCACTCCCGACTGGGTGACAGAGTGAGACTCCATCTTCAAACAAAAAAAAAAAAAACACAGAAAACCATATAAATTTATATATAGATATAGTTCTATGTATTTTTTGAGGCAGGGTCTCAAATTGTACTGGGTACACCATCACACTCAGCTAATTAAAGC
>NW_012121265.1:9700971-9770568 GCF_000951035.1 Colobus angolensis palliatus
AAAAAAAAAAAAAAAAAAAAAAAGAAAAGAAAAGAAAGAAGAGCAGGGCTCTAGCTCTCTATCTTTCACACTATTATTTGTGTGTATTTTGAAATACACTTGCAACCACTTGACTACTGAATTCAGCATAATGGAGGTATATAACATGGTGAAGAGCTATAATTGTGTTTTCTGTAATGTACAGTTTGAGATACAAGAACATTTTAAAATTTTATTATGAGATTTTATTTATTATTTTTCAAACAAATTAGAGTTTGATAAAATATTTAGAAAGAGCTGGATAACTAACCCAGCACACTATGCACCTAAAGTGAGTTCGACTCAAATAAATACAGTATTTTTTTTTTGACAAATGACCTCTGCCTGCAAGATTTATCAAATTAATGTGGAACAGCTCTATAGGAGCAAGGTAGTAGTCCTGTTTCACAATTTTTTGGACTTTTCACTGTAGGCTGAGGGAAGTATGGAGAGGAATATATTTCATTTCCAAGGGGAAGTTAAGGAAAAAAATGAGTTTGTTTTAGGTTGACAGTGTATGACTCAAAAACTGAAGCTAAGAAATGTAAAAAGCAATAAAAACAAAAATTTTACTTGAAACTATGATTGTGGAAATTAACTCTGGCTAGTGAAGAACTAAAAGAATCCTTTAGAATTAACTGAGTTTGTTCAACCATAAACCATAAAATGACTTCTCATATCATAAACTAATTACAAAAGGGCCAGAGTCATCTTGGAGTTTTAAGGGGATCTCCACAGATTAACTGATTTAGGTGGGATTTGGAAATATGAAATATTATTACTAAAATCTATACTGAGTAATGTACCTGAAAATCACAATCAAGTGATATTTAAGTGGTAAAATGTATATTCAGTGCTGGAGTAGATACAGGTGGAAAGGGAGAGATAATGGTCAATGGTGATATCTGGGTTTCTAGATTGCAGTGCCATTCCTCAAGATATGGGAGAGGACCTGTGCCATGGGCTGAATGTTTTTGTCCCTCCAAAATTCATGTGTTGAAAACATAATCACCAATGTGATCATACTAGGAGATAGGGCCTTTGGGAGGTGATTAGATTATGGTAGAGGAGATCTCATCAATGGAATTAGTGCCCTTTTAAATGAGACCCAAGAGTGCTGCCTTTTCCCCTCCACCACATGAGGAAAAAGCAAGAAAGCATCTTCTGTGAACCAGCAAGGGGGCCCTCACCAGATACCAAACCTGCCAGCACCTTGGTGTTAGACTTCCCAGCATCCGGAACTATAAGAAATAAAATTCTGTTATTTATAAGGTATCCAGTTTGTTTATTTGTTATAGCAGCCTGGACAGACTGAGAAAACCTGTTTGGGGAGAAATAACCGTGAGTTTACTGAAATTTATTGGATTTGATATGAATTTTAAACATTGAAGAAGAAATATGTGGGGAACCTGTATATCTGGAACTCAGAAGAGGATTTTTTAGCTGGGAATATGTCTTGGAGTCCCATCACGAACATAAAATTACCTATGGAAAAATATAAACCAAAAACAGGGTCTGCATTTAAGCCTTCATGTTTTCAAAATAGTTAAAGCCAGATAGAAAAGTGAGAGCTAAAAAAGAAGATTTAGAAGGAGCGGCCAGCAAGGTAGAAGAAAAACCATGAGAGAGTGGGAAAAGAGAAGTCAAGGGGGATGAGAATTGCAGGAAGGAGGGTGTTTTCAACCGTATTAAATGTTACTGAGATGCCAAGTAAAACGAGGTCTTAGAAGTGCCCACAAAATGCAAGGGAAGGTCACTGTTGATCTTAGTGAGAGCCATGTTGATGAAACAGAGCATGTTGAAGACATGCTGGAGCGATTAAGAAGTGGAGATGGTAAAGTCTGTAATTTGCTCCAACTGAATGGCAATACCATTACCTAAGATGGTAAAGAGGTCCAGATTGGGTCCTCATCTGAGATGATTGGTTTGAAGAAAAGAAGACAGAGCAATAGCTGGAGGAGAATATTTGATTCAACTAAGTTATTTTGATTTTTTTTATTTGAAATATGGAAGCGATTTTAGCATGTTCGAAAGCTCATGGGAAATGTGAGGTAGAGAAAGAAATTAAAGATGTAGGCAAGGGGATTATTAATAGGTTAAGGCATTAATAAGACAAGCAGTTATGGGATTCAGAATACAGGTAGGAGAATATGTATTTCTTTTTTTTTTTTTTTAATACTTTAAGTTCTAGGGTACATGTGCATAACGTGCAGGTTTGTTACATATGTATACTTGTGCCATGTTGGTGTGCTGCACCCATCAACTCGTCAGCACCCATCAATTCATCATTTATATCAGGTATAACTCCCCAATGCAATCCCTCCCCCCTCCCCCCCCCTTAATAAGCCCCAGTGTGTGATGTTCCCCTTCCCGAGTCCAAGTGATCTCATTGTTCAGTTCCCACCTATGAGTGAGAACATGCGGTGTTTGGTTTTCTCTTCTTGTGATAGTTTGCTAAGAATGATGGTTTCCAGCTGCATCCATGTCCCTACAAAGGACGCAAACTCATCCTTTTTTATGGCTGCATAGTATTCCATGGTGTATATGTGCCACATTTTCTTAATCCAGTCTGTCACAGATGGACATTTGGGTTGATTCCAAGTTTTTGCTATTGTGAATAGTGCCGCAATAAACATACGTGTGCATGTGTCTTTGTAGTAGAATAATTTATAATCCTTTGGGTATATACCCAGTAGTGGGATGGCTGGGTCATATGGTACATCTAATTCTAGATCCTTGAGGAATCGCCATACTGTTTTCCATAATGGTTGAACTAGTTTACAATCCCACCAACAGTGTAAAAGTGTTCCTATTTCTCCACATCCTCTCCAACACCTGTTGTTTCCTGATTTTTTAATGATGGCCATTCTAACTGGTGTGAGATGGTATCTCATTGTGGTTTTGATTTGCATTTCTCTGATGGCGAGTGATGATGAGCATTTTTTCATGTGTCTGTTGGCTGTATGAATGTCTTCTTTTGAGAAATGTCTGTTCATATCCTTTCCCCACTTTTTGATGGGGTTGTTTGTTTTTTTCTTCACCAAAAGCAACGGCAGCAAAAGCCAAAATTGACAAATGGGATCTAATTAAACTAAAGAGCTTCTGCACAGCAAAAGAAACTACCATCAGAGTGAACAGGCAACCTACAGAATGGGAGAAAATTTTTGCAATCTACTCGTCTGACAAAGGGCTAATATCCAGAATCTACAAAGAACTCAAACAAATATACGAGAATATGTATTTCATAATGGGAACAGCTCCTCCATGTAATGGGTGGGATGGAGGATAGAATGAAATAGGGGATGAAATGGGAGGAGAGATGGAAAGGAAGATGAAATGTATAGGTTTACAAATATGGTGGTGGGTGGGAGTTCTAAATAGAAAACCAGATTTAAGCGGCTGGGCCTTTTGATGGCGTGTTGAAGGCTCACTGATCATACATTTACAATATTTCTGAGCTGCCTGGTTGGGACATTTTCCTCATCAGTGCTCAACAATTTGAGTGCAGGCAGAAGAAAGACAGAGAAAGAAGTTCAACTAGGAGGGAGTATAACATGACATTCAAGAGAATCCAAAAATTAATATTTTTGCCTCCAATACCACAAACTGTATCTTAATCTAGCATTATGTTAAGGGTGCTATAGGAATAAACTTTTCAGGGTTTATAATTTGTTGTCATTTTAAACCAAGTTTTGTCAAATCTGGTATTTCTAAGAGGCCCTGATAGTCCCCGTAGACTAGCATAGACATGTTGACTGATTCTGTTATATAGAAAGAGTATTGTGATATCATCATAATTATTAATAATCATAGGCACTATCTTCAATTGATAGTTTATTCTGTGCCAGACTTTGTTGGATCATTGTAGATTTTTCCTTAACTCTCCCAATGACAACATTATGATTATCTCTAACTGAATTCAAGACATTTTTTAAATAATTCAAATGATTTTTCATGATAATGCATCAAAATGTTAGTAATGGAATTTGCATCCAGGTGCACGTGACACCAAAGCCCACTGCACTACCACTACAAGCTTCCATGAGTTATGCTCTCCAGTTCTTCCAGAACCAAATAAAAAAGTTTCCACAAAACATATTCCATCTTGCTCAGCCACTGTCTGAGTGTTTTAGAATCTCTTGACCTTAGAAGGTGAGACTCACCTGTTTTATCTGTTTTACCATTAGAAAGGCAACTTGCCCTACAGCTTCCATATTTTTAGAACCATCTTTTTTACATTTTGCCTTTAATCACTTTTACCCAGAAGGATTCTCTTTTTATCACTGTCATTATATAAATTGAGATGATCTTTATTATATTTCATCTTAATTTTTATTATATTTTAATAGGTAATACACATATATGACACAAAATTTAAAAGAATATATGGAAAAAACTATTTTTTCCTCAGCTCTTTCCCTTAGTCCTCTGGTTCCTGTATCTAAAGACTATCATGGGAAACTTTTTAAATCTATACTTTAAGGGTTGCTTTAAGCATTTATATAATCCTGAGTCTTAGAGATTGTGAGATAACTGTTTGTTGTTTTAAGTCATTATGTTTGGGGATAATTTGTTACACAGCGATAAATAATTAAAACAGATTTTTGTACCTGGAAATGGAGTGCTGTCATTACAAATAAAAAGTACAAGAGTAGCATTGCAACTGGGCAGTGGAGGAGGCTGGACGGATTTTGAGGAGTATGTTAGAGAAAACTTAAGTTGCTTGAACAAACTGTTAATAGAAATCATGATTTCTGCCTAAAAAGGTTATCAAAAACATGTTATTGGAAACTAGAGGAAAGGTGAGTGACCCTTATTATGTAATGGCAGAAAACTTAGCAACACTGTCCCCTGCAATAACATGGAAATTAGAAAATGAGCCTAACTAACTGAGTTATCCTGCTAAGGAGATTTCCAAAGCATTGAATGTATTGCCTGCTGTATACTTCTGCTTATAATAAAATGTGAAAAGAGAGAGGAAAAGAAATTGAGGAAAGTATTGTCAAAAGGGAGCCAGAATTTCATGTCTTTGAAAATTCTTACCCTTTCCAGATAGCAAATGATGCTAAGATTAAGAAATAGCTTTGAAGCAAAGATCAATTCAGGGCACTTCCAGAAAAATATGTTCTAGAGATGAAGCCAGGAATCTTATGTTATACATCTCAGAAAGATCAAAGGTGGTGCTGCAGAGTACTATTCAGCCTTTAAAAGACCTGTTACAAAGATCAAGAATGTACTTCACAGAGCTTCTCAATAAAAACCGTAGAAATCCTAAGAAATCTAAGGATTTTCCTTGAAGAGATTTGTGGGTGTGGCTTTTACCTAATGGCGTGAACTCCATTGAAATTCACAGGAGTCACACAAAGTTTTTGAGAGGCTTATATCAGCAGGAAGAATGCCCATTTGGACTGGAAGGGAAAGAGTTCAAAATGCAAAGAGGGCATTAGATCACCAAAACTCTACACAGGAAATAAACTGAGAAAACTATTCAGCTGAAATGAAAGGAAAAATAACTCAAAGGATGAAATCAGGAGCACAGAGAGTAGAGCCAAAGTCATGGAGAATTATTCTCAACCCTAAAACCTAATTAAGGAAGTTTCAAGATCTGACGATTTCATAATTGCTATGGACCAGTGACTCTTTATTTGACTTTCATTTTCCTTCTTTTTGTGTAGGATTTCTGCAACAGAAATGCTTTGACTGACCCATCACTGTATGTTGACTGTTTGAAGGACAGATAGCTTCTTTATTTTCACAAGTCTGCAGGAACTGTTCTTGAGGAGCTGCAATTCTTAGCTTCAGCTGAGGAGCCTCATCTACATCTGACCTTATTTAGATTATGAAATTCTGGATTTTGTGCAGGGATAAGTTTCGAGAACCTTGAGAGGGAATGAGTATATTTTACATATGGGAAAGATGTGAGTGGAACCAGAGTGGACTGTAGTAGGCAGCTCCTAAAATAGCCCCCAATGAGCTCACCTCCTAGCATTCATACCTTTGTGTAACTACCTACCCTTGAGTGTAAAGTAGACTTATTGACTAAATTCTAACTAATAAAATATGACAAAAGTGATGGGGTAATATTTCTTAAATTCAGTTCCAAAGAGACTGTGACTTCTGTTTTGATGGACACCTCCCTCCTCCCTCCCTCTACTATCTCACTCTCTCATTCTCTATCTCGAAGCCTTTTCTCTGGGAAGCAAGCTGCCATATTGTCAGTACCCTTCTAGAAAGGATCATGTGGAGAGAATCTTGTGTCTCTGGCCAACAACCAGCATGGACCTGAGGCTGCCAACAGACATGAAAATGAACTTGGAAGAGGCTCCTCAGCCAGTTGAGCCTAGAGATGACAAGCAGCCCTGGCCAATACCTTGATTGCTTGTTAGAGACCATGAACCAGAAGCACCCAGCTAAGCTGCACTCAGATACTTGACTCACAGAAAATATGAAATAATAAATGTTGTTTTAGAATGGCAAATTTTGAAGTTATTTTTATACAGCAATAGTTAAGTAATACATTATTATAGAAACTGTTGAATAAGGAGTAATCAAAGAAATAGGGCTTGTTAATGATGAGGTAGTGCAGACATGCCTATCCTTATCAAATGATAGCCATGAGGCATAATACAATGAGTTTTTAGTGTTGTCCTAGGACCAGTGTAAGTGATTATAGATAAATATATCATAGACAACATAAGGAAGCTTAGCAAGCCGAACACTTGTCAGGACAGTGTTTCTTCATTCTGCTTACACATTAAATCACCCCAGGAACCTTTAAAGTACAACACTGATGCCATGATTCTACCACAAACCAATAAAATAGAAAATTTTATGCTTTAGTCCTGAATCTTGGCCTTTATTAAAATTTTTCAAGTGATCGGAATATGTGTCCCATTTTGAAAAGAATCACTGAGCTAGCCAGTTGCATCTCTTCATTAGGAATCTCAAATACACTTATCTACTCTGATTTTAGAAGAAACTGTTAATAACTAATGTTTGGAAATAATTTTATGTTTATCCTCATTATAGTCTCTACTTCAAATACTACCACTACTCAGGATGAGACTGAGAACTTAAGCAAGCAATTCAACTTCTTTGGCCACAGTCTTTTTATCAATAAAATGAATATAAAGACCAAGCTTGTCCAACCTGAGGCCCATGGACTGCACGCAGCTCAGGACAGCTTTGAATTTGGCCCAACACAAATTTGTAAACTTTCTTAAAACATTATGAGACGTTTGCTGGTGATTTTGTTAAAGCTCATTGGCTATCATTAGTGTTAGCATATTTTATGTGTGACCCAATACAATTCTTCTTCCAGCGAGACCTAGGGAAGCCAAAAGTTTGGACACCCCTGGTATAGACTACATGATTTTATAAATTCTTTCTATATTAGTTTTTTTATGTTGTAATCATAAGTTTACACAAATAGTGACTTAAAACAACACAAATTTATCACCTGGAAGTTCTGGAAACCTAAAGTCAGAGCTCTTACCTTACTAAGATCAATGTGTTGGAAGGGCTGATTTCCATTATATAAGTTCCAGGGAAAATCCATTTCCTGCTCACTCAGGTGTTGGCAAGAATCAGGTGTTCTATGCAGTTATAGGCCTGGGATCTCTATTTCCTTGCTGGCTGTCAGTTGGGCACTGACATTAGCTCTTAGAGGCTTCCCTCTAGTCCTTGTACATAATCCCTTACATCTCAGATGCAGCAGAGATGTGAAATCCTTTTCACGTTACGATCTTCAGACTTGCTTTTCTGCTTTCCTTGTTAAAATCTGACTGCATCTGGGAAGGGTTCTCCTCTTTTGATGACTTGTATGGTTAGATTGGGTACACCTGGATAATCTAGGCTACTCTCTCCATTTCAAGCTTCTTAAACTGTAATCATTCCGCAAATTCTTTTTTGGCATTTTAGATAACATATTCACAGGTCTTGAGGATTAGTGTGTGGATATCTTTAGGGGCCATTGTTCTGCCTCTCAGAGTTTCCATATGTTTCTAAGACTCTAACCTCAGATTACTAGCATTATCTATGACGGAGGGCAAGGGCTTATCACCTCCACTTGTTACATTTTTTTTCAGTTCCACATACCTACACCCCAGGAGATACTAACATGCTACCCTGACCACCTCTACTACTCTCACCATACTCTAGAAACTACAGAAAAGCAAAAGTTGCTCTAAATCAGGAACTATAATCTATATTTAGTCTTTTCATATGTCTACTTGAAATTTTCACCCAGTCAGTGCCCAAATGAGAATGTTGTCAGTCCTCTAAGCCAAGTTTCCAGAGATGAAAGATGACAGATGGATTCACCCATCCAGTGTGGTATAGTTATTTATAGTTATTAACTCATTGAGCTTTAAAGTTGAACTGTCTGAGTTTTAATCTTAGCTTTTTCATTCACTCAGCTGTGTGTTTTAGGGCAAACTGTGCTCTAGGCAAATAGTCTCCTGAGTATTAGTTCCCTAATGTGTTAAACAAGGTCGATGATAATCCTTGCAAGGTTGTGTGAGGAATAAGTAAGAGTTCATGTAAAGCAAATAGCACACAGCTTAGCACAGGGTCAGTACCTCATTGCCACTCAAATAATGTTTTCTAAGTGCACTATGTTATGTTTGTTATGTTAGTTAATATAATGACTGTGAAGGTATGTTGAATGGAGATACCATGCTTCTAATATGTAGTAATTCTGAAAGCTCTGGGGCTGAGAAGACAAAGAATTTTCTTTATTTCCTGGGCTCATGGAAAGTCTCATGGAGGCAAAACCTAGGAGGTTTTGTAGATAGCAACAGATGCAACTGGGGCTATGGTTATGGCTACCTTCTGGCTTGATGGAGAAGTGTGTTGTTTCCACCAATAATATAAGTGGAACTCCTGGCTGACAGATTAATTTCTCTCTACTTGCTAAAAGAAATAAAAGTACTTCTTACACTCTGTAAACCATGTCTGGATGATACATAAGTCCAACAAAAAATGGGTCTTTCCCACCTGGTTATCCCCCAACCTGAAATGCTCTTTCTTCTTCTTATAGAATCAATGCAAACATGACCTCCTCTCACACCCCTTTTCTGATTCTTTCAGGTAGAATCAGTTTCTCCCTCCTCTGTGCTTTCTTGAAACTTTATACAGAGTTTTATTGTTGTACTAACCACATTATTGTACAATTATACATACACTTCTCCTTAAGAAGAATGCATTCTTCCTAAGGTTTCATTTTACTTACTCAAAACTGAGTCTCTTTTGTTTACTTCATGCCTGGCATCAAGCATAGCGCCTGGACATGGTCATAGTTTGATGTTTATGAAATGAATGTTCACAGTTAACTGCATTGACTCTGAAGATAGACAGGCCCCTAAGAAGAGAATATGTTGAGGCCTTTCTCCACCAAAACACCAAATATTTTTCTAGGCATTGTTCAAGTTGTTTCAGAGTTCAAGTCATGTACAATAAGAATACCCAATCACTTAGCAAGAATGATAAAGAACCCAAAGAAAAATTCGGAAGCTTTGTCTTTTCACCTTATGATAAATGTGACTGAAAAGACACTTTAAAAATAGTCCAGAATCCAAAATACCATCGTTTCAGGCAAGCAGATGCTGAGGGAATTTGTTAACACCAGACCTGCCTTACAAGAGCTCCTGAAAAAAGCACTAAATAAGGAAAGACTCTTAGCAGTCACTGTGATAACACACTCAAGGACACAGACCAACGACACTATAAAGCAACCACACAAATCTGCATAATAACCAGCTAACAATGTGATGACAGGACCAAATTCACACATATCAATACTAACCTTGAATGTAAACAGGCCAAATGCCTCCCATTTAAAAGGTGCAGAGTGGCAAGCTGGATAAAAAAGCAAGACCCAATGGTATGCTGTCTTCAAAAGACCCATCTCACATGCAATAACATCCATGGGCTTAAAATAAACGGATGAAGAAAAATCGATGAAGCAAATGGAAAACAGAAAAAAAAGCAGGGGTTGCAATCCTAATTTCAGACAAAACAGACTTTAAACCAACAAATACAAAAAAAAAAAAAAAATGATGAAGGGCATTACATAATGGTAAAGAGTTCAGTTCAATAAGAAGACCTAACTGTACTAAATAAATATGCACCCAACACAGGAGTACCCAGATTCATAAATCAAGTTCTTAGACATCTCTAAAGAAACTTAGATTCCCACAAAATAACAGCAGGAGACTTCAACACACAAATGTATTATATCACCAAGGCAGAAAATTAATGAAGATATTCAGGACCCAAACTCGACACTGGACCAAATGGACATAATAGACATCTGCAGAATTCTCCAGGCCAAAACAACAGAATATACATTCTTCTCATTGCCACATAGCACGTACTCTAAAATCAGTCACACAATTGGACACAAAACAATCCTCAGAAAATTAAAAAAGAAAAGAAAATCATACCAACCACATGCTCAGACTACAGTGAAATAAAAATAGAATTCAATATGAAGTAAATCACTCAGAATGATACAATTTCATGGAAATTAAATGACCTGCACTTGATTGACTTTGGGGTAAATAATAACATTAAGGCAGAAGTTGAGTTCTTTGAAACAAATGAGAATAAATATATAACATACCAGAATCTCTGAGAAACAGCTAAGGCAGTGTTAAGAAGGAAATTTACAGCTGTAAACCCCCACATCTAAAAGTTAGAAAGATCTCAAATTAACACTCTAACATCACAACTAGAAGAACTAGAGAAGCACGAGCAAACCAACCTCAGAGCTCCCAGAAGATAAGAAATAATCAAAATCAGAACTGAATCGAAGGAGACTGAGACATTAAAAGCCATGGAAAAGATTAATGAATCCACGAATTGGCTATTTGAAAAAATTAATAATATAGACAGACTGCTAGCTAGACTAATAAAGAAGAAAAGACAGACCATCCAAATAAACACAATTTAAAAATGACAAAGGGGACATCACTACAGACCCTACAGAAATACCTATAACCATCAAATACTACTACAAACACCAGTATGCACACAAATTAGAAAATGTAGAAGAAACAGATAAACTCCTGGACATATGCATCCTCCCAAGACTGAATCAAGGAGAAACTGAATCCCTGAATAGACCAATAATGAGTTCCAAAATTGAATTGGTAATAAATAGCCTGCTAATAAAAAAACCCACAAAAAACAACATCCCAGGACCAGATGGATTCACAGCTGAATTCTAACAGATATACAAAGAATAGCTGGTCCCATTCCTGCTGAAACTATTCCAAAAAATTGAGGAGGAGGGACCCCTCAACTCATTCTATGAATCCAGTATAATTCTGATACCAAAACCTAGCACAGACATAACTAAACAAACACAAAACTAAGCATCAAAATCCTTGATGAACATAGATGCAAAAATCCTCAACAAAGTACTAGCAAACTGAATAGAACAGTACATTAAAAATCAAATTAATAATGATCAAGTAGGCTTTATCCTTGGAATGCAAGTTTGGTTCAATATATATAAATTAATAAATGTGATTTGTCACATAAACAGAACTCAGGAGAAAAACCACATGATTGTCTCAATAGATACAGAAAAGGCTTTTTGTGAAATTCCATCATAAAAAAATTTCTAATATATAGAATTATGTAATCTGTAAGCAGGGGTAGTTTCACTTCCTCTTTTTCTATTTGGATGCCTTTTTTTGGCCTTTTTTTTTGGATGGAAACTTTCCATCATAAAACCCTCAGAAACCTAGGCATTGAAGGAATATAGTTCAAAATAAGACGAAACATCTATGACAAACCCAGAGCTAACATCATACCAAATGGGCAAAAGCTGGGAGCCCTGCCCTTGAAAACAAGCATAAGACAAGGCTGTCTTGTCTCATCACTCCTATTCAACAAAGTATTGGAAGTAGGGGCCAAATCAATCAGGCAATAGAAAGAAATAAAAGGCATCCAAATAGAAAAAGAGGAAGTGAAACTACCCCTGCTTACAGATAACATAATTCCATATTTAGAAAGCTCCATGGCCTCTGTTCAAAAGCTACTTGAGCTGATAAACAACTTCAGCAAGGTTTTAGGATACCAAGTACATGGAAAAAATCAGTTGCATTCCTGTAAACCAACGACATCCAAGCTTAGAGCCAAATCAAGAGTACAATCCCATTTACAATTGCCACAGAAAGAAAATACCTAGGAATATATCTAACCAGGGATGTGAAAGATCTCTAAAATGAGAATTACAAAACACTGCTCAGAGAAATCAGAGTTGACACAAACAAATAAAATAAATTACATGCTTATGAATAGGAAGAATCCAATATCATTAAAATGTCCATACTACCCAAAGCAATTCACAGATTCAATGTTATTCCTATCAAACTACCAACGACATTCTTCACGGAACTAAAAAAACTATTTTAAAATTCATATGGAACCAAAAAAGAGCTCAAATAGCCAAGGCAATTCTAAGTAAAAAGAACAAACCTGGAGGCCTCACATGACATGACTTCAAACCATACTGCAAGGCTACAATAACCAAATCAGCATTGTACTGGTACAAAGACAGACACATAGATCAATGGAATAGCATGGAGATCCCAGAAGGAAAGCTGCATTCCTGCAACCATCTGTTTCCTTGACAGAGCTGGCAAAATAAGCAATAGGGAAGAGACTCTCTATTCAGTAAACGATGCTGGGATAACTGGCTAGTTATTTACAGACAATTGAAACTGGACCTCCTCCTTATAGCATATGCAAAAATCAACTCAAAATGGAGTAGAGACTTAAATGTAAAACCTAAAACTGTAAAAATTCTGGAAGATAATCTAGGAAATACCATTCTAGACATAGGAACTGGCAAAGATTTCATGGCAAAGATGTCAAAAGCAATTGCAACAAAAGCAAAAATTGATAAACGGGATCTAATTAAACTAAAGAGCTTCTGCACAACAAAAGTAACCATCAATAGAGTAAACAGACAGCCTACAGAATGAGAGAAAATATTAGCAAACCATACTTCTGAAGAAGGTCTAATATCCAGACTCTATAAGAATCTTAAACAGATATACAAGAACCAAAACCAAACAACCCCATTACGAGGCAGGCAAAGGACATGAACAAATACTTTTCAAAAGAAGACATACATGCACCCAAAAAGAATATGAAAAAATGTTCAACATTGCTAATCATTAGAAAAATTCAAATCAAAACTACAATGAGATACCATCTCACACCAGTCAGAATGGCTATCACTAAAAAGTAAAAATACCACAGATGCTGGTGAGGTTGTGGAGAAAAGGAAACACTTATACGCTGCTGGTGGGAGTGTAAATTACTTCAGCCATTGTGGAAAGCAGTGTGGTGATTCCTCAAAGAAGCAAAAACAGAATTAACATTTTTATTAGTCTGTTTTCACGCTGCTGATAAAGACATACCAAGACTGGGCAATCGATAATAGAAAGAGATTTAATGGATTGACAGTTCCACGTGGCTGGGGAGGCCTCACAGTCACGGCAGAAGGTGAGGGGGACTTCTCATCTGGTGGCAGACAAGAGAAGAGGCAGGGAGACTCCCGTTTTTAAAACCATCAGATCTCATGAGACTTATTCACTATCACGAGAACAGCACAGAAAAGACCTGTCCCCATGATTCTATTACCTCCTACCGGGTCCCTCCGATGACACATGGGAATTCAAGATGAGATTTGGGTGGGGACACAGCCAAACGATATCATCATTTGACCCACCAATCTCACTATTGGGTATATACCCAAAAAAATCTAAATCATTCTACCATAAAGAAATATGCATGCATATATTCATTGCAGGGCTAGTCACAATAGCAAAGATGTAGAATCAACCTAAATGCCCATCAATGGTAGACTGGATAAAGAAAATGTGGTACATACACACTATGGAATACTATGTAGCCATAACAAATAATGGGACCACGTCCTTCGCAGCAACATGGATGGAGCTGGAGACCGCTATCCTAAGCAAACCAAATACCACATGGTCTCACTTATAAATGGGAGCTAAGTAATGAGAACACATGGACACAAAGAAGAGAACAATAGACAAGGGGGCTGACGTGAGGGTGGCAGGTGGCAGGAGGGAGAAAATCAGTAAAATTACCTGTCAGGTACTATGCTGAGTACCTGGGTGATGAATAATCTGTACACCAAACCTCCATGACACAAATTCACCTATATAACAAAGCTGTACATGTATCCCTGTACCTAAAATAAAAGTTAAAAGAAAAAAAAGTTGTCCAGAATCTTACAGCAGTACTAGAGTTAAAAAAACGACTTAGAAACATAATTTCCCATACATAGGCACCTACCAATTTTCTAACAATAAGAAAAAAGAATATAATATGGTCCCTAATATGTGCCATTAAACTACTGCAGCCTAATATTCCAACAAAAGACATGCATCAGACTCAGGAGGTGGCTCCTCTTCCTACACTTTTACTTTATCAAGACTTTGACCCAGCTAATGCTTCTCACATGTAATCTAGGAGAAAACAGATAATAGTTTGAGTTGATGGCTGCCTACAGCTTGAGAAAACATAAAATCTGCAGCCGAACATTGCATGTGGCTTCCTTAATGAAAGATCTCATTCTTTAATTTTAATTGTTAATATGATTTACATGATCCAAAACATATTTGTGAAACCAAATGACATTTTTGTCTTTAACTTTAGGAAACTGTTTTTATAGTGTAAAGTTTTTTTTTTTTTTAACTTTTCTCTTATTATTTTGAGCCATTAATATATCCAGTTTTGCTTTTTCACACATCTTCGTCTGTTTGAATAAGGGAAATCATTCTCCAACAATCATTTTCACAGGAGAAATGATTGCCTAAAGCTAATCAGGAGGAAGAGGGATCCATTCATAAGCCTGGGGAGTGTCTCTACTTCTGGTATAGCCCAACCTGGCGACAGCAGTCTGAGTCATCTATGTCCCACGGCTACATCTAAAGTGTCTCCCCACAGTTCTGGCTGGGAGCTCTCATGGGGTCGATGGCTATGGCCTCCTCACTGGTTTCCAAAATGCTTCCCCAATTATTCCCCTTCAATCCACTTTCCATAAATCAGTCAAAGTGACTTCCTTCAGTTCAGAATTCCTCAGTGGCTTCCCTTGGTTCAGAATGAAACCAAAACCTCATGCCATGTCCTATATATACCTAATAATCTGGCTACAAGCTCTCTGATCAGGGTAACTTAGGAAAGATTTGAGTGAGCACAACTGAAGGCAAGTGAGCTTGGTATCTTCCTGCATGGCCATAGTGTGAGAGGTTTCCTGGGAAGTCAACAGCTGGTCTCCAAGAACCACTCCTCCTTTCTCTTTGCCCATCTGTTCTCTTAAATATATATCTGTGATGCGCCTAATTCTTCCTCCTCCTGCTCCTCCTTGTCATCCTTCTTCCAGCTAGACTTGTGTCTGACAACTCAACAGAAGCAATGACTCTGGGGCTGAAGTGAAACTTATTTTGGATAAGACACCCTGCTATAGAAGAAGCATAAGTTTCACTTTCATAATCCTTGCACTTGATAATTTTGCATCTTTTATCTCAGATAAAAATTACCATCATGGACCCAAATTTTTAAACCAGTTTGTTCTACAGAGGCACATCAGATGGAAGCAAAAGAAATCTCTGTATTGACCCAAGTAATGACTATGCTATGGAGAGAGCAGAAGTTGACTCTAGCTGGGGCTGAATGCAGCTCAGACTTGGTCCACTTGAGGCCAGGCCCATAAGTACTCCTGTAATGAGTTTCTTTATTTGTAAGCATCTACTATCACTGCTTAGCCCCAAACGTGTTGTGGTGGATCTGCTGAGTAAAGCGGGACTGGCTACCAAATTTCAGGAGAGATTGTTTAATCTTGTAGAAGTCACAAATGTCAAAGATCATCACAAACTCTGAGACTTTTTTGTTAGTGAGGGTCAGTGCCCTGGGGCACAATTTGATCCTTGGAAGGAGATTGTTAGGTCATACCCTCAGTTGGTCCCTCCTGATCCTCACCTCCTGTTGAGTATGGGCATGGCCTATGACTTGCAACCAACTAATGGAATATGGCAAAAGTGATGGAATGTTACTACTGTGATTGCGGAAAGTTGAATGGTTCTATTGTTTTAGCAGATTCTCTATCTCTATCTGCTAAACCCTCCTTCCTTCTCTGTCTGCTTCTGACTTTGAAGAAGCAAGCTTATATGGATTCTACAGCCTCAAGGAAGTGAATTCTATTAACCATTTAGGAGATCGTGGAAGTAACTTCCTCCCCAGTAAAGGGTCTGATGAAAATCCTGCTATGGTGAACACTTGACTGCAGCTTTATGAGACCCTGAGCAGAGGGCCCAGCTATGCTAGGACACCTGACTCAGGCACTGGGAGGTATAAATGAGTGTTGCTTGAAGCTGCTTAATTTGTAGTAATTTGTTACTCAGACTAGACAACCAATGATCACACTCTGAGGCACTTCTAAGTATTTCTTTTCTTTTTCTTTTTTTTTTTTAGACAGTCTCACTCTGTCGCCCAGCAGGCTGGAGTGCAGTGGCGCAATCTCGGCTCACTGCAATCTCCACCTCCCGGGTTCAAGCAATTCTCTTGTCTCAGTCTCCCGAGTAGCTGCGATTACAAGCATGCACCACCAAGTCCAGCTAAGTTTTGTATTTTTAGTAGAGACAGGGTTTCACCATGTTGGCCAGGCTGGTCTCAAACTCCTAACCTCAAGTGATCCACCCACCTCGGCCTCCCAAAGTACTAGGATTACAGGCATGAGCCACCGCACCTGGCCACTTCTAAGTATTTCTAATTCTCTAGATAATACAATTTTGGAAATGAACTACGAAAGAACATCATGTAATACAAATGATATTTGTGATATAATCAAAATTACTACAGTTTGTGAGGTTCACATTCCAAATATCCTCTGTAGCCTATACTTCCCTGCAACCTGCCTTCTGTGTCTCATGATCCACCTGCTCTGCTGGGCCTTACACAGTGACAAGGAGAATTATGATGCTAGGTCAGGACAGAATCCTTGAGGGCAGAATGCGAGTCCAGTGGACACTAAAATCAGGTCTCAACTGGGTTTTACCCACCTGAGAAATTTCCACAGCAAGAGGGAAAACCCAAGTCAACATGGGGAATAAATGGATTTACATTCTGAGAAAGAAGAAATAAAGCTAGTCTTTTAACTGAAAGAACAATTAAGACAGGAAGCTTGGATACATATAATGAAGATCAGATTCAGATGGCTAGGGATGGGATCTCTGAATGAGGAGATTGATGCATGGTTGGAGGACTCGGCTTTCTAGGAGGACAGCATCCTACCCAGCTTTCTTCCACATCTTTGCTAATGCAAGCCAGTGCAGTTTTTTTTTTTTTCCTTCCCATGCTTTATCTTCAAGGCCCATCTGAAGTTTTATTTCCTTCATAAAGCTTTTCCAAATTAAAACAGACTTCGTATGTTTTGACACTTCCAAACGGATTCTAAGTGTTTTGAGGGTAGGATTTCTGTGTGGCAAAGATGTTTCATTTTCCCTTGTAACACAGGAGGATTATATTTCTCAGCCCCCTTGCCGCTAATTGGAGCCACATAACTAGGCTTGGCTGATGGAATACATGTAAAAACTCTTTTATGACCTGCCCCAACAAAATTCCCCTTGCATGATATCCTGCTTCTTCCTTTTTCACGGTGACCTTGAAAGGCCTGTTGAAGATGTCAGTGAAAAGACTCCAATCCTTGAGTTATTGATTAGAGAAGAGCTGCCCAAGAGAACTTTTCAACCACTTAGTACCTCATAGAAATAAGAAATAAATGCATTTATGTTAAAACATTGAGAATTTGGAATTTTGTTACAGCTGTTGTCTTAATCAGCTTAAAATTCTATGTATTCTGTTCATTTATTGAATATGCTAAAACAAGGAAAGAATTTAGAATGAATTTTAGCATAATATATGTGCTCAATAGATGTTATCTTTCCTATCTGTATCAGTTAGTTATTGCTGTGCAAAACCATTCCAAAGTTAAGTGCCTTAAAATGGCAATCATATATTTGGTTTGTGATTCTAAGGGAAGGCAATTTAGGCTGGGGTTGGCCAGGCGAGGCAGTTCTTCAGGTCTTGGCCAGGAGCACTCATATATCTGCATCCAACTGTGGCTTCTCTTCTAGGGTGGCTTGGTTCTTCTGTAGTTGGTATCTCATCTTCCAGCATGAGCATCTAAGCTTATTGTCATGGCAAATGCAGGAGAGTAAGAAAGAGAATGAAGGAGGCAAGGCTCCTTCACACGTAGACTTAAAACCAGTATAATGTTATTTATGTCATATTCTGTTAGCTAAAACAGTCACAAGGCCATCCCAGATTTTTTTTTTGAGACAGAATCTCACTCTGTCACCCATGCTGGAGTGCAGTGGCACCATCTTGGCTCACTGCAACCCCTGCCTCTCGAGTTCAAGTGATTCTCCTGCCTCAGCCACCCAAGTAGCTGGGATTACAGGTGCATGCCACCATGCCTGGCTAATTTTGTATTTTTAGTAAAGACAGGTTTCACCATGTTGATCAGGCTGGTCTTGGTCTCCTGACCTTAGGCAATCCACCCACCTCAGCCTCCCAGATTTAAGAGAAGAGGAAATAGACACAATTTCTTGGAGGGAGATAATGAAGCCCCATTGCAAGGGATAAAAGAATGGTAGAGATTAAAGTAATTTTTTACAATCAGTTTACATCATTATTATTTCCATTGTTATGGCTATTCCTTCAAGTCATATAGATTGAGAGTCATCCTGGGCCAGGTGGTAATCTCAGTATTAAACAAAAGAAATCAGCAAATTGTCATTATCCTGACTATGAAAAGTTTATAGTCTGTTAGTAGTAATAATTGCTAATATGTGTTGAATAAAACCTGCTGCCAGGCAGTATTCTAAGTGCTTTATATGTAGTAGCTTATTTAATACTCATAATAATATTATATTATTTCTGTGGTTAATAAAACTGAGACATAGAGGGGTTAAATTACATACCTAAGGTCACACAACTGTAAATAGCATCTGGATTTAATCTTAGACATAAGATCTGCCTCTCACAGTTTCCATATGTTTCTAATGTGTATCAGAACCCTAAGAATTGACAAAACTGGGACCAGAATGTAATGGAAAGACTTCATGGTGGAGGTAATACTCAGACAAAATTTGACAGAAGAGTGAAAGTTTACCAAGCACAGCACAGTAGATACCCATAGTAATTTCCAATTAATAATCAGTTGAATTATTAATTAATTAAGCTAGCTTCAGCAAGCATGGGGTTTTTAAAGACTCTGAGTTAGTTATGACTGTTGGTTATAAGACTCATAAATGCAAATCAAACTGAATTGAAGAACAAAAAAGAGGTAGGAATTATTTATTAGCTCACAGTCATGGTAAGATTCACAGACTATAACAATGTGAAGAACAAAAGCTCCCTGTCTCTGCTTTGTTTCCTTCTGTGATGGCTTCATTCCTAGTCAGACTCCTTCCACATTTGTGGAAAACTGACCACCAGGTACCCCAGGGTCTCACACTGTAAGAGTAGCTATCCAGGAGATAGAACTCTGTGGCTGGAGCAATGCTAGACAATCCCTGTATTATTTTCTCTTTCAGGATGAGGAGTTGGGTTGTGGCCAAATGGTTGAGTTCTGGCCAAGAAAAGATGAGTAAGAGGGATTAAAGCCACTTCAAAACCACTTTCATAAACCACTCTTGATGCCTTCTAGCTCTCTCTCTTCCCTTTATCATGATGTCTTCAAGGCCCCATGATTCAGATGGAGAAGCTACAACATAGTAAAGTAGAGGCCAACCAGAATTGGACATTTTGTGAACCCAAAAAATAAAGTTTATTGTTGGGAACCGGCCCCCAAATCTGGCCATAAACAGGCCCCAAACTGGCCATAAACAAAATCTCTGCAGCACTGTGACATGCTGGTGATGGCTATGACACCCACGCTGAAGGTTGTTTGTTTACCAGAATGAGGGCAAGGAACACCTGGCCCACCCAGGATTGAAAACCTAAGGTGTTCCTGAACCACAAGCAATAACATGAGTGATCTGTGCCTTAAGGACATTTTCCTGCTGCAGATAACTAGCCAGAGCCCATTCCTTTGATTCCCATTTTAGTTAATCTATAATCTATAGAAACAATGCTTATCACTGGCTTGCTGTCAATAAATATGTGGGTAAAAGTCTGTTCGTGGCTCTCAGCTCTGAAGGCTGTCAGCCCCCTGATTCCCACTCCATACTCAATATTTCTCTTTGTGTGTCTTTAATTCCTCTCGCGCTGCTGGGTTAGGGTCTCCATGACCGAGCTGGTCTCGGCAGTTTATTATCTTAAATCACTGAGATGTGAGGTTTTCTTTGTTTCTTCAGCGTGGTCTAGCCTATCTAGATTAATGTAAACACAATTTTCCCAATTTTCCAAGGACTAAATCTCTACTAATTTGGACTTTTGCCCAACTTTGCAATAGCTCCAGCAAAGCTAATCAAATATTAGGAGAGGTCATTCCCCATATGGTCTGAAATGGGAAAAATAAAATTGCCCTACATTCTTCCATGGCTGTTACTGATCTTTTGAGAGATAAATTACTATATATCGTGCCCAATTTCCTGGATCATTGATAGAACACATGCTCACAAGTCTACCAAGAGCTACAAGAATTGTCATTCTGAAAAAAGAAGTTTGGTCACTTTTGCCAACACAAATTTGTTGGACATTTGTTAGTCCAGTTATCAAGTATTTTATGAACCTAAAAAATTTTCTTTTATTCACAACATTTTCATGTCTGGGAATTTATGCTCTCAATTTAGTGTATTTGTCAAATATAGAAGGGCTTTATGTAAATTCCTTATTTTTCAGTAGCACTGCAATCTGGCTTTGTTTCTTTATTAAATATTAATACATTTATCTTGGGGAAAAATTAATTTTTTTCTTTGCAAATCCTACAGAATTGAGAAGTTAAACTCCAGAGATTATGATTCGTATTGTACTTGGGCAATCTCATCTATAATAATCCAATGCTGGGACCAATTTTTATTACAGAAAATCTTTCTTACACTGAAGAAATAGGGCTGGGAATGTTAGCATACTGAGATCATAGGAAAATCCATTTTATTTTCCATACTAGAGTTTTTACAGTACAAACAGAGCAGACATAGGTTTTCTTTCTTTAGTGACATAGGTTTTCTCTACTTATGAATTTCAGATATCTCTGGAATGTTCTATTTCCACAATTGGACAAAATTTAAAGGCAACTTCTTTCAAGATTATTGATGTTTAGAGGGGGCAATTGGATAGTTTTGCACTTCCAGTGTTATGGTGTAGACATTTTACTAGGGCTGGACAGAATTTTACAAAATACATGAGACTCAAAAAAGCAGATTTTTGTGCAGAAATAAATGCCCAGATTAGTAACATAGGCAATAAATTGGTATTGAAAATTTCAAACCCACAGGAATTTGAAAAAAAGAAGGATGCTTGTACCCCCTTCATGTAGTTTTATTACTCTTAACATCTTGCCACAATGGCTCTGTGTATGTGTATGTATGTGTGTGTATACAAGTACGTACACAAATACACATGTGTGGATATATATAAGCTTATGATACTTCCCCTTTTCTAAATCTTCCAACAACAGCATGAGGACATCAAATCATTTATCCACTAAATACTTCACTATGCATAACCCAAGAACAAGAATATTTTTCCCCCTAAACAGCCTTAATACCATTACCACACTTAGGAAAATAAACATTAACGCAGGAATATCATCAAACACGTAGTCCATACACAAGTTTTTAATATTGTCCCCCAAAAGTCCCTTATAGTTTTACTCACTTACAAAATAAGAATCATTTTAAGATATAGACATAACATTTACTGTTGTATGTTTTTAGTCTCCTATAATCTAGAACTTTCATTTCCCTTTTTTCTTCATGATACTGGATTTTTTGACAATTCTTGGCTAGATGTCCTACAAAACATTCCAACTTTGGATTTTTCTTACTGCTAGATCTTGGTTAAATTCAGATCACACATTTCGGGCAAGAATGCCAAAAAGATGATGTGTGTCTCATACTGCCCATATTAGAAGACACAGCATATCAGGGCATTCTACTATTGGCCATGGAACCTTGACCATTTGGTGAAATTGGTAACTGTTGGATTGCTTCATTGTACAATTTTCCCTCTGTAATTTGTTGGTAATCTGTTGGGTGACATTTTGAGATAATGTAAATTCATTGTTCAATGCCTTTTCATCCAGTAGTTTTAACATTTATTGATGATTCTTGCTTGGATCAATCATTATTATAATGGACGTTACGAAATGTGATTTTCTAATTCCATTATTCCTTCTACTTTTGCTATTAGACATTCCTTTTTAAAAAAGTTTTCATTTGTTTTATCATTTCTTTCTATGCATTATATATATTTATGTAGTGTTCATGTTTAATATCACCGTGGACTCATGGATTATTTAAGTCTAGTTGTTCTTATACATTATGATTTTATTTGTGTTGCTTAAATTATTTCAAATTTGGCCAGGGGCACAGCTTCAAGCAAACTCTGCATTTACTTGACAGAAAAACAGTATTTTAACACTCACTTGATTTCTGGTCTAACAAAATGCTTAAATTACTCTCCCTGCTCCAGCCACGGAATCAGTCATATACCAAAGAACAAAACAAAACAATAGTTTTATTGAGATGTATCTTTCATATCATACGATTTGTTCATTTAAATCCACAATTAATTTATTTTGATGTATTTAACATAACAAGTTAATTTTTTAGTTTTGTCTTCCCAAAAAGAGGCTTCTAGCCATCAGCAACACCTGCTATTCTCCTTCAGTCTCCAAGTGGTTGTCTCCTCCAAGACAGCTCTAGGCGACTACTAATCTACTTTCTGGTTCTATAGATTTAGTCAGTTTTGGGTATTTCCTCTTAATGGATTAATACAATATGTGATCTTTTGTGATTAGCTTCTTTCACTTAGTATAGTTTTCAAAATTTGATCATATTATAGCATTTATTGGTACATCATCACTCCTTTTAACCTAAGTGAGGTTTATATTGACTTAATTCCCAAAAAATATGAGACTATGTTCCTATATAGCTCCATTCTATCTTCTCTTTTTGGGGTATTATTGTTTGCATATTATGTTATAATAAAAACCTGAGAACAGATTATTATAATTACTTTATATTATCTTATATTTTTAATGAAAATGAGAGAAGAAAGTAGAACAAGCAAATATTTATAGACATTATAACATCAACTTTCTTTACTCTTTCTGCTTGTCATTTCTTTCTGTGAATTTGTGTCACCATCTAATGAACATTTCCCTCTTCTACACTTGTTCCTATCCACAGTTTTGTGCTTTTATTGTCAAAGATATTACATATCTAAATGTGATTGGGCTCAGCAATGTAATTATATACATACTGTTTTATAGGTGGAATGCATTTTTCCAGTCTGTCCTTGCTTCGGTCAGTTGGAAGTTAGCAGGAGTATCTCAAGCAGTAGCTTCAGTCATGCTTGCACAACTGCTGTTCCTCTTATATACTTCTTTCATCATCATGAAAAAAGCTTCCCTGATAGCTGTTGTCTCCAACCTAGCCCCTCAAGTAAACATTGTGTCCAGGACCAGCCTTTTCCTTGTTCTGGAAAAGGTTTTTTGTTGGGACTATACTCTGAGGAGGCAGAAATAAGGGAGATAAGAAATTCTCAATGAATTATTAGGTTAAGAAACCCTTTATCCCTCCTCCTAGTAAAATATCAACAATATCACTTTTTGGATATTGCAAACTAGTATATTGGATCTTCTCCCTTCTTTACTCTTTCAACCTCTGCAATGGAGACAGTGACATCCAGTATCAGTACTCTTCCCATCTAGCCCCTTGACACATGTGCTCACTTGTAGAAAGCTTTCCCTGAGGGTCATTAGAAACCTTGAATGAGTGCCTAAGAAGTGCCAGTTTTTTCTCTGATTGCCCTTCACTGAGCTTCTTCCACCCACCCACACCCACACTATGTGTAGTGCTCAGAATTTAGCCCAACCAGCATGTGCCTTTCTCTACCACCTGGTCTTTTCCTCTATTCATCACATAAACATTCCAGCAAATATCCCCATTACACAATTATCTCCATACCACCAAGCCTCAAGTCTGGTTTTTCTTTTGTTAGAGGGAGAGGAAATACTATATTCTGAAAAAACACAAGTCTTTTTGCTCTTTAACTAAATATCAAGTCCTCTTTTTTATTCCTGAAGTCTTTAGCTGTTTGACTTTTAAAAAAATCAGGCTCACAATGAATAAATCCATATTAAAAACAGTGTTTAGGGCCAGGCACAGTGGCTCACGCCTGTAATCCCAACACTTTGGGAGGCTGAGGTGGGTGAATCATGAGGTCAGGAGTTGGAGACCAGCCTGGCCAACATGGTGAAATCCCTCTACTAAAAATACAAAAAATTAACTGGGTGTGGTGGCAGGTGCCTATAACCCCACCTACTTGGGAGACTGAGGCAGGAGAATTGCTTGAACCTGGGAGGCAGAGGTTGTAGTGAGTTGAGATCACACTGCTGCACTCCAGCCTGGGCAAGAGTATGGGACTCCGTCTCAAAAAAAAAGAAAGAAAGAAAGAGAAAGAAAAAGAAAAAAAAGAAAACAGTGTTTAGCTCTAATTAGAACATTTTCATTATCAGCTTTCTCTTTTAACTTCTCTTGCTGTTTACAACAAAAGAAACCACTGCCTTTCATCTGAGGCAGGTTTCTATAAAGGAATAATTTACTTCACTTCTTAACCCAACTCCATGAATTCCACATTTATACAACATGTTTCATCTCAACATATCAGATCATGATATTTTCATGGTTCATCTCCACGTATCAGTTCATGATATTTTCATGGTTCATCTCGACATATCAAATGATGATATTTTAAAATTCCACTTATCTTAGAGATGACTAAGCCTTGCTAGAATGCACTGAGGATGGCACCAGGAAAACTTCATCTTTCATTTTGACAGTGTGATATAAATTTCTAAGAAAAAGTGCAGCACTAATTTATAAATATCTTTAAGAACTAGAACTTAGGGTAAAGCTAATGGGTAAAGGAGCTGGAAAGAACAATGAACTTATTACCTATAGGTTCTTTCATCACTAACTCTCCCTAGTTGTTTGTTTAAACTGAAGTCTTTATTTTGTCGTAATTCGAGAGAATAGCGAATTATAATGTGTCTGGGTTGTCATGTTATTTGAAACATTTCAATAGGTTACTAGCCTAGCATGGCAATTACAGTTACATTTCTAAGGATAACTATGAAGATAAATTCTGAGTTACAAATGTACATATGGTGTTTACTGACTATTGGTGGTAGCCTCTGTCTAATGCCTTAAAATGTTGTCTAGGTTTTTCATTATGGTCACTAGCTATGTGACTTTCGGCAAGTCACTTACACTTGTTAAACAAGAGTTTCCTCATCTGTAGGAATAGAATAATAAGACAATTCAATTGTTATAAGGATGAGTTAAGCCTGGCATATATCAGAAATCAATAGCTGTTAGCTAAAATTATTATTATTATCAACGTATAAATACTTATTGGGTATCCATTTCATGTCTAACACTAGGCTAAGTTCATTGGTGATTGTCAGAGAATCAAGAGACGTGATTCCGACTTTCAAGGATTTAAACCCTCTGTGAAGAGAACAAGATGAGACCAGGTGTATTAGAGCCCAGGGCTCTCTGCAGGGTTTCTAGGAGCTGAGAGCAGGAATAGATCAGTGAGTTGGAGTAGATAAAGTAAAGGATGGAGACCTCTATGGACCTGTCATGAAGCATAAGTTTCTCAAAATCTTAATCCTCCTCGTGAATTTATGAAAGCAAGTTATACTATATACAGCAGAGATGATAGATTTGGGGCTTACTACCAAGACAAGAGAGAAGATAATATTTAACAGGAGCTGGTGATACTTCCAGAGATGCCTTACTGACAGTACTGCATAGGGTCTTTGCAACACAAGTTCAGTCCTTTCCAACTTTGCTATGAGATTTACAGGTAACACTAAATTTTAGAATAACATTCCTGGAAACTTTATGGTACATGCATTAAGAGAAGCTGCTATTGTAGTTTTTCCCATGATACGTATTGAAAAGGAAATCTATTGTCATTCTATTAGAGCTATTTTAATACTCTAAGCATATCATTTGTACATTTGATTGTAAGCCATCAATAGGAGCTTTCAAGAATGATTTTTCTCAGCAGAAAGAAGATGCAGAAGTGTTATAGTAATTATGGAAACCTACACCCTATATTTTTCACATGTAAAAGATGCACGCTTTCATAGTGTGTGATAATGGAAATGTAGGCATAACCATCTATTTCTTATTATTAGTCACCATTTTTATAAGGAAGATAAATGGAGAATCTTATATAGAGGTGTATCTTTAAATAGCTGATTAAAAGCAGTTATGAAATTGCTTTGAAGTCTGGATGCAATTGAAGCTAATTTGGATTTTCTTATCATCCTAAGATTTCAGAAGTGAATGAAAAAGAATAATAGGCCCTGTTACAAACAAATCACTTGATTCACACCTAAAGGCAATGTAGAATTGTTCCCCAGAATAATGTGTATAGGATTTTGTCTAGTGTTGCGGGAAGTCAGGGACCCTGAAGAGAGGGACCGGCTGAAGCCATGGCAGAAGAATATAAATTGTGAAGATTTCATGGACATTTATTAGTTCCCCAAATTAATACTTTTATAATTTCTTACACCTGTCTTTACTGTAATCTCTGAACATAAATTGTGAAGATTTCATGGACACTTATCACTTCCCCAATCAATGCCCTTGTGTTTTCCTATGCCTGTCTTTACTTTAATCTCTTAATCCCGTCATCTTTTTCCTAAACTGAGGAGGATGAGGAGGTCGCCTCAGGACCCTGTAATTGTAGTATCAACTGCACAAGTTGTTTGTAGAGCATGTGTGTTTGAACAATATGAAATCTGAGCATCTTAAAAAAAAAGAAGAGAACAGGATAACGGTGATGTTCAAGGAACAAGAGACTTTGAACTGACCGACGGTGAGCCGGACGGAACAGAGCTATATTTCTCCTCTTTCATAAGCAAATAGGAGAAATACTGATGAATTCTTTTTCTCAGCAAGAAACATCCCTGAGAAAGAAAATGCACCCTGAAGGTAGGCTTATAGACGGCCCCTTTTAAGGCATCCCGTCTTTTATGGCTGAAGCTGAAGGGATGAAATAAGCCCCGGTCTCCTATAGCTTTCCCAGACTTATTAGGAGGAGGAAAATTCTCACCTAATAAATTTTGGTCAGACAGGTTATCTGCTCTCAAACTGTGTTTCCTGATAAGATGTTATCAAGGACAATGCGTGCCCGAAACTTCATTAGCAATTTTAATTTCGCCTCAACAGGTGGTCCTGTGATCTCGACCTGCCTCCATTTGCTTTGTGATATTTTATTACCTTGTGAAGTATGTGATCTCTGTGACCCACACCCTATTTGTGCACTCCCTCCCCTTTTGAAAATCGCTAATAAAAACTTGCTGGTTTTATGGCTCGGGGAACATCATGGATCCTGCCGACATGTGATGTCTGCCCCGGACACTCAGCTTTCAATTTCTCTCTCGTGCTCTTTCCCTTTATTTCTCAACCCAGCCAAGACACTTAGGAAGTAGAAAAGAACCCACGTTAAACATCGGGTGTGGGTTCTCCCAATAGTCTAGACCAGTCAGAAATGAATATTCAGGAAAATGCACAGATCTACCAGTTTTAGTGTTAGCTTGGAAACAAATTTCGTAACAGTAGTAAAGACTAGCCTTCCAGACGATTAATCTCCCCTAGAGATGGAAAAGAATATAGTATCTTGAGACTACCATAGATGGAGGACGGTTGGCTTTGGAGTATCTAGATATATGTATATAAAAATCAAAACTGGACTCATCTCACTCAATACACAAAATTTAATTTGAGATGAATCATGACTTAAACACTAGTGCTAAAAATCATAAGACTTCTAAATACTAGCTGAATATTTTCCATGACTTTAGGATAGAAAAAGATTTACTAGAACACAACAGGCATTCACAAAGGAAAAAACAATAAATTAGATTTCATCAAGATAAAAAAACTTTTGGTCATTAAACGATGATGAGAGGGTGAGCCACATTCTGGATGAGAATATTCACAAAATATTGTATCAGACAAAGAACTTGTTTCATGAAACTATATGGAAAGGCTTTTAATTGTGGAGTGACTCAGTCATGTTTTCATTTTAATATATCACTCTGGTAGCTGTGTTGGATGGCTTTTAAAAAACAGGATTGGACACAGGTGGAGAGCAGGACACTGTGATTGTCATCCAGGTAAGAGATGACAAGGGCCTGGGATATTAGATACAGTTTCATGTAGAAAATTCTCTGAAGTTTTCAATGTAGTGAGGACCAAGAGAAAATCTAATATGTGTTTTTAATTTCTTCTTATAGACTGGTGTTTGGGAAGCTCGGTATGATTTCCGTTATATGAGGGTTGCAGAAAGGGTTGTAAAAAAATTTACAATTGTAAATTTTAGTTTTTGCCCATTATTTCGCCGATTTGTTTCCATAACAGTGTTTTTCTTCTTCCTTTGTGGGACACAAATGACAAGACCATTAGGTCCTTTTAATATTGTTCCACGGTTTCCCAAGGCTCTGTTTTTTTAATCTTTTTTTCTTCTTTGTTTTTCAGATTGGGTAATTTCTATTGTTCCATCTTAACAGTATAATAACTAATTTTTCTGTCATCTACATTATTCAATTGAGCCCACCCAGTGAATTTTTATGTCAGATATTGTAGTTTTCAGGTTTGAAATTCAAATTTGATTCTTTTTTATAGTTTCTATTTCTCTGCAGAGAATGTATATATGCTTCCATCAATTTTAAGCATTTACCTTTATTCCTAGAGCTGACTATAATAGCTGCTTTAAAACCTTTGATAATTTCAACATCTGTAATAGCTTGTGTTGGCATCTGTTAATTGTCTTCTCTCTTGAGACTTGGGTACTTTTTGATTTTTTTTCATTTTAGGTAACTTTGAATTATATCCTGGGTGTTTTGAATATTTCACTGTAAGACTCTTGGTCCTGTTAAAGTCCTCTGGAGAATGTTGCTTTAAAAATAATAAGGAAATCGAACCCAGCAATGTTTAATTCATGAGTTCTGTTTAGCTTTTCTTCATGTGAGGATTCCAACATTAGTTCAGTTTTCAAAGCCTTTGCCATCCTGCTTGTGGTCTGTCCCATCATGTGCAACTTGGTGGTGAGCCTGGGACTTGTGTTGGTTCATAACAGAATGAAGGGAGAGACACTTTTCCAGGTCTCTCCTCTGGAATCCCCCTTACCCTCTCTTACTCTGTGTTCCATTTCCTACTCATCTGACAAGAAAGACTGGATTTCTTTTGGAGCTTTATCCACACTTATTTCTGTACAGTTCCACATGGCTGGCACCACTTTGGGCACAAAGTAGTGAAAGAAAAAGAATGGAATTTCTCTGCACTCTTTGGACCACAGGGGTCCCTCTCCCGAATTCCTCTGGACTTGAGAGACAGGTTTTATCTTGGTTTTAGATGACTGTTCTGTTGCCACCTCTACCACTATGGTTAGGGCTGCCTTTGAACCAGGGTTGGGAGTAAGAAAGAGAAAAGCAAAACAAAATGAAAATAATTCCGTCTATACTCTCAGACCCACAAGGACTCCTTTTTCTTGTCTTCTGACCAGAAAGACAGGGTTTTACTCAGGTATGTTTTTGTGCCTGCTCCCTACACAGTTATACGCTGGGATTGCCTTTGAGTCAACCCAGGGGAGAGAAAAAAAGAAAAAAGTAAGAAACTCATCCCATGCAGGTCATTCTCCAAGTTTTGTCTCCTTTCTGCTTTCTGCTTGCTGTTTACTTTTCAGAGTTCTTAGGTAGTTGCTTTTTGTATTTTCCGACTCTTTAGTTGCAATTAATATAAGAGCCAGGCTATAGCAGGCTTGTTCCATCTTTGTTGGCACTGGAATTCTCCATTTGTGCATTTATGACCAGCACTTTTAAAAGTTTTAATTGATGTTCCCCTTCGTGTGTCCAAGTGTTCTCATTGTTCAATTCTCACCTATGGGGTGGGGGGAGGGGGAAGGGATAACATTAGGAGATATACCTGATGTAAATAACGAGTTAATGGGTGCAGCACACCAACATGGCACGTGTATACATATGTAACAAGCCTGCATATTGTCCACATGTACCCTAGAACTTAAAGTATAATAAAAAAAATTTAAAAAGTTTTAATTGACATGAAGTAATTGTACATATGTGTAGGGTACAGAGTGATGTTTTGATACATATATACAATATGTAATGATCAAATAAGGATAATTAGCATATTCATCATCAAAGATATTTATCATTTCTTTGTGTTGGAAACATTAAAAAATCTTTTCTAGACGTTTGAAGATATACAACAAATTATTAATAACTATAGTCAACTTACAGTGCTTAAGAGCACCAGAACTTATTCCTCCTATCTCGCTGTAAATTTTTGGATTTGTGAATCAGCCTTTCCCTGTCTTCCCCTCCCCATTACCCTTCCTACCATCTATTAAGAACAATTCTACTCTCTACTTCTGTGGGCTTAGCATATTTTAGCCTCCACATATACATGAGAATGTGTGGTATTTTTATTTCTGTGCCTGGTTTATTATAGTTAACATAATATTCTCCAGTTCCATCCATGTTGTTGCAAATGATAAGATTTCATTACTTTTATAGCTGCATTATATTTAATTATGTATATGTACCACATTTTCTTTATCCATTCATTTATTGCTAGACATTAGGTTGATTCCATCTATTGGCTACTGTGAATAATGCTGCAATAAACCTGTGGTGCAGATATCTCTTTGATACATGGATTTTCTTTCTTTTCGATATATACCTAGCAGAGGAATTGCTGGATCATATAGTAGTTCTATTTACAGTTCTTTGAGGCATCTCCACACTGTTTCATAGTGGCTGTACTAATTTACACCCTCACTAATACTTTATGAGGGTTCTGCTTTCTCCACATCCTCACCAGCATTTGTCTTTTGAATATAAGCCATTTTAACTGGGGTGAGATGATACCTCATTGTAGTTTTAATTTGTATTCCTCTCATGATTAGTGATGCTTGTTCTTTTTTCCTAATTCAAATTTCCAACCTACATTGATGCTTTTATGGAGAATACACACAGAATTGATGTTAAGTATGAAGCAGATTTGTTTATTTAAGGTTGGGTCTACTATGACATACAGTGGAGGATTCCATTTTTAGGAAAGGGATGGACTTAGGATTTAACCCAAGTTCTGCTATTTTCTTCTGCTTTTTGCTATTCATCATCTAAGTTATCTGAATCTTCACTCCCCTTATCTGTGCAATGGAGATAATAACCTGTGCTATGATATTAGGAAGGTTAAATAAGGAATTGCATGGAAAATGCTGGTATAATTTCTGGGAACAGAGTAGCCCATCAGAAATATTTATCCTATTAGCTAAACATACTAAGCAATTATCGTATTTCAAAAAGATTTCTTCATAATCAATATCTCCTCTCCTCCTCAAATGAGCCCAGAACTGTAATGATCTCAGTTTTATAGCTGAAGACCCAGACTCACTGGGGTTAAGAAAAGACCACACAGAAAAAAGGCAACAGAACCTGTGTTTGAATAAGTCTCTCAGACTCCAATGGTGGGGTCTATGACTGCAATTCTGTGGTGCCTCAGCATGACTCTATTATTTAACTTCCTCCATCATCCTCTCCTGTGGATTGTAGATGGATCTCACTGGCCCGAATTCTGCTCCAAAGCAGACGGGATTCTTGAAGAATCTATTATCTATCCACTGACCATCCATATTATATATTCACTGACCATCCACTATCCACTGACCGTTTATAATTTTTCACATGGTCTACTCATGTCTTGCAGAGTAATTCTTCTCTTCCCCTGATTTAGTCCCTTATTTTTATTTTCGTCAATCCTCAATCTCTCCCCTTTCCATCTTTTGATATCTTCCAGCTCCAGCTATGCCTGCAGAGAAGGCTGTGTTCTAACGAGGGACTTGTGGCCACCTCCATTTACACCTGAGGAGAGGGAGCTTCTGATTTCTGAATTCAGCACACAGGTGCTCTGAAGTCAGGAAACAAAGCATTCATAAATCTGGTTTGGTGCTGCTGTGGTTATAGAGAGAATCACAGATATTTACTTGCATGAAATCCAAACAAGAGATGATCTGTAGCATTTTTTTTAGAATAAGAAACCAAAGAACACACAAAATAATAAACTGGCAAAATGTAGAAATGGTGTTCTGCTTGTCTGCAAAACGAAAGTGTTTTAATACCAGTTGCTTGGGGACACACACACACACACACACACACACACAAATACACACACACACACACACACACACACAGAAAATACTGCCCAACTAACCCCAGTCTAATGAGCTGTCAAGAAAGAAAAAGCATCAGAAGAACAAGAAAGTAGTGAGGCTGTCTTGGAGGTCAATGTAAATGCCTACTGTTTTCAAGGTTCTATAAATGCTTTGAGGTTATAAACAATAGATAAATTTTAAACTTTTCTATGGAAAGTCAGTTTGGGGCAAAAACAAGATGAAGACAGAATGAGAGATGACAAAAAGCTGCAGCTTCAAGCTGAAGAGCAGCCCTAAATGTACTATTTATTAAGTACTTGTTAAGCTTCAGGCACATTTTATTACCTTTTATTCATTCTCACTCAATCCTCATGACCACCTAGTAAGAAAGCATTACCCATTTTACAGATGAGAAAATTGAGGCTCAGACTACTAAGTAACAGGGCCATGAACATATACCTAATTACTCTTTCCATAGCCAGGAGTTCATCTAGCTCTGCAAAATCTTTAAGTGCATAATTTTTTCCTTTTTTTGAGGCAGGGTCCCACTCTGTTGCCCAGGCTGAAGTGCAGAGGCATGATCATAGCTCACTGCAGCCTTGATCCTTGGGCTCAAGTATTCCTCCTGCCTCAGTCTCCCAAATATATCTCTTCTAAGAAGCCATGTTTTGGCTGGGTACGGTGGCTCATGCCTGTAATCCCAGCACTTTAGGAGGCTGAGGCAGTTGTGTCACCTGAGGTCAGGAGTTCGAGATCATCCTGACTAACATGGTGAAACCCCGTCTCTACTAAAAATACAAAAATTTAGCCGGGTGTGGTGACAAGTGCCTGTAATCTCAGCTACTCGGGAGGCTGAGACACGAGAATCGCTTGAACCCAGGAAGTGGAGGCTGCAGTTAGCCAAGATCGCGCCATTGCACTCCAGCCTGGGCAACAGAATGAAACTCTGTCAAAAAAAAAAAAAAAAAAAAGCCATGTTTTGTTGTCACTGCTCTGTTGTGGAATTGTTATCTAGCTGTGGTGGGTGAAAGTAAAGCTTCTCACTCTACAGAGGGCTGGCCACCATTGAAGAGCAGTGGTGCAGTCTGTTGTTTTCAACCATTTTCCTGTTCGTGGCCACATGACTTTTATCCATGGCTTGTTAAATATATACGCTTTCTGTGCCAAAAATGGAAATCTTTTTAAACATGCAATTGAACTTTGTTTTCATTTTATTTGTGCCAATCCTTCTAACCCTCATTTTAAAGCAAAAAAGGCAAAAGCTATATTAATAAACTTTAGAATAGATAAAAATATTTATTCTGGCTAGAGTGAGCAGAAATAAAAGTGTTGTTTCCTTTGGTGATCAAACCTCTTCCTGTTACGGTATCCTTATAAGAACTGGTGTATGCAACTCAATTCTGGTGCTAATCCCCTTGAGTTAGTGCAGACTCCACAGGTTATAGACTCAGTCCTCCACAAGCCTGTCCTTGCATTAAAAGCCGTGCTTCAGAGAATCTCAGGCCAACCATACTTCTCACCTACTGGCTATAAATTCAGGAGTTCCCACAACCCTCTCAGGTTTTGATAATTTGCTGGAGTGATACACAGAACTCAAAAAAGTACTATACTTATAATTATAGTTATATTGTGAAGGATAAAATTCAGGACTAGCCAAATAAGAGATACATAGGGTGAGACCTGGGAGTGTCTCAAATGTAGCACTTTCATGCTCTTTCCCCATGGAATCAGGGCCTGTCATCCTCATAGCACTTCAATGTGTTCACCAATCAGAAAGCTCCACTTCTGTGTCCAGAGTTTTTATTAGGGTTTCCTTATATAGGCATGATTGATTGAACATTGACCATGTGATTGATCTTTATCTCTAGCCCCCAGGACTCCCTGGAGGTTGAACTGGCTCAAAGCTCAACCCTATAATCATATAATTACTTTTTTTGGTTACAATTCTCTATCCTGAGTTACTTAATCTCACTAGCATAAAGTCAGATATGATCCAAGGGGTTCATGAGCAACAATGACACTCTTATCACTCTGGATATTCCAAGGATTTTAGAAGCTCTGTGCCAGAAATGGGGGACAAAGGCAAAATAAATTCTTTATCATAAAACAGATGGTTTGGAGTACTTAATTTGGAACTAAATGGATGTAAAGAAGTTCTATTGATTAAATTCAGATGGTTGCATAATTTGTTATTCAAATGGCAATTCTTTCTGGAAAGAAAAGTGGGGTGCTAATTGGATGGGGATGCTGGACTGCAGGCACAAGCAGGGCATATTCTGAGTGAACTGAGACTTTTAAGCACCTTAGGTCTTATTTTATTCCCAAGGAAGTGTGAAGGGTTTGGGACCAATTTATAAGTTCTTGGAGTCCTCCTTGGCAAGACAAGAAGTTCTTTTGCCTCTGCTAGTTACACACATGAAACTGAGGGAGACTGTTCAAAAGGAATGACAGTATGTGTAAAATTAGAGAAAATTTGACAGTGATAATAGACTGTGTCTCTATTTGAATAGGAAAGTAATTCCATAGCAGATAACTCAAATTATTTTTATTACACATAGGTGACAACATATGTACCATTCTCTTTTTTACTTATATATTCTGAAATTTAAGGGTATGATAAGGTCTTCCAAATCAAAAGGCCCACGCTCCCCATTATCACCCCACCTATAAAAGTAATCTTTATCCCCTTTCCCTACAAAACCAGTCATCTTATATGCTTCAAAATTTGTTTGTTACCAAATACACATAGTTTGTGACCACATCTCCATTCTTTCCTACACATAAGTTCCTGAAAGCTCCTGATTTCCTGTCATTACTTTTTCATACCAAAAAATATCTAAAATGTTCAATACCACTGTGTTAGTCAGTTCAGCCTGCCATAACAAAATACCACAGGCTTAGTGACTTAAACAACAGAAATTTATTTTCTGACAATTCTGGAGGCTGGAAGTCCAAGGTCTAGCCTGGTCTGTTTAAGTTTTTCTGGTGAGGGCTCTCTTCTTGGCTTGCAGAGAGCTGCCTTCTTGCTATGCTCTCAGAATGCCTTTTCTTAGCGTGCACGTGTGCAGAGAGAGAAGGCTCTGGTGTCCCTTCCTTCTCTTATAAGGACATAGTTTTGTTGGAATAGGGTCTTATCCTTATGATCTCATTTTATCCTAATTACCTCTATAAAGGCCCTATGTCCAAATCCAGTCACATTGGGGATTGAGGCAACATCATATGAATTGGGAGGCATAATTCAATCAACAATAGTCACTCCAGTTCTAGAACTCTGCATGTTTAAAACCATGCCAGTTCTTTAAAGGCATGGCCCTTTAATCATTTCTATATTCTTAGAGCCCAGCATGTAGTATGCAACCAGACACATTATTATTAGGATAAGTGTATTTATGATTGAAAGGAGCACTGGCAAATCAAATTCAAGAGAGACTTGAATTGCTTACTGACACCTATTTTCCAAAATGTTATAGAGAAAATACACTCCCAAGTTTCTTTCTTTCTTTTCTTTCTTTGGAGATGGAGTTTTGCTCTTTTGCCCAGGCTAGAGTGAAGTGGTGCGATCTAGGATCACTGCAACCTTTGCCCCCTAGTTCAAGCGATTATCCTGCTGCAGCCACCAGAGTAGCTGGGATTATAGGCTCCCACCACCATGCCCGGCTAAGTTTTGTATTTTTAGCAGAGACAGGGTTTCGCCATGTTGGCCAGGCTGGTTTCAAACTCCTGACCTCAGGTGTTCCACCTGCCTTGTCCTCCCAAAATGCTAGGATTATAGGCATGAGCCACCGCACTGGCCTCCACGTTTCTTTTATGCCAGTTCTAGTATTGTCATTTTTTCCATAAGAAGAAGGAAATCTTTAGGCATGAAACTCCTGAAGAAAAGGACATTAAGTAAAGAATTCATCAAAGCCTTTTGACCCAGATGGGTACATTGCTTTATTTCATGGCAATTACTGAAAAGCTCTCAATAATTTCTGATGATGGCGTTTGACTCTAATACATTGAGTGCTGGCTCACTGTCTCAACTGGTCGCATTGGTCTCAACTGTGACAGCATAAGAGAGCAAGCAAGATGGCAGGCCACCAGCAGTCCAGCTCAGGTGGAAAGAGAAGGCTTGGGGGAAATGGTGTTGGCAGAAACACTGTTGCAGAAAGCCTCCAAGTATTCCATAGCAGCCTCACCTTGCATTTGTGGCCATTGGTAATGATAATCATGTAATGGCCTCATGGGCTTTTTCTGCTCACTGCATAGACAAAATCAATCTACTGAGATGATGGCACTGCAGTGGAGAATCAGTTTGATTGACTTGAAACTGGCCTATGCAGGAGAACTGGAGTTATCACTCAAATCAGTCTCCCTGGAGCCCTGGAGGTTAGAGTTTTTATGGATAATTTGGTGGGAAGGGGGCTGAAGAATGGGTTGATTGGTTGGAGAAGAAATCAGAAGTGTGTGGAAAACTGTCCCCCTTCCCTGAGTCCGCCTCTAGGTGGGGCCACAGGAGTCACGAGTTGAGTCATGAGTCATAAGTCTGGGTGGGTTCAATCTTAAGGATATTTTATAAAACAACCTTAGGTTCTACAAGGGTGATGCTATCTATAGGAGCAATTGGAAAAGTCACTGATATGGTTTGTATTTGTATCCCTGCCCCAATCTCATGTTGAAAAGTAATACTCAGTGCTGGAGGTGGGGGCCTGATGGGAAGTGATTGGATAATGGGGGTAGCTTCTCATGAAGGGTTTAGCACCATCCCCCTTGGTACTATTGGCATGGTAGTGAGTGAGTTCTTACAAGATCTAGTTATTCAAAAGTGTGCAGTACCTCTCCCCTTTCTCTTCCTCTTGCTCTGGCCATGTGAAGTGCCTGCTCCTCCTTTGCCTTCTGCCGTGAGTATAAGCTTCCTGAGGCCTTCCCAGAAGCAGAAGCTGCTATGCTTCCTGTACAGTCTGAGGAAACATAAGCCAATTAAACCTCTTTTCTTGATAAATTACCCAGTCTCAGGTATTTCTTTATAGCAGTGTGAGAACATACTAATACAGTCACAGATCTTGTGACCTCCACCACATGATCTCTGAGTAGTAAGAGATTATAGAAAGTAAGTGTATCTTATGACCTCTGGCCTATGACTCCCTAGTAGTAAGGGATTATAGAAATTATGTTTGTCTTGTTATAGTTCAGCTCCCTCTCATAATACTAACCTTGTGGCCTTTCATTAGTTTTATGAAGGTGGTTTAGTTTTGGGAAGGGCTATTAACATCTTTGCTTTAAAGTAAAAATATAAACTAAATTCCTCCCAAAGTTAGCTTGGTCTATGCCCAGGAATGACCAAGGACAGCATGGAAGTCAGAGCAAGATGGAATCAACTATGTTAGATTTCTCTTACTCTCATAATTTCACAAATGCAGTTTTGATAATGATACAAATAACAATAATTAGTGGGAAAGGAATTCCAATTAAAGACATGAAATCAAGAGGCCTTGGTGAAGTGGCTTATTGGTAGTTTGAATTGGAAGCAGGAAGTGCAAAGATACATAAAGTGGTTTAAATTTTCATGGACATATAGGTTTGGGAGACTAAACTGAACTTAGAGTACAAAATCTTCATTCCATAGTTCAAGAGATTGAGGCCCAAAGAGGGAAATGCCTTCTCTATTTCTCATTCAGTACTCCACAACTAAACGAGTGAGGTCCAATATAAGCGCAGTATCTCTTTATCATCACTAGAAGGTAAACTCTATGAAGACAAGGTTTTTGTCTTGTTCATTCATTAAATTTTCCCCAATTACCTAGAACAAAGTCTGTTGCACATTAGGCAGGAACTCTGTTGGATGACTCTCAAAGTACAGCATTGTGGTTATGATCTTGAGTTTTGAGTTAATGGATGTAAATCAAAATACTACTACCTACTAGATGTGTTACTTTGGACAAGTTATTGAACTTGTATAAGCCTTAAATAAGACATCAAACAAGATAATTCATATAAATCAACTTGACCAGACCAGTACATAGTAAGCACTTAATAAATGCTGAATATTTACGATAGTAGTAGCCATAGTTTATTCTTGCTGATTACATTATAAATTCTAAGGTATTTTATTTCACGCAACTTTTTTCCCGAGTTCAATGTTTTAACATTTTGCTTTTATAAAAGAAATGCTGGGGTATTCCCATACCCAGTCATTCTTAAAATGTTTTATTTTGATTTTCTTCCTGAAAATACATTAAAGAAATGTGTCAAAAATTAACATGCATATTACAATCTCATTTCTCCTGCTGAGCAGCCTATCAATTACTGTTGTTTTTTTAAAATCATAATTGCTCCCTGATTGCTCATACATTTAAACAATCAATGCTGCTATTACATCCTCAGTCATGATTATCAAGATAAAAACTATCTGGTGGGAGAGGCAATTTCTGAGTAATATTTCCAGTTGTATACAGGATGTTTGGAAATTTAAAATAGTGTCCCCCAGTGTTTATGTTTATTAACTGCAAGAAAAAGAAGAAAACTCTAGGGTCCTATTCACCTAGAAATCACTACAGCACTAATAAGCAAGGGAAAACAATATCAGCCCAAGACTGCCAGAAACTACATATGGAGTGAGTGAGAAAAAGGCCTGGTGGAGTAATTAACAAAACCAGACCCTTTCAATGCACTATTCTCCATTCAGCAGCATTGGCATCACCTGGGATTTTGTTGAAAATTGTAGGTTCTCTGGCTCCACCCAAGACTTAATCAAAGCATACATTTTAACAAGATTCTTTAGCTGACTGAAGTGTGAGACACACTGGTTTAGTTTAAAAGGCACAGAGAGGCCAGGTGCAGTGGCTCATGCCTGTAATCCCAGCACTTTTTGGAGGCAGATCACCTGAGGTCAGGAGTTCAAGACCAGCTAGGCCAATGTGGTGAAACCCTGTTGCTACTAAAAATACAAAAAGTAGCCAGGTGTGGTGGGGTGCGCTTGTCATTCCAGTTACTTGGGAGGTTGAGGCAGGACAACCACTTGAATCCGGGAGGCAGAGGTTGCCGTGAGCCGAGATCATGCCAGAGTTTCGACAAGAGCGAAACTCTGTCAAAAAAAAAAAAAAAAAAGGCAAAAGGCACAGAGAATTGACCTGCTTTCTTGTTTCAAAGCATTTTTTACAACATATTCTTATTAAACCAATTTAATATTAAGTCAAGGGAATAGACAAAAGTAAAAAAAATTCTTCTTAATCTCATCATCTAGCCAAAACTGCATCGTCTATGAATGCAAGTGTGACATTTAATATACAGCAAGCGATGTTATACATGCAGTTTTGTAACATGCTTTCATCCTTCTAAACAATAATACATCATGTTCATCTATCTAGGACAATACACAGAGCGCTATATCATCATTTTGAATAGCCGAGTAGGATTCATGTTTTTTATGCACTCTTGTTTATCAAATGTCCTATTGATTGAAATTTAGGTTGTTTTCAATTTTATGCTATTATAATCTCTAAGTGAAATGTCTTTGTGATACATCTCCTTGCTCTTTTGTATATATCTCCTAAATCTAAGAATATTCATCATTTGTCACAAGTTGCAAAATGTTTTAGCAGGAAAAGTACTGGACTGGGAATCAAGACACCTCGATTCAAATCCTAGGTTTGGTCTCTATTAACTTCTTCATTGCCATCTCAGTTTACATATTCATAAGTGAGAAGTTTGAAAATTATCTTTAAGGCACTCCACAGTTTCAAACTTTCAATACAAGTGGTGTCAAATCTATCATATTTGACATTATAGTGCATTTCACAGGGAATTTCTGCCTTTGTTTTTCAGAAATTAATAAACTCTGTTAACTGTATTTAGTTGAGTCTAATATCAAATTTTATTTGCGTATCATGATTTCATATTAACTTGACAGTAGGAAAAGACGGCCTAGGGAGATCCTGGGTGCCAGAAAGAACTTAATTACATACATACTGCATTTGAGAAGTTATGGTGCATTGCTTTTAAATCAGGCTTTGCTACCAACATACTCAGAACAAGTATTAGTTGGTGTCAGACAACCAGGGTTTGAGACCCAACTCTGTTATTTACTAACTACATGGATTCGGGTGGATTATGAAAAATTCTTTTAGCCTCACTTTCTTCATCTAAAAAAATGATCTACAGAGATCATAGTTCCTTTGTGTGTGTTATGTGAAGATAATGCATATAAAATCCTTAGTGCAGGCCGGGCATGGTGGCTCATGCCTATACTCCTAGTACTTTGGAAGGCCAAGGAGGGCGGGTCACCTGAGGTCAGGAGTTCAAGACCAGCCTGACCAACATGGTGAAACTCTGTCTTTACTAAAAATACAAAAATTAGCTGGACATTGTGGAGGGTGCCTGTAATCTCAGCCACTCAAGAGGCTGAGGCAGGAGAATAGTTTGAACCCAGGAGGAGGAGGTTGCAGTGAGCTGAGATCATGCCATTGTACTTCAGTCTGGGCAACATGAGTGAAATTCCATCTCAAAAAAAAAAAAAAAAGAAAAAAAAAGAAAAAAAATCCTTAGTGCAATGCTTGGCACACAGAAAGTACTCAGTAATGTTTTAGCATTTATGAATACTAGAATTCTAAACTTCTTCCTACTTTGAAAGCTTTCAGGACTATAAAAAGACAAAGAAATATGCCCAACACAATAAGGCTATGAAGACTGCTGAGGCCTAAGAGGATCTGAATCATAAACTCATTTGGTATATTCACAAACAATATATCCAACAAAAGTCTAATATCCAGAATCTATAAGGAACTTAAAGAATTGAACAAGTAAAAAACAAATAGCCCCATTAAAAAATGGGCAAAACACATGACCAGACACTTCTCAAAAGAAGACATATATGCAGCCAACAAATGTGATAAAAGTAGTCTCCATATCACCAGAAAAAAGCAAATGAAAACCACAATGAGATATCATCTCACATGAGTCAGAATGGCTATTATTAAAAAGTTAAGAAAACACAGATGCTGGTAAGGCTGGGGAGAAAAAGGAACACTTATATACTGTTGGTGGGAACATAAATTCAGGCACTGTGGAAAGCAGTTAGGAGATTTCTCAAAGAACGTAAAACAGAGCTACCATTTTACCCAGCAATCCCATTACTGGGTATATATTCAAAAGAAAGTAAATCAGTATAACAAAAAGATACATGCACTTGCATGTGTATCACAGCCTTATTCACAATAGTAAAGATACAGAATCAGTCTAGGTGCCCACCAACAGTGGACTGGATAAAGAAAAATATGGTACATACATACCCTGGAATACTACACAGCCATAAACATAAGTAAAACCATGTCCTCTGCAGCAATATGGAAACATCTGGAGATCATTACCCTAAGATTAAATCAGGAGCAGAAAACCAAATACCACATGTTCTCACTAATAAGTGGAAGCTGCATATCAGGTTCTCATGGACATAAATATGTCAACAGTAGAAACTGAAGACTACTAGAGGAAGAGGGTAAGCGTGGAGAAACTAACCATTGGCTACTATGCTCAGTATCTGGGTGACGGAATCATTTATACCCCAAACCTTAGTGTTACACAATATACCCAGGTAACAAACCGGCACATGTACCCCTAAATCTAGAATGAATGTAGAAAAAAAATGTTTTTAATAATTTTATAAATGTGGAGCACAGTATTTAGATTAGAATAGTGTTACCTTTTCCAAAAATGTAAGATTATATGGACTGTAGAATTTAAATTCTTCTTATTCAGATGAAAAACATAGGGTACAGGGAAGAATTCATTTGTGCACATTATGTAGCAAGCTGCTCTCAGAGCTGTGGTTGCTTTAGCCACCAGCATCTCCACTGGCTACAGGGGAGTGTGGAAGTCAGTGACAGCTGGGTGCTCCAGTCCAGTGACAAATTACAATTGTTCTGTGGAGTATGAAGGAGCAGCTTAGAAAGTGTCCAAATGGACAAGTTATATAGTCATCCTCACTAGTAATTACTAGGGAAAAACTGTATCAAATGCTGTTTTTGACCCATCAAATTTCTGTTTTCAAAAATGCTAACACCAGGTTTGGCAATAGATCATAGAAATATCCATTTGACAATAAGTATTGAAAACTAGAAACGTTCATCCTCTTTTATCCAGTATTTCTTCATACAGGGATCGATCCTAAAAGATAGTCATAGATACACACAATATTTATGAAAAAAGATAACATGAATAACAGAAAACCACATAAAATCCAGGACATTGACTAAACACATTGCAGAAATAATGCAGTCATGGAAAATCAAATTTTAAAAGAATATTGAATGACATGAAAAATGTTCATGATGTATTAAGTGAGAAAGCAGGTCACAAAACAATAGATCCAATATACCCCTAATTTTATAAAATATGGATGAATAAGCAACACAGATATTAAAGAACTGGAAGGGCTTACAGCAAAATGTTATCAGTTTTTGCCTTTGGAGAGAGGAGTTAATAAGTAAATATTATTTTTTGCTTGATTTTCCCTTTTCTGTACTGTTCCACTATCCCTACTGGATTACCCTAACGTAGTCATGCTGCAGTAAATATTCAGGTGCTTCTTTTCAGTAAGCAATTCCAAACCCAAGTGTTCTTTATTAGTATTTATTTATTTATTCTTAATTTTTATGGGTACTTAGTAGGTGTATATATTTATGGGGTATGTGAGATATTTTGATACAGGCATGCAATGCATAATAATCACATCATGGTAAATGGGGTATCTATCACCTCCAACATTTATCATTTCTTTCAGTTATAAATATTCCAATTACATTTGTTATTTTTAAAATATACAGCAAATTATTGTTGACTGTAATCACCGTGGTGTGCTACCAAATACTAGATCTCACAAACCCAAGTGTTCTTAAACTTGAGTTGTAATGAAAGAAATGCCTTTCTTAGTCATCCCCTCCATAGGCTTTCATATTTAAACAGTTGCTCCATCTGGGATTTTCTCCATGCAACAATGTTACCAGACAACATAAAAGGCAATGTAGATCACAAGACATTTGTTTTTTTAATCTATACTGACTATAAGCAAAATTTGCAAGATATCCAATAGGTCTGCAATACCCAAGAAGTTCCCTAACACACGGCTCAGTGCAGGTCATCCCAAATCAAAATCTACCCCCTTGCTATTTCTTTTTCTACTTAAGAAACCTTTCCTAAACTCTCCCCATGTATTTCTCCAAGTGAGCAAGCTGGGATTTTGCTCTGTCAGACTTGAGGCTCTATTAGCCCCTATTTACTATACATACATGTGTCTTTTATCATTATCTTATTGTTTTCAGAGGCAGGGGCCCTAAGAATCACTGGGAAAAAGCAGTTTAGCTGATTAGGAATAAGAACCCAAATATATTTGGTTTGAACCACTCTTTTGGCACCCCAAATTCGGGAATTTTGCAGTATGTTTCTCCTATGTTGTCTGTTTTACTAGAGTATCTTGATGACCTGTGCAGATTTTTTTCCCACATTTGCTGAATTCATTAATTTTATTTCTTCTAACATGGAAACCTTTCCCTGTTTAAAGTACGGTTCCTTTATTGACTGATTCTGCCTAATTTTATTTGCTGCAGAGCATAGTTCTTATTAGCTGTCATCACACTTATTCCACTTGTTTGACCAATATTCCATTCTCTCTTCATGAAATAAATCACCATGACCATTAAAGAAGGTGAATCATATTATTCTCAGCAACCAAGCAGCCATTTCCCAAAGGTTTCCCTAAAATCAGTCTCTAAGCACCTTTCACTATGACTTTCCCACTAAGAGCAGACATGCTGAATAAAGTTGTGACTTAGCATATCTTGAAGAATTTTAATGTTCTTTACATTATTGACCAATGAAGTGACAAACCAAAACTTTCCAGCTTAATGAGGAACCTGGACCCATCTTATACAGTCATGCTTTAGACTATTTAGGAAAAAGGTATTTGGGTATATTTTTTAAAAGTCTGTAGCAGGGATTAAATGATGGAATTTCAATATCTGAAGATCTTTCAGGTAAAAGTTTTGAATTGGAATGAATATTGAAATCACCTAATCTATCATTCTTTCTGATATTCCATAAGTAGACTTTTGTGTACAGTACATGGAAGTTCTAAATCAAAGTAGAGAAGGATCAACTTTTGACTCACATTAAGAAAAGATATTCTTAGACTCACAATTTTCCAAATATATAACAAAGCAATCCATCTCCAGCAATATTTAGTAAGAGGCTGGTGATAATTTTTCAGATATAATGTAAAAGATATTAGGTAAAAATTGCATTCATGATCTCCAGGTTCCATCCTAAATTATGCATCTGGGATATTTCACTGAAAAGCTGTTCTCTGCTTTCTGAAGTCAATGTTGAATGGAGAGTTAATAAGAAAAGCATCAATGACAAGCATGTCTGCGCTCCTAAAGATCATTGTTTTGAAGTTTGAATGTCTATTTTCCGTACCTTAAATGGTACGCCTGTTGTCCAGAGACACAATGTGGTACTGGTAGATTAGAAAATAAAATATACTTCAGGTCAGAAGGTCTCAGCTTTTCTACCACAGAAGAGCTGTATGACTTTAATATTAATAGCTATGTCATCTCTCTGAGAATTGTATCCCCAGGATTGTATATATTCATAACCTTTTGAAAGCTATAAAATAATTTTGATTATACAAGTTTTCTGGAAATTATTTCAAAGGGAATTCTCATTTAATAATGTAATTATTAAACTCATTTACAAAGTCCTAGTCTTTCAAACAGCAACAAGACCACCTCCTCGTCTCATATAATTGACAGACAGTTCCTAATCTCCCAGAAATACTGGGTACTTTTTTCATGATGCCTATAGTTAATACACCAAATATACTTGTTTCGCACTGTGAGTAATCAAATGAAATAGCTCCCTTTTATTAGTTGCTATATACGATGTTGGCTTACATTCTGACCTTTCTCTACATTTGGCAAAGTAGAGAGCAGAGCTTAAAAGTAGTAAAAGTAAATTATGTAAGTCATCTAGAGTAAGAGCAGAGTAAAATAGTTATGCACAGAAAATCCCTTGAATAACTGGTACTGGCATAAATGACACATACGAAGGAACCTCTTAACAATTTCACTATTTTTAAGGGAGGAAGAAAAAATAATTATGGCTGTTCAATACCAGACGTAACAGTGGAGTTACATGACATTTCATTGCTGAAGTAGGCTGAGCATTCTTCTCCATGGTTTGCTTGAGGCACAAGCTTGAGGCTTTTAACTCATTTATCATGGGAAACAGCTGGGCTTACTGGACTGAGTGGGCTATATGGAGTGTTGACTGATTTAGTAACATTGGGTGGGATACTCATGCCCTTGGAACACATGATTCATTCATAAAAAGTGGAAATATTATTTTACCACGAACAATCACATTCGGATTGGTGCGTGGCAGCAAGGTGCTTTCAAAGGTGAGCTTATCATCTTTTTGAAGTTGGGGGTGTATTAGTCCATTTTCATGCTGCCGATAAAGACATACCTGAGACTGGGCAATTTACAAAAGAAAGAGGTTTAATTGGACTTACAGTTCCACGTGGCTGGGGAGGCCTCACAATCATGGTGGAAGGCGAGGAGAAGCAAGTCACATCTTACATCCATGGCAGCAGGCAAAAAAAAAAAAAAGCTTGTGTAGGGAAACTCCCATTTTTAAAACTATCAGATCTCGTGAGACTCATTCCCTATCATGAGAACAGCGCAGGAAAGACCCACCCCCATAATCCAATCATCTTCCACCGGATTCCTGCCATGACATGTGGAAACTGTGGGAATTACAATTCAAGATGAGATTTGGGTGTGGACACAGCCAAACTGTATCGGGGGGAATAAAAAGCAAAATGAAAATCTACAAGCCAGAATCTGTCCTCAGTAATACCTGAGTATTCTCTAGCCAACCTCATTGTTTTGGATCAATAAGAAATAATAGTGTTTGGGGGTTAAATGTTAACTTTTGGCATCGGACTACCTAGTTTTGATTCCAAATCTGCTACTTTATACTGGATATTATTTAACCTTCTTGAGCCTCAGTCTTTTTACCTGTGGATTAGGATTATTATGCTAAAAGATCTGTAGGCTTGTTTATACTGATTAAATGAAATATGCATTTTGTGGTGTGTGCCAGTAAATGTTTAACAGTCAGCTCTTGGGGTGAAGGGGATGTCAGTATCTGTTGATTTCCATGGTGTAAATGCTCCCACCTGGGCCACTCCGAGCTGGGAAGATGTGCACATGGTCAGCTGTGTGGCCACAGCACATATCGCTGATGGAAATCACTTAGTGCTTGGAATATCCAAGGACTCAGTTATTGTAATTGGCTATTATCATATATTTTATCATTATTTTGTTATGGATTTTATTATTATTGAAATTCACTAAACAAAATTTGTACTCTCTCCTCTCTTGCCTTCCTACAAAATATAACAAATGTGCAAAAATTATAAAGTTGGGATTATAATGACAAAAAATAAAACATAGACAACAAAAATCCCCCTTAACTTCTCTTGTTTAGAGGGAAAAGACAACTACCAGAAGACTCTTATTTAGGGTCTTGTTATAGTTTATTTGATTTGGGCTAGCCAACCTTTCTTAGGCTGCTTTTCTCCTTGTAAAATATATGAAATAATCTGTGTTTTGCTCACTTTACTGGGAGGTTTAGTATTAAAATTTAAAACTTATGGGGAAATTCCTTGCTAACTTAAGTCTTATTTTGTATTCAGTATTTGTATTCACTGTTTCAGTAATCTCATTTATGGGATTTATTCTAAGGAAAGAATTACAAAGAAATAGGAAGCCTCTTAAAAATACCAAACAATTGGAAAGAACTAAAATTTGCATGAACATACTTAATCTATTTTAGTAATTTATCTTTGGTAAATACAATTGAATGTTATATTGGTATAAATGACTATTATGTTAATATATAGGATTATTATGCTAATGTTCTGTTAATGTTAATATAATATTAACTTTGTCACAGAAAATGTCTTCATGAATATAAAAAATTGTACTTTTCTAGGAGAAAAGCCTTATGACATACAGCAAAAAGTCACAGAACTATATTATATTACAAATGCAATAATGTAATATACAGTACATTTACAAAATGCAAGAAAGGAATACAAGAAGAAATAAAACTGGTGTTAGTAATGAATTTTGTAGCATAAAAGTCATGAGTAAAAATCAAATTATAAAAATGCATTATGAAAGTAGTTATAGGGTAATAAGGCATTAATGGAAATCCAATAAATAGAAAAACACCAGCTCAGAGAATCATTTCTTTCAAACTGGCTCTTTATATTTTTCCTGAGAAAAGACCTAGTTATTTGACTAATTACACCACAAAAGTGATTTTTCTGAGACCTGAGAATGGGAAGAGTGGCAATTTCCTTAAACCAGAGATATATTTAAAATTGAAGCTAGTGACAGCTCTTCTTTTCCAGATAAAACTCATTAAACTTACCACCACTGCAATGTCATGCTTGGGATCACCCCTGCACCCGTCGAGAGAATAGTACATAAGAGATTTCTGATTGAGGCAGTACTTGTTTCCAATCCTGGCCCACATCCTCGTACTCAGATGACCAAGTTTTGACTTATCATAAGCCACGACTTCATGGTCTTAGTCTTCCTTGACCTCCAATTTGGGCTGCCCTAAATGCTTGTCTTGCTTGTCTGAGTTTGAGACCACTTTTGCTTGACTTCTTACAAGAGTACACTTCTGTACAACTCCCTGGATCTCCACTCCCATTCACATCTTATGGCATATGTCCCAATGCTACTGGGCACTCTGCAACTTATGATAACTTAGAGTAAGAATCAAATCTTCGCTTCCTCATTGGTCTGAATGACTGTGTGCATGTGTCAGGGAGGCTCTTAAAGAACACTGGAGTGAAACTTGGAATATGCAGTACAATGAAGTGCAGCTCAAATGCCTGACAGAGACAACAGCTGGCCTCTGTGACTATCAACAGGTTTTAACTCACAGTTTGCAAACACAAAATAATATAGGGGCAGGGTCAGAGGGCATAAAAGAGGGGAAGGTTGGTAAATTTTGTTAAGATCTAGAGCAACACTCTTTAGTGGCACTGTACGCTGTGCAAATTCTGCGTGGAGTAGATAAGTGAGCTGCATAGAATGGGTCTGCAGGCTGCTAGTCTGCTCTAGTTCATGCCTGCTGTCAAACATAGGATGCTCATGCAGCGATGTGGCACGTCCAGCAGAGAGTGAATGCAGCCCCTCTGCCTGACCTCCTTTGCTGTGTTTCTCCTTCCTTGCCTCAACTGGCCCCATAGCTTGCTCTGTTTTCCTTCTAAGAACAATCTGGGCTTGAGTCAGAAACGTAGTTCCTTGGAGGTCTGACAAAGTAAAGAAAACCTTCTGACTCCTCACATTGTTTCCAGTGTCACTGTCCATTCCTTCTTCATAAGCCCATTCAGTTCCCAGTTTCATTCACCAAGGAGAAAGAGCTAATACTTTCTCCTCTTCTTTCCATTAGCTCCAGTTTCTGGAGCATGACACCTGCATTCATTCTTTCAGAAATGAAAACCAGCTCTGCCTTCATGATTTACGCACAGCTTCCTTCCTTCACTCTTATATCAAATGAAATGCTTGGGGCAAAGATGACTGTCCTCTAAGTGCAATATCTAGGCTGATGAGTTCACAGTTTGATTAGGAAAAAGATTTTCTGTAGCTTGGACTCAGATGTTCAAATACCCTTAGGATCTTATCAAAAGCTGTAGTGAATCTACGAGGGTGTAGTTTTGATGTTTTAAAATATATTTAGTAGAGCTAAAGATAATTTTGCATTTCCTTTCTGTCAACATATTGATCAAAAATAATTGCTATAGATGTTGCGTACCCATTTACTATATCGTTAGCACTTTGTTGGGAGCTGTAGGGGATTTAGAGAAAAGGTCATCACAGTCTGTCCCCGAGAGTTTATAATACAGATGTGAACACACACTTATTTACATCTACCCCCCACACACATACAATCACACTCAGGAAAAGAGTACACACTAAAAGTCAGTATATAAACAATAACAGTTATCATCTGAGCTTCTACTAGGATGGGCAATTTAAGTGATCTTATGACCTCACAACAATTCTGAAAGTTGTCATTTCCCCTTTCTCCCATTTTCACATCATGAACTGAGGTTCAGAGACTTCAGTCCTAGGTCGCTCTGGCAGTGCAATGGTAGAGCCAATGGAGTCTGATTCCAAAGCTGGTGCTCTTTCCTCTATATGCATAGGTTTCATTCTTCACTGAGTATATGAATCAACTGAGGCACTTAAAAAAAATATGGATGTCTGGGCCATGCTGTCAGAAACCCTGCACATTTGTCACCTGGGCATTGATAGATTTAAAGAGCTCCAGGTGATTGTAATGTGTGGCCAAGGAAGAAGACCTATTATGCCATTGTGCAGTCAAATGCTGGGGAAAAAAAGTAGAGTCTGAAGAGAAAGTTCAGTGGGTAAGAATGTACAGCAGGTGAGCTGGGATGAGACCTTTTCTCCTAAAACAAATGCTCCAAAACACATACTTACAGGTTAAACATTTTGCTCCAGATTTGCAACAATAAGTCTTCTTGACTTCATCAGATTCTGCTCTTTAAAGGAAAGGTAAGTGGATGAAATTCATAATATGTGCATATTACTCATTCCTGATTACACTGTGTCTTGACCTCTTTATCTCATTTGAGCATTAAAACAATCTGGGGTGTGATGGGTCAGGTAATTTATTTTGCCAATGAGAAAACTGTGGTTCAGAGTGAGGAAGTGACTTACTAAGCATCACTTGGCTAGACAGTGACCCCATCCAGTGCTCATTTCATTGCACTACACAGATTCTGCTGCTCCCACAGCACTGGAACTTCATGGCACTTCTGCAAATTGAACGGTGAGATCAATAATTGAAGAAGCTACTAATTGAATGGTGTGAAGGATATGGCTATATTAAAAGACATCACCACTCTCTCAAGCACTCCTGAAGTTCCTAAGACAGATGCAGCTCAGGCTGTATTATCATAATCATCCCTCTAAATAAATTATTCAGATTAGGCCATGAATGCTCATGAGTTTTTGAAATGTAGATAAGCACATTTCCCCCCAAGCTACTTGCTCAGGCGTTAATATGCATTCCTTCGCCCCTTTCCTCTCCCAAATATAATGGACTGAAACACTTCAGACCATGACCAGGTAGGTGAAGGAACAGGAATGCCCATTGAAGTGCTGGTAAAGCATCAAATTAGTAGTTTTCAGCAAAGCTACTTTATTTGGCCAGTGCTTCCAGAAAAACAAGTTGTTACAGAATAATTAATTTGAAGCAGGCAGCTACATGAAGCTGCACAACAGAACAAGAAGCTAAAGTACCAGATGGTGCTATCAATGAACAGCAGATGTTTGCCAGTGAGCTGGGATCTGTGGTTTTAATTCCCAGAGTGAAATGATTTTCTAAAACAGAGAAGAGCAGTGTTATGGGTCTCATTTGTGGAACTGCTGCACACTGTGAAACTCACTGGTTGGGAGACCCAGGTCGTTCTGTGCAAAGTGGCAGAGAAAAGTCAGCATAGCTGTCTTCTTGGCCTACTGTAAATCACTTTAAATTTCTAGGAAACTTTAGGGAAAATGGGGACTTCTGGTTGTATGACATTCAAGAAATCTGTTAATTGGTCGTGGAGAATAAAGAAGGAAAGATGAGAAAGTTTCTAAATGATTAAGGTGTATCTTCTATGGAATAAAATAATAATATTGAAGACAACTAAAAAATATATAAACCAAAAATGAAGAGGTAAAAATTACCCACATGCACATTTAATTCTTCAAAAAAGTATCTATTGCAAATATTTTCTTAAAAATTATTAATAATATCATTTACATATTATTTGCACATGAGAACTTAGAATTCCCATCTTGGAGCCACCAGATCTGAGCTTAAATTCTAGCAGCGACTCAGGGTTGCATATTAGGCTATTTTACTTTCACATAATAGATAGTTAATTGAATAGGAAATGATTGAATCCAAGAAAGAGTTGGGAAACTGGGCCTTGGATGAGACAATTCCTCTTCTTCCAAAGAATTAAAGGTGATCAAGGGGCAGCTTGGCAAACCTTGTCAGGATAGAAGCCATGTGAAGCTCAGATAGGAAGGGGCCGGCAAGCCTGCTGCCATTCCCATACAGCATGCATCCAGAGAGCCTTCTGTGTCAACATTTCTCAAGAGAGAGCAAGAAAGCACCTGGGTTTATGTGCCTCTTAAGCCTTTGTGGTTTGTGACCTCTATTCTCTCTGGTTCATTTATCTGGAAGCATGCTGCCACCTCCTAAGGAATGTGAAGGACTTCTGACAGGCAGCTCTTTTTCAACATGTAGACAAGAGAGACGACAAGCAGATAAAATGCTGGGAAGCTCATCATACTTTTCCCTCTGGTTTATAAAACTGCTTTATTTATATCAACAAAGGAAAAAATATGACTGAGAATGGGCCTTTTTTCACTTCTCATGCATCTTTTTTTTTTTTTTTTTTAAAGACGGAGTCTCACTCTGTTGCCCAGGCTGGAGTGCAACGGTGCGATCTCGGCTCACTGCAAGCTCCGCCTCCCGGATTCACGCCATTCTCCTGCCTCAGCCTCCCGAGTAGCTGGGACTACAGGCGCCCGCTGCCACGCCCGGCTGATTTTTTTGTATTTTCAGTAGAGACGGAGTTTCACGTTGTTAGCCAGGACCCTCTAGATCTCCTGACCTCGTGATCCGCCCGTCTCGGCCTCCCAAAGTGCTGGGATTACAGGCGTGAGCCACCGCGCCCGGCCTCTCATGAATCTTTTCTAAGTGGCAAGAACTGATTGCTCATGGAAAATGTTGGGGAAATAAAAACAAAAGCGTTTCCCAAACCGGGTATCTTCTCCATAAAGGTAGTAGAGAAAAAAAGCAGTTATGTGATGCGCATCACAGGCAATCGCTAAGAGATTTGAGAGAAGTCTCACCCTTTAGATAGTCAAGTAATAGAGACAATACACTGCACACACCTTTTCAATATAAACAATAACTGGTCGTCAAGTACGAGGATTCGCCAGCACCAACTGTCGCTCATTTCATCTTAGATTCACCTGGCAATTGGAGTGATCACCTGTGTTGGCTAATCGGCTTTATCCAGAGGAGAAACAAACTTCTCATATCCGAATGACAGGAGGTAGTTTTGCAACTGGGGACAAAGTGCCTACTTAGGCTCCTAACCTCTGGCAGAACCATAAGAGAAGTTACATAGATCCCGGAGAAAGACGTTCCTGAGTCATAAAGCTGACAAAAGGCCTATCTAGTTTTCAGCAGGATATACATGCATTTCAAAGAGAGGAGAAAGGACTTACAATTTTCTAAGGTAAATACTCCGAGAATCTCTTTGCTTAGTTTCACAGGGAGGATTAAACCTCTTAATTTAAATTTTTAGCTGTCTTTACAAAAACTAATTTTCACTATTGTCTAGCATCTGTCTTGACAAAAAATATTCAGGCTTTTGCTTTCAGAAACTTTCTATTGTGCTAACATGAGACAAGGGGATTCAAGATGAAGCAAATAAGAAAGCCACAGGTAACTCAATGAATAAGAAACGAATTGTGTATGATATTTTAGCAAGATTTTCTTCATTTGCCTTCCTACCTATAACCTTCCTACCTGTAACCTTGGCATCTAAATGCTAAATGCTGCTGTGTCTCCCCAGTTGCAACTCAACCACTGAAGAACAACAACAAAAAAGGTGGGGAGGGTGCGGGGGAAGGGGGAAGTCAGACTTTTCTTAAAGGGCTATTAGCATAGCTCTGACTTGGACAGTTTTGAAAGTCAACTGGAGGTGGGATGTGGTGGCTTACTCCTGTAATCCCAGCACTTTGGGAGGCTGAGGCAGGCAGATCACCTGAGGTCAGGAGTTCGAGGACAGCCTGGCCAATATAGTGAAACCCCCATCTCTACTAAAAATACAAAGATTAGCTGGGTGTGGTGGCACGTGCCTGTAATCCCAGCTACTCAGGAGGCTGAGGCAGGAGAATCACTTGAACCTGGGAGGTGGAGGTTGCAGTGACCCAAGATGGCGCCACTGCACTCCAGCCTGGGTGACAGAGGGAGACTCTCTCAAAAAAAAAAAAAAAAAAAGATACTCAGTTGGAGTTCATATCTGGTTAACACTATCTTCCGGCTGTCATTTTGACCTAGTAATTTGAAACAAGTTGCTGCAAACTCAACAGGTAATAATAAAGGAAGTGTAAGGCAAGCTGAGTATACTAGAGAGGCAAAACATACAGTGAAGGATGCACGCCCATTTACAGGAACAGCAACTACTCAGCTTCAGCTCATTGCTGCAGGAAGTAGAGTCTGATGTTGTCGGATATTAACGTTTTTATATAGAAGCTGGAAATCTGATTTTTTAATCTGAAATTTTCTGATGTTTAAATGTTGGAAAATAATTTAAAACATTATGTGGGCCAAAAAAAAAAAAAAATTGTATGTTTGCTCTGAATTTAACCCAAGTCCTGACTTTAATGGGCCATAAGCTTCTGAGGACAGAAGCTGTCTTCGGCTTTCTTTTTGTTACCTACAATCTGCACTACAGCATGGGTACACCTAGACTTTCAGAAAAGACTGACAGGCACAGGAGGCTGGCATCTCCCATCCTGGACCAGGTCAAAATAATCACATTCACCAAATAGAAATAAATAGATACTATCGTCTGTGTCTGTATTTAATGAGGGTTTGTTTGACATTTGTCCTTCTTCCCCCCTGAGGATCTGAGCTCTGTGGAGAAGATAATCCTCCCAATTCTTTTATTCAGGTGTTTCCCTCCCCTCTCTAAATCTTTACCTGCTTACCCAGATTCAGAGTGGGAGGACTAGAAAATTCTTGCCTTTCCAGAGGTAGTAGCCCTTAACCCACTGGCAGATGTCACGTTGGTAAATATTGAATGGTTTGACAGTAACCAGTATATGGAAATGGATTTCTTCCTGCATGCCTAAGCTTAATCTAAACTTGATAATCAGTTTCTCTTTCATTCATGCTTTGAACCTTTAATAGAAGGGTATAAGAAAATATGTATATTTAATTCCTGACTTAGAATACTGTAATTTTCTGGTGTCTAGGCTGGGATGAGATATGGGTGTTGTGGATAGCCAGTGGTCTTCAGTAATCTAGACTGTATATCAGTTCTGTTTCACTTTTATGGGGACCTTTCTATCTGCAGGATTATGCCAGATCTTGAGTTACAGGTAGCATCCAGAAAGGAGAGACAGAGCCTCTCCTTTCCTTATATACTTGCTGCTGACATCCTCATTGTCCAAGTCTCCTGGGGTGCTCTTCTTATCGATTCCTTCCGTGGAATGGGAGACTCAATGAAAAAAGTGGTACAGGTGGTCTCATTCCCAAGTGACCCTCATGTCTAGTCTTCTCTTGAGGCTGTTTAGGAGCTGGCTTAGGACCCTGTCCTCTCACCTGCTCAGGGTGTGGCACTCTCTCTTCTCCCCCAGTGCAGGGGCACTACTTCCTTACCTTCAGAAAAGCACACCCTTGTACCCCTTCCACTCTGCTGCAGAGACAGGAAAAACTTATGTGCATTTATCTTTACCACATCCTTGCATTGCTTCAAATCACAATCATGAACCCAGAACACCATGGATTGTGAGATAAATCCAGGTAGTTAGAAATTTAGAATGCTCAATATTTATCAGACTATCTAAGGATAGTTTTTTCTTCCATGTAGTTTCTGAGAAGTTATGACCTTATTTATTTTATGCAGACATCTGATTTATTGACCTTTACAAACCTGTAGGTAGACGTATTTGTACTTGTATTTTGGCAATGCTGAAGATTAGTGATTCAGAGCAGTTCAGCCGTTTGAATGATGTCACAGAGGGGCTTTCTAATTAAAAAGGTTAAATGCTATTTAGAACACACACAAATACACGCACACATTCAGCTGGCTATCTTTTCACCTGAGTATGAGCCATCACAGATTAAATGTCACTGGGAGTGATAATTGGGTTCATACTTTACAAGAATAAAGCACTGAAATGTAAAACACCAAGGAAGACTAATACAATACATCTATTAGCCATAAGACTTGTGTTTGCAAGTATCAAAAACCCAACTAAAATTTTGCTTTATAGGAACATAAAAAATGTATTGGCTTGAACCCCAAATTTCAGAAAAGATAGATGTAGGGGCTCAATTTATATTCACCAGTATATTGCCCCCACCCACCTCTCTCTCTCTCTCTCTCTCTCTCTCTGCCTTTCTCTCTCTCTCTCTCTCTCTGTGTGTGTGTGTGTGTGTGTGTGTGTGTGTATGTGTCTCCCCTCTGGATGTTTTCATTCTCTGACAGCTGTCCTCTTCTTTATGTAAAAGAGTGCGATCCTGGCTTACGCAGTCATTACAGCTTGTGATCTCTTAAATAAAGACATCTTTCTTCACCCAGCATCCAAAGTTAGTCTTTTAAAATGGTCTCTGGTTAGTCCTTGTTGTCACCTTCCCAGACTTCTGGTAGACAGACAGTGTCCCTTGACTGACAGTCCGCAACCCTGCCCCAGGTCACAGAGATTCTGGGAGAGGATATTCCTAAAAGAAAGGACACTGGAAAGCAAACAAAGTAACAACAGGTGGTGACAATGTCTGACATTCAAACTTTACTACAAATGAATGATTTTGACGGTTTCCTGCGCACAGGTTTGTACAGGGTTTCTTTCTTGCTTAGAGTCTTTGCCTAAAACCGTGTTGACTATGCTTAGGTCCTGAAAATGTAATGTAAATCAACATGCCTGCTTCAAACATGCTCCCACACTCGAGAGCTCAAGAGTTAGCACCGTATTATGATGGATGACATGGATGCAGATGATTGAAATCATAATTAGTAATTGTGATCAAGAATTACTTATCCTATGATTTTATTCACCTCTTCTAGATTTTTTTCTCACTCTTCCAATGGTTTTTCTCTTCTGTTGCATCATTCCTAACCAGGGAAACAGGAATGAGATCTGCTATTGCTTTTAGATTTATTTCGTAGCTTCCACCCCATGCACACAGAGCCCTGAACTGTGTCAGGATCCTGACTGTCATGTAAGTCCATGTAGAAAGCTCTTGAGGGAACAACATGCCTTGGGGCTTTAAATTTCCATGAGCATCAGCTGCCCTGGGCACCTTGCAGCCACTGCATCCTCTTGATTAAAAAACAAATTACCTATTCCTCTAAAGGCAGAGTGACCAAACAGATACTGAATTATTTCTTCTCACCGTTTGAAGCCTAATTTGAGGTTCTTATGAGTTTACAATGATAGGAGAGAATGAAAATAGTAGTGATGAATTTTGAAGTACTGAGAAGTGACAACAGAAAGATGTATTTAAACTGAAGCATTCAAATCACTCTTCTAGTCTTAACTCATTAACCTTCTTGCCATCTTACAGAGAGAGGCAGCAAGTTATCAAGCAGCATTTAGTCAGTATCTACCTAAATGTACAATGCTGTACTGGAGGCTTTGCAGAATGAAAAATAATAGAAGGCATCACTGGTTTCCTTCGCACCATGGTCATTACCATCACCGTAACAGTTAACATTCACTGAGGGTTTAGTACGTGCCAGGCACAGTCTTAAGCACCTTATATATATTGCCTCATTTAATTCTTATCACAACTCTACAAGGTAGTACATCAGTCATGACTCTTTCAATTACAAATAAGAAAAGCCCAATTCAAGCTATCTTAAGCAATAACAATAACAGCAGCAGCAGTGGCAACAACAGCCCCTCGAAATACCGGGAAGGTTGGTGAGGCTATGTGAATCGGGTATAAAAAGCTCCAGCCCTTATTCACTTTTCCTTTTCCATCCCCCTTTAACTTGGGTTCAGGCCCTCCATAAACATGCTTCCCTATTATGGCAGAACTGGTTGATGCCTGCAGCCATAAGCAGCAGTCCAGCCTGCTTGCTTCCCCCGTGAAATCCCAAGGAAAAACACTGATCAACTTGGCTTAGGTCACATGTCTGTCCTTAATCAATTGTAAGAGTGTTCTTATTGGCCAGTTCTGGGTCATATTGAGGTCTAAGGAAAGAAATCTCATGACTAGTAGCCCCACTAGAATTTGCACTGTGTGGTAGAAGGGGCAAACACAATAATCAGACATTTACTCCTGGTAAATTTCATCATAAAGATACCAAACTTAGGGAAGTCATCCGTATATAAGTGGCTGAAGGGCATTTGATTGTAGGTTTGACAGTTTGAAAGCCCATGCTCTTAGTCACTGACCATACAGACCCACATTGCTTCCTAATTCCTATCTTAAAGGTATTTACTTATCTGGGTGTGATGGTGCACACACAGATAGTCCAGCTACACACAGATAGTAGCACAGTCCTGGCTACTTCGGGCGCTGAGGCGGGAGGATCAGATCATTTGCATCTGAGAGGTCAAGGGTACAGTGAGTTGTGCTTGTGCCACTGCACTCTAGCCTGGGTGACAAAATGAAACCCTGACTCAAAAAAAAAATCTATTCAGTATATTTTGCAATGACTGTTACAATTATACACAACTCTAGGTAATGGATACACAATAATGTAAAAGCAGATAAAGGAGAACCAGATTCTTCACCTAAATTCTCTAAGCCTATAAAGTAAGGAACCCTAGAGCGGGGTAAAAATGAATTATAAGAGAGTTTGTAGAGGAAAAATAATTTAATTGTGTAGATTGGAAGACAGGTATGTGATTGGTTAACTAGAAAAGAGGGAGAAATACTGCTTTGCTTAATTGTGTTTGACAGTAAAATATTATTTTCTAGTTCCTGCTAGATCTTTATTTCTAGCACAATGTTATAAAACTTAGAGTTAAGGAGAAGTGGGTCAAGGCCTGGCATGGTGGATCATGCCTGTAATTCCAGCACTTTGGGGGGCCGAGGCGGGCAGATCACCTGAGGTCAGGAGTTCCATACCAGCCTAGCCAACATAGTGAAATCCCATCTCTACTAAAAATACAAAAATTATCTGGGCCTGGTATTGCATGCCTGTAATCCCAGTTACTGGGAAGGCTGAGACATAAGTATCACTTGAACTCAGAAGGCAAAGGTTGCAGTGAGCCGAGGTGGCACTACTGCACTCCAGCCTGGGCGACAGAGTGAGACCCTGTCTCAAAAAAAAAAAAAATAAAGGGCTAGGTGTGGTGGGGTGGCTCATACTTGTAATTTTTGTACTTTGGGAGGCTGAGGCAGGTGGATTACCTGAGTGCAGGAGTTTGAGATCAGCCTGGCCAACATGGCCAATCCTGTCGCTATTAAAAATACAAAAATTAGCTGGGCTGGGCGTGGTGGCATGCACCTGTAGTCCCAGTTACTCAGGAGCCTGAGGCACGAGAATCGCTTCAACCCGGGAGGCAGAGGTTGCAGTGAGCCGAGATTGCGCCACTGCACTGCAACCTGGGTGACAGAGCGAGACTCTATATTTAAAAAAAAAAAATAAATAAAAAAATAAAAATAAAAATAAATAAATAAATAAAAGGGATCAAGCCCCAGTTTAGCTGCTCACATTTAACTTTGGACACATCATTTAAACTCTGGTCTCAGTTCCTTGTCTACAAAACAGGTGCTAACACCTGCTTCCCCACTCCACAGAGTTCTCAGGGGATTCAAATACTAGAGCAAATACAAAAGTGTTTTGTAAAGCTAAAAATACCATCCAAGTGGATGACTGCATCATTATTTCTTATTACTTGCTTCCTCCTAGACAAAACGGACAACTTTTCCTCTGACAGACTTTCTAAAATTAGAGGGAAAGCGATACCATATTACAATAGTAGTTTTATAAACAACTATCTCTGAATTTTTCTTTGCTATCCAATCTTCCACAGCAGGACTATTATAGAATAAATTCTGTGTCCAACAAAATGTTTCATTTGCAGCTAAATTAAAAGAGTTCCCTTATGTTTACACATTCCCTTATACTTACACAAGGTAAGCAGGACAGCCTTCTTGACAGCCTTCTTCCTGGTTATTCATTCATAGTCTTATGTATCTCACCTGAATATTCACATGCTTAACAAAAATTCCTCTTTGTTAACACTCAAAGTCATCCCTAAGCCTTTTCTTAGTAACTCCAAAAGTGTATGAGGCTTTTGATGCAGGATTTTTGTTCCTTTAGCTCAGCTAGGTCCAGGTTCTTGTCTCATGACTAGGAAAAATTAGGCATGCAGAAGCCATCAACTGAGTGGAGTAGAATTTATTAAGCAAAAGGAAAACTCTCAGCACAGATAGCGGTCCTGAAAAGCAGGTTTCTGGTTATCCCCTCACAGTTGAATACCAGGACTGGGATTTTAGGTGAGGAGTCGTGGGATGGAAAGCTGTTGCTTTTTATTACAAATCTTATCTTGAATTTTTGTTTAATCATGAACATGTATTACTTTGACATAAATACTTTGATATAAATAATGAGAAATAATATAAATATGGCATCAATTAAAATAATTTGAGATGAGACAAAATGTGAATTAAATCCTACAATGCTGGTATGGGCTTCATGGATTGGCAGTTTATAAAATTCCCCAGAAAGTAACGATAGTCTAAAGTTCTTACTGTGTATCAGGAATTATTTTTAGAGCTTTATAAATAGCAACTTACCGAACCTTCACAAAACCCTTAGAGGTAGGTACTACTATCCTCATTTTACAGAGGAGGATGCAGAGTAACAGAGAGTTAGGTAAGTTTAAACCAGTAGCTTCAGAGTTACTACACCCATGTGATTCTGATACACATAAGATCTGAGAACACTGATTTACAGGATACAGAAATGTGCTATAGTGGCAAGTTTAATATTGAAGAGTTATGGCACTAAGCATAAGAAAAATAGAAAAATGACTAAAACTGATTATTTCCAGGAGTGGAATTTTAGGTGAGGAGTCATGGGATGGAAAGCTGTTGATTTTTATTATAAACCTATCTTGAATTGTTGTTTAGTCATGACCACGTATTACTTTGATGTAAATGCTTTGATATAAATAATTAATGAGAAATAATATAAATATGGTATAAATAGAACTTGAGTTGAGACAAATTGTCTCTGCTACACCCACATGATTTTAATACACATAAGATCTGAGAACATTGATTTACAGGATAGATTTGTGGAGGCTTCTCATATAAAATTTCTAAGATACAGCTTGGGAAATACTGCAGTAGCAATTTACTGGCCCTTACTTTTGCTTCTAAACCAAGATCTTAGGCCAAGGTATTTCCATCAAACTCTGGATCTGTATATCTTACTTTTTTTTTTGAGATGGAGTCTCACTTTATCACCCAGGCTGGAATGCACTGGTGTGCGGTGTAATCTCGGCTCACTGTAACCTCTGCTTCCTGAGTTCAAGCAATTCTCCTGCCTCAGCCTCCTGAGTAGCTGGGATTACAGGTGCCCACCACCACGCCCAGCTAAATTTTGTATTTTTAGTAGAGATGGGATTTTGCCATGTTGGCCAGGCTGGTCTCCAACTGCTGACCTCATGTGATCCACCCACCTCGGCCTCCCAAAGTGCTGGGATTACAGGCATGAGCCACTGTGCCTGGCCTCGGATCTGTATATCTTACTATTAATATCTGTTCTGCATGTCTCAAATGCACCTTGCTATGTCCTAAAACAGACTGACACAGTTCTCCTGCTAATGGTTCTTCTTTAAGTGTTCCCTATTTCAATAAGGTTATCACCTTCCATACACTTGAGTAAGTCTGAAAACCTGGAAATCACCTCAAATCTCTCTTTCCCTGGCCACCTACCATCACTCTGCAGGAATAAGTGATGCCTATCACTCTTACCTACTACATGTCTCACAAAAGCACATGCTTTCCCCTCCCCTGACCACCCACAATCTTCCAGGGACCATAATCTCCTAAGAACTATTTCAAGTGTCCCTGCAATCCATTCCTCACACTGCAGTGAGTGTGAGGAATACACGATGAAGTCCCAGATCTTTAGCATTTGCTGCAAATCTCTGCCTGTCTCTGCCTGTGCTGTCCTGCCTGCTTTCTGGGCCTCAGCTCTGACCACTCTCCCCAGCTCCCCACCTCTAGCCATAATGCTTCTCTTTAGCTCTTTGAACTCTCCATGTTCCTTTGGCCTTAGCCTCCACACACCACATGCTGTGCCCTCTGCCTGGAATTTGTCTCCAGGCTTAATCACTGAAAGCCTCAGTTATCTCATCCATAAATGGGAATTAAAATGCCACAGATCAGAGTTGCTAACAATATGGGCTGGGCGTGGTGACTCATGCCTGAAATCCCAGCACTTTAGGAAGCCCACGCTGGAGGGTCACTGGAGCCCAGGGGCTCAAGATAAGCTTGGGCAACACAACAACTCCGTCTCTCTCTCAATCTCTTAAAAAAAACAGAACAAAACCAAAAGCCAACTAGCTGTGTGTGGTGGCGAGTAACTGTGGTCTCAGTAGAGGCTGTAGCAAACCGTGCTCATGCTACTGCTTTCCAGCCTGGGTGACAGAGTGAGACCCTGTCTTAAAAAAATGAAAGAAAATAAATACATAATGTGTTAATGGCACAAAATATGTTTTCAATACATTTATTTCCCTAATATATCCCAGAATTTTAAATTTGTTCTATAATCTTATATAATAAATTTATTTACGTTTGTTTTCTAATAGTGATTTACAAAACTTTGATGCGAGAGGGAAAGTTTAAAGGATTTATTTCATTTTAGAAATTTATCAAAAGCATAATGCATCTTGCCATGAAGTGTTTGTACTACAGTTTTTAATTACTGTCAAGTTAACAAAGTCCCTTAGAATGTGGTGCCTTTGTTAAATGTAGGTGTTAGATGGCTATAATTTTCAAAATTACTGCTTTGTTCTACAACCCATTAAAACACTCAGCAGAAATAATTAATGAAATGTACATACTTTTAGAGGTAATGATATGAAAAAGGATGCCAAATAAATGAGCAAATAAAAATCAGCATCTAATTCATAATTAGAGATTGTAGTCCTTGATAATTTGAAAATGAGTTGAACCTTTATGCAAATGTATGAAGTGGAAGCACAGCCATATTCTCATTGAGATTAAAATTACTTTAATAAAACTGTCCAGAAAACTGACATATTAAAAGAACAAAACTATAATTATATGAGGAACATCAATAACAAGAAAGGCTCAAGTTTCTATAGTCAGAAAGGGGACATTTAAAGTATAATATATTCATGTAAAATGTGGAGGTGCAGTGAGATGCTGGAGGAAGCAAACAAAAGACTTCATAACCTAACAACAAGTTTATCTACAGTAAGTTGAAAAAGCACATTGTGATGGGCAGATACTTAGAAAATCAAAATAAATGTGATTTTGATATTTTTGTATTTTGAATATTAGAGGTATTCTAATATTTAAAATGAGAAGTTCTGGGTATGTCATGGCTATATTTAAAAAAGCTATCTTCATGGAATTGGATAACTCTTTGAACTCAACGCTAAGCAGTGTATCTAGTTGCCTTTGAGGTGATAGTATAATTCTCAGTCATGCTCAATATTAAAAGTTTCAGCTAGTAAACATTCCAGAGTTTAGAGAGAGAGAGAGAGCTATCATACTCAGATGAGAGAAAAAAACAAATGCCTATGTGCCTATGGGTGTGTCAGATCTCATTTGTAGATTGTCCCTTGCTGGCTATATACATGTGGAAGATTATTTAACCTTCATAAACCTCAGTTTCCACATCTGCAAAGCAGATATAGTATGTGACTCACAGGATTCTTACGATGGCCAAGAAAATATCAAGTCAAGAGGTAATGCCAAGATTCTCTTAAGAATTTTGACTCAAGAGTTGCACACTTTTAAATTGTTTTTAAAATTTTAACATATGGTACAATTTGCTTTTATTTTGATGCAAAGCTCTATGAGTTTTAACACATGTGTAGAGTCACATAGTCAGCAACACAATGAGAAGACATAATGGTTCCATCATCCAAACAACTCCCTTGTGCTTGCTCTTTGGAGGCCTGTCCTCTCCCCATCCCTAACCTTTGGCAACCATGAATTGATTCTCTGTTACTATAGTTTTATCTTTTTGAGACATCAGTGGAATCATGTAGTACATAATCATTTGGGATTGACTTTCTTCACTCAGCATAATGCCTTTCAGGTTCATCCAAATTGTTGCTTGTAACAACAGTACCCTCCTTTTTCTTGCTGAGAAACGTTCCACTGAATAGCTGTACCACAGTGTATTATTCCTTTCACCCATTGGAGAAGTTCTGTGTTGCTTCCAGTTTGGGGTAATTACAAATACGTTTCTGTAAGCATTTATGTACAGGTTTTCGTGTGAGCATAAGTGTTCATTTATCTAGGGGAAATACCTAGGAGTGGAATTGCTGGATCTGGCAGTATTTTTAGCTTTGTACATACAACTTTGTATATTCAACTTTATGAGAAACTACCAAACCATTTTCCACAGTGGCTATGCTGTTTTGCAATCCCAGTATCAATGTATGAGAATCACAGTTGCTATGCAGTCTTGCTAGTACATGCTGTTGTACGTATTTTTAAGAAATAAAGCATGCTTCATGTTCTGTACTTCCACCCATGGATTATTTCAGCTCATATGACAAGGACTCTTCTCTCGGATTTTAATTCCTCTAGTCCTATTTGCTTTCACAGCTCTTCAATGTCTTTAAAAATAAGACTACAAAAGTTACATGAATATGGTTAACTTACCAATTTTTTCTAGTTCTGGCAATAGCAATAGTATTGGCAGTATTATTTCAGACTTCACCATTTCAGTTTAATTATACAAGTTATTCTTCATAAATCTTAAATAATTATGCAAATAGTACATAACAGGTGAAACATAATATGTCATTTTAACACACCAACACACACACACACACACAGAGCAGGGAAGCAATTAGACCAATTGTGGTTAAAAAATTGTAGAGTTCCATTTAAAGATTCTGTCTCTAAATGTGCGAACATGGATAGGTTTCATTATACTCTGTGAGAGTAAAAAATATTGTCCTTTATCCGTCTTTGGCACTGCTATAAAATTTATCAATGTAAAAATCTAGAAATCATTTGCAGTCTGATGAGATAGGTGTATCATAAATACAAGGCAGAATCATTGATATTGGCAACAAACTTACAAAGTTGAATTAACTTTTATGGCACTTTTTGAATTGAGTAGATAACCTTTCTTCCATTTTACAGAAGAGAGTTCTGAAATCCTGCATCCAAAGCCCCTCAGAGAAGGTGAATAAGCTGAGACTTAAAAGAGATGAGAAGAAACCAGCCATGTGAAAAGAAGGGATGAGCATTCCAAACAGGTGGGACTGTATGCACAAATGCCATGAGTTGGCGGAAAACAACTACACGATGAAGTATTTGTGAGACCATAGCGGCTGAGGAATAACACGGTTAAGACATAGGCAGAGGCCAGCTCATTCAGGCCTCATGGTCCATTTCTAATTTTGAGTACAATGGGGAGCTATAAAAGGGTTTTAAGTTATGTGATGTTTTTATGCTTAAAAAAAATACTTTCCTGCTTTGTAGGGCAAAGATTTCTATACTGTTTGGATCATATATCTCATATAATAGAAAGAATTTTCAGCATGTACTTCCAAAATGGTCATATTTGTTTATAAATTATTTGTGTTGCTGCCCTTCAGTAAGGAAACATTACTAAAGATAAATTGATAGCTTTTTAATATAAAAATTTAGTCTACATAAAAGTGAGGCCAGGCACAGTGGCTCACACCTGTAATCCAAGCACTTTGGGAGGCTGAGATGGGCAGATCACCTGAGGTCAGGAGTTCAAGACCAGCAAAATCCCATCTCTACTAAAAATACAAAAATTAGCCGGGTGTGGTGGCACATGCCTATAATCCTAGCTACTCAGGAGGCTGAGGCAGGAGAACCTCTTGAACCTGTGAGGTGGAGGTTGGAGTGAGCTGAGATCATGCCATTGCACTTCAGCCTGGGCGACAAGAGAGAAACTCTGTCTCAAAAAAAAGAAAAAAAAAAAAAAATTCTCCTTCTTTTTTCCCCATTGTGGCTGGTGCCTATAGGTATAAAAACTCTACTTTGAGTGTGGATTTTATAAAGAAGAGATAGGAAGGGAGTGCCTGAGAAGCTGAAAGAGTAGCGTGGAAGCTGCTGGGATAGACATGATGAGCTGTAGAAAGATTCAAGATACAGTTTTCACATTTAGAGTCTTCAGGCTTCTTGTAATATCTACCCATCTGCTCCTGACATCAATTCTCCCCTCCTCCACCCACTGGATAGCTCATCCTTTAGCATCCCATCAATAAACCTCTTGGAAGAGCTTAGGAGTTTGCTGAATTGGAAATCAATTGAATTAGAGGAGTCCAATTCTCTGTCCAATTAGGCTATTTCTTTGTCAGTTTGGTTAAAGGGGGTAGGTTTAGGGTTTAGTGATTTTTTTTTTTTTTAACCTTCTGCCTGTTGACAGAGAACAATGGAGAACAATGCTCTATGAATTAGAAGAAAATGCTGTAAAACAAACCACCACCACAACCAGGCAACCAGTCTTGGAGCCATCTTAAGATCTTTCTGATTAAGCCCTTCCTCAAAAGGAAAATTAAAATTGAAGATTTACAAAAAATCGGGCATCAGCAAATTATTCTCAAATGAATTTCAAACATCTCTTCTCCAAGGGGGTGACCAGGAAAGTCAGATCAGGAAGGAAGGAATTGTAACCTATGTGAATTCCATTTGGGTTTCTGACTTTTTAATTTGGTTTTCCTTTCCTGGAAGAATTCTCACAGACTTATTCAGAATGGAAAGAAGGTTAGTAGAGCATGAAGAGAGGGCATTAAACAAACAATACTGTCAAGCTCTGAAAACTTACTGAGAAGAGAGAAATGGCTGGCTTGAATTTCACAAAGAACACTTTCAGTATGGGATGAGGGAGACACCAATCTAGTAAATATCCACAAACTCAACTTCAGTGACTGAGGCAGCTGCTCTCCATCTATTCTTTCTTATTTTGGAGTGGTTTTAAGAATTATCACTCAGAGTACTTTGTTGTAATTCTGCCTCAGGAAGGGTTTGTGTAAAAGAAGTGTTTTTGGACCTATTAGAAACATTGATGAAGTACTATTCCTATGTTGTCTTCCAGGGAGGCTCATCACAGACCTGGGCGTCAGATTTTCAGTGAGCTAATCATGGAAGCAATGGAGCAGATACATATGTGTTCTGGAATCAGTACTATTTTTATTGTGATAGCCATTATCCTGAAATTTAGTCATGAATACGTATTATGTAATTACAATATACAAACAGCAATGTTATTATACTAAGTCCATGAGAAATAGAATGAGGACATTGTAATTCTACTTTTAAAAAGAAGAGACAAGCTATGAAATCGGAGAAAATACTTGTGAAGCAAACATTCAATAAGGGATGAATATCTAAAATACAGAGGATATTCATACATTTCAGTAGCAAAACAAAACAAAATAGAAAAAAGACCCCCCCCCAAAAAAATGCCAAATTACCTGATTGATAAATGGGCAATGGACCTGAATAGAAATGTTTCCAAAGAAAACACACAAATTGCCAACAGGTATATGAAACAATGCTCGATATCACCAATCAGCAAGGAAATGCAAATCGAAACCACAATGAGATGTTACCTCACACCTGTAAGAATGGCTATTATTAAAAAAACAAGAGATAGCAAGTGTTGGTGAGGGTGTGGAAAAGAGAGAGCTCTCTACACCGTTGGTGGTAATGTAAATCTGTACAATCACTATGGAAAACAGTATGGAGGTTTCTCAAAAAATTAAAAATAGAACTAACATACAATCTAGCATTCCTGCTTCTGGGTATTAAAATATGTTGCAGAGGTATTTGCACTCCCATGTGTATTGCAGCATTACTTACAACAGCCAAAATATGGAATTAACCTGAATGTTAACTGACATAAGAATGGATAAAGAGGCTGAGTGCTGTGGCTCATGCCTGTAATCCCGACACTTTAGGAGGCCAAGGTAGGTGGATCACTTGAGGTCAGGAGTTCGAGACCAGCCTGGCCAACATGGTGCAACTGTCTCTACCAAAAATACAAAAAAAAGTAGCTGGGTGTGGTGGTGCGTGCCTGTAGTCCCAGCTACTCGGGAGGCTGAGGCAGGAGAATTGCTTGAATCTGGGAGGTGGAGGTTGTAGTGAGCTGAGATTGTGCCATTGCACTCCAGCCTGGGCAACAAGCAAAACTACATCTCAAAAAAAAAGAAAGAAAGAAAGAAAGAAAATATGGTGAATGGAATATTATTCAGCCTTAAAAACGGAAATCCTGCCACTTGAGACAACATAGATAAACCTGCAGGCCATTATGCTAAGTGAAATTAGCCAGGCACAAAAAGACAATGCTAGCTATGGCTTAAACGTATCCCCGCCAAGGTCATGTGTTGGAAAATGAATCCTCAATGCAGCAGTATTGGTAGCTGGGACCTTGAAGAGGTAACTGGGTCATGAAGCTCTGTCCTCATGAATGGATTGATGCCCATATTGTGGGAATGCATTAATTATCAAAGGAGGAGGTCCCTGGCAAAAGGATGAGTTTAGCTTTCACTCTCTGGAGCACACTCTCTTACTCTTCTGCCTTCTTCCATGGGAGGACAGTGCAAGAGGACCCTCATCAGATGGTAAGCAGATGCTGGTGCCATGCTCTTGAACTTCCCAACCTCCAGTACTGTGAGCCAAATAATTTCTTTTCTTTATAAATTACTCTGCCTATGGCCTTCTGTTATAGCAATGCAGAGATTAAGACAGACTAACACTGCATGCTTTCATATAAATGTGGAATCTAAAAGTGTCAAACTCATAGAAGTAGAGAGTAGAATGGTAGTTACCAGGGGCCAAAAGTGGAATGAAGACATGTTGGTTAAAGGGCACAAAATTTCACTAAGACAGGATGACTAAATTCTGGGGATCTATTGTACGGCACGGTGACTGTGGTTAATAGTGATGTATTGTCTACTTGAAAATTGCTAAAGAAGTAAACCATAAACACTCTTACCACGAAAAAATAAGTATGCCAGGTAATGCATGTGTTAGTTTGATGTAATCATTTACAATGCCTGCATGTATCAAAACATCACTTTGTACATCATAACTATCTACAATTTTATGTGTCAATTATACCTTAATAAATCTGGAGGAAAAAGGTTTGGCTTTAAAGGAAAACCTAGTAATTTAAAACTCACCCACCATAGATCTTCACCTGAACTTTTTACGTAGCAGCAGAGGGGTTGGACAGATATTATCACGTGATTCAGAGTTTTAAGTACCGAAGAGGACTTTCTCATTTAACCAACTCCTTCATTTTAAAGTTCCGCTGAGAGATACTTGAGCAATGATCCTCTACAAACTAGTGGCAGAGTATGCAGTGCTAGAGTTGAAGTTAGCTAACTTCATTTGGTTTTATTCCAAGACATTACAAGGGACATGTCACCAGTTCTGGGCTAGACCTGAAGGTGAAGACAAGCTCAGTCTTGATGGGTACCTGTCTCTCTGGTGATATCTATGTGTCATACTCGGTGCCAAGCACATTTCAAAGTATCAGGGCTATAATGATGAGCAAAACTCAACACAGTGCTTTGTCTCATGAAGTGTCCAATTTTATCTTCCTGCCTTCAGTAAGTTTACAGTGTTGTGAGGAAGCTAAAATACATAACTACAAAGCACATAGAGGATGGCCAATAGGAGAGTGCTCTTTTAAATAAGATAGGGTGCTGAATGAGAGAGGAGTGCTTTAGGAAGCCAGGACGGGGAGCAAAAAGGATCAGTAATTAACATTATTTTCTGCCCAAGCCAGGGCATAACCTGCGCTCTCGGTCAGGTTAAGGTCTCAACGCATAAAGAGTAGGAAGCCTCCAACCCACGACACAGCGAAAGCTTTGGGGTCCCAGAGTGGGCTGGGTTAGAGGAACCCGGGCGTTGGCGCCAGCGAGCCCATGGGGTTCCGGCAACTGCGGTGGCGGTGGCGCATCGGGTCTGTCAGCAGCCGGCAGCGGTGCAGAGCGGTGGGGAGAGCGGAGCCTGCGTCCCCAGCAGCTCCGGGTCCCGCGCTGGGTG